>NC_138351.1:42934512-43249512 GCF_046562875.1 Panthera onca | reverse complement strand
GCCTTCCTGACCTATTTATTCAATGAAGGTGGTATCATCATTCTCATTTTCAGAGGACAAACCTGAGCTGTGAGACAATGTGGGAAAATATCACTTTTAGAGATGCACAACTATGTATTAAAGAAGAAAATGTAATGAGATTGGAGACATACTTTTCAAATTTTCGGCAAAAAAAACCTCCTCCCCATTCTAGACGCTTGAGTATTTCTATAGTAAAATCAGGTGGAAGGAAGGAAGGAAGGAAGGAAGGAAAGGCAGACGAGGCAAAGAGGCACCAAAGACTAGGATCAGGAATTAAGATTAACAGCAGGAAGTTAAGCTTTTCAGGTAGAACACGGGACAAAGTGAACTGAAGAATATGCACACTCCCTAAACGGGAATGTGTTTCTTCCTGTTCTTCTAACCAAACCTTTTGCCTTTTCTCACTCTACAGCTCCTTGAGTACACACTCACAGCTTCTAAGTACTCTGGGAAAAGCCATCCATGAAGCAAATCCAATATGCAAGTCAAAGCTTTAGGATTTGTAACAAGGTATTATTACTGAAAAAACAGCAGTACCAGAAGCACCACATCTACAGCATTAAAGCACCTTTGTCCACTCCTCCCCCCTCTCTTATAATAAAGGATTTTGAAATTCCAGGGGGGAAAATGACCTCTTTACTAACTCAAAGAACTCTGTAATTAGCTCATTCTCAAATAGATACTGACATTACCCAGATGCTTGTAATATTCATATGCAGGGATATTTTCTTGGCTTTTAAAGCAACCCCCAAATTACGACTCAACTAAGATTGCAAGGCAGAGTGCTTGAAGTTTAGAATTCATTCTCCTTTTGAAACAAGGTCACAAATAGTTGTTAAAAGGTCAGGTCAACCAACTTGTAACTCACAATATAACTGAGAAGGCAACACTATTTTACCAGACATAGTTACCAGTTCATAGTACTATGTCTAGCTCAGGAAAGATGTTCACATGGTAAGTAGATAGATGTTTACTTTATTCTCTTACTTTTCTGTGTAGAGTTGACCCCTGAGCAATGGGTTTGAACTGTGCACAGGTCCACTTACAGACCTTTTTTTTTTTTTTTTCAATACAGTACTGTAAATGTATTCTTTTATGATTTTCTTAATCATGTTTTCTCTAGCTTAGTTTATTTGTAACTACATACAAAGTATGTGTTAATTGAATATTTAGGTTATCAGTCAACAGTAGACTATTGGTAGGTTAAGTTTTGGGAGAGTCAAAAGTCATATATGGATTTTTTACTACATGAGGGGTCAGTACCCCTAATCCTCACACTGGTCAAGAGCCAACTGTACTTGAAATATTTAACTGAAAAAAAGATACTTCACTCCATAAGTATTTATCGAAACTCTGACAAATTAAAAAACCTTGTATGCACTATGGGGAATACAAATATTTACCATGTTCTTCCTAAATGCAAAAAAAAAAAGAAGGAAGACATACAAAATGGAAAGCATGGAAGACCATAGCAATAATACAATGTGCAAAAAGAACTTAACAAGTACAGAAGTCAATCCAGTTCTAACAAGGAATACTGTGTTGATGGTTTAAAAAGTCACAAATTCTTCCATCCCTGTATGCACATTTCTTTATATTGTGACATGCCTGCTCTTCTCATCAAAAATGTAATCTATTTTCCCACACCTTGAATCTGGGCTGGCCTACTAATTTGCTTTGACCTAAATATGTGAAAGAATTGCTACCGTGCAATTTCTGGGCCTGCAACTTCTGTCCTCACTTTCTTGCAGCCTTGAGACTGCCATGTAAAGAAGCCTGAGCCAGTTCCTGTGAGGATAAGAGAAAGGCAGAGCTGAGTGCCAACAACAAACTGCCATACATGTGAGGTTGTGGTAGGCCATCCATCTCCAGTTAAGCCACCAGATGAATGAATACACATGACTGACCCCAGACAAGACCAAAAGAAGAAACATCCAGCTGAGCCCAGCCCAATTAGGGTTCCATGATTTTTCTAACAGTAATAATGAAATTCTGTTGTTTTAAGCAGTAAGTTTTGGGGTGTTCTGTTATGCAGCAATAGATATCCAAGATAAATACAAAAAAAAAATATGTCACCACCTCTCATTCATCGGCACTGGAAAGAAAAGGCAAAGACACTTCTTGCTACCATTATCTAGTTAATTCTACATATCTTCATAAGCAAATGCATAGATCAATTCATAATGATTTCAAGACCTGTAATAAGCAAGAGGAATATAAGTAGAAATAAAACAGATCTTCCACTCAAGGAACTTAAAGATGAATTCAGTAAGGTGGACGAGATTCTACCACAGAGACATACACATGGTGTCCTATGGAGATCACAGAGAAAGGTCAACAGTCATAAATCTGGTAGATGAGCAAGAGAAATCAAGAAAGGCATTCCAGAGGAGCCAGAACAAAGTTCTGAAAGCAAAAGAATTAAAAGGGGCACAAAGGTCAGTAAGTAAGACCAGCACAATCATAAGTGAGGATGCATGAAATATCATGGTGTCTTTAGAGAACTAAAAGCAGTTCCAAATGGCTGCATTTTAAAGTATGTGTAGAGAAAGTCAGGACATCCAGCTGGAGAAGCAAACAACAATGAGATCATAGTAAGCTATTAGATCAAGCAAGGGAGTCTGGACTTTATCCTGTTGGGTGATCAAGTGATCAGCCATGTGTTGGTGATCATCCATGTGTTTAAAGAAAAGCATAGTCAGAATTGTGTTTTATAAAAGATTATAGTTGTAGAAGATACCTGAGACGACTACCTCCAGGGCCAGGTAGACCAATCTGGGTCCAGATGAGAGACCATAAGGAGAAGGTAGGTAAGAGAGAAATTCCTTTGTAGGACATTTTGAGTTTGATTCATAGACAGTTAAGATGCCCAGAATGTACTGAAATATACAAGACTAAAGAATGAGAACAAAGCTAAAGGCATACATTTGGAAGTCATCTGTATAAATCCAAGAATTAAAACTATGAGCAGAGATGAAATCAATCGGGGAAAGCTTCTTGAGTGATATTCTAGAGGAATATTTCCAGTAGAATTAGAAGTCAAAGTTATAATAGAGTTTGATGAACGTAAGGCATATTGCTCTTTGCATTCTTTTATAAAAATAATCACTCCTTAGGTCCTCTGTATTGGGGGAGGTAAAGGTAGAGTATCCAAGGCTCCGTTAGAGCTCATTCACCTCCTGATGGGTTGTCACCCAAGATTCCCACATTCCCTAAATTAAAAAGTGATCCACGGACATGGCAGAGATTGTATCTGGGCTCCTTTCCTTAGAGAAATAGCCATTCTATTCACTAACCTGACCATAATGAGCTCAAGTCAAATAGCTTAGAATTCAGCTGACTATGATGGCTGTTTTAGTCCCCATTCAATCAATTATTTACACTTCAGTCATCTTAACATCGGCAGTACAAGGATCTGATATTATGCATTCAGTTGCTTAGAAACCACAATTTCTCATAGTTTCCTTCTCTGCTTCCAATTTTAACTATTGCCAAGCCACAAATTTCTATATATCACCTTAACACTAAAATCAGCAAATTCACTATCTGCATTCTAAGTATCCTTAAATAACTGTATTGTACATGCCAGAGTAAACTTAGGGCAAAATAAAACATCAGGTTGCAGAGGTCAGTTTTAGAATTTTGTCTCCTGGGACATACTACACTCTGACATTAGTCAGTGGGTACCCCAGTCAATTCTACACTGACCTAAATGCGATTAATGGACTGGTGTAGTTTCATTTCAGTCAAGGTACGGGTAACTATCCTTGATGAGGTAACACTGTTGTTATATGGGAAGATAAATACCTCAAGAATAGTGTTTCAACCTAAGGTCTTGTTATCTCAAGGCAACCAAGATGTCATTATCAGTTGTAAAGGTCATTATTAAGTTTGCGAAATTAAATTTCAGCTTCAACTTTCAGTTTCACTATATGTAAAAGTCAATTATGTACAGAAAGAGGCACAAAACTGCCAGGGTTATTCAAAGCATTCTGAAGTCAAGGGCTTTTATTCTTAAAATGTAGGATCTCAGAAAATATATTTAATTTGTCTTATGAAATTCCTCAGTATGTAAAATAGAAGCCCTTGCACTGCCTGGCAAACATAATTGAAAGCCAAGAAATCTGATGAATAAACGGAATGATTCAATAAATGAATGACTTAGACTATTCTATCTCCTTGTAGTACAGAGATTTAAAGGTTACAAGATAACTTGTGTCTTCAGCAGTTCAGACATGATGACATCTGTCCTATACCATCACTCAAACAGTCTATAAGCTATGATTGTAAAGAGTCTAACAGCTTCCATGAAATACTCCATAAGCCAGTCCATTAACACAGACTAGTGGTTCTCAAAGTGTGGACCCCAGACCAGCAGCATCAACATCACCTGGGATTGCAGAAATGCAAATGATCTGGCCTCACCCCAGAACTACTGAATCAGAATCTCTGGCTGTGGGCCCCATTAATTGGCGTTTTAACACATCCTCCAGGTGATGCTGATGCCCACCAAAGTTTGATAGCACTGATGTATACAGAAGTCCCACTGAGTAGGTAAGAGAGGAATAAAATCTGATTCCGTAACTTTATTTTTCAAATTAAATTGCAACAAAGATACAGTTGAAGTTGGGAAAACAGAGGAAACACCATTTGATGGCCCATTTGCAATTCCAATAAGCAGGATAAATTAGATAAAAATCTGACAATGACATAATACAATTGTTTCTCCCCATCCAAGCTAGAGAAACACTGAAAAAGAGATGTTACCATGAAGTACTAGCCAAGACTGTGAAGAAAGACCCTCTCACAACTTGTTGGTAGGAACAAAAACTGCTACAGTCCTCATGGAAGAGAATTTGATAGTATATAACAAAATTATGTGTATGTACACCTTTTGTCCTTACAATGTCATTTCTAGGAATCTACCCTAAATATACGCCTCCAACATTATCAAAATAAATATGCATTATCTACTGCAGCAATGTTCCTGATTGTAAAATATCAGAAACAACCTGAATACCAACATTAGAAAACTGGCTGAATACATTATGTGGTATCCTTTATCCAGACAAAGGATACTATGTCACTATAAAGAAGAATGAGGACAATCTCTATGGAAACATATGTAATGACATCCAGAATATACTGTTAAGTGAAAAAAGCAAAGTTGAAAAATACATAATGTGTGTTATGTTTTGTGTATGAAAAAATGGGAAAAGAAAATATACGTATACCCGCATATTTTGGCAAAAGAACTAAGAGAAGGATAAACCAGAAACTAATGACGCTAGTTACCTATAAGTACTAGGAACTAGGATGGGAAGGGGGTGGAAAGAATTGGAGTTACAATATTTCTGAGCACATCTTTCACTTTCAAATCTATATTAATGTTTTATATATTCAAATCAATAAAATCAACAAGCATGAATAGAGGGATCCTAAAATGGAATGCAACAAACATATGAACCAACGGTATGTCAAATACAGAACATAATCACATGGAAAGAAAACTAGCCCACATATCTTTTGAATGAAGTATTTTGACTATATAGCATCACTCAAAAGACAAAATGAACTATAAACAAATGTTGAACTCTAGTGACGAAGCTTGTTTTTCACAGTGGTATAGGTTAGAAATTTTAAAACTGCTTTGTTTTTATTTAATTTTTTTTGATTGAGTAGGTATATTGAAAATAATAGAAGCCAGGTTTTTCACAGATGATGAAATGAGTTACAAATATGGAAAAAAGGAATGCTAGACTGAACTCTGTGGTACTTGGCTGAAACTGAAAGTATCATCAGTGTGAACTCATGGTTTCCAATGGACGGATGGACAAACAGATGTAAACACACACTTATATGTAGTGTATATATATTTTTTTCTTCCTTCCTCCCTTGCTTTCTTTCACCTCCAAGAAGACATAAAAGTCATGACACCCTGGTAGCAGCAATGAGTACATATAGCACCCAAATCTAAATACCATTCTCCACTGAAAGACAGTGAATTGGTTGATTTCAGTACTATAGTAGAGAAAGTACAAAACCAGGCTGGACCATCACGCTGTGCCTGAGAGTAAGGAGATCCTTAAAGTCTGATGGGACACATCAAAGGCTAAAGAGCCAGCTTGAAGGAGCATCCATTGAACAAATTTGGGACAATCTGAACATCAAAATAAATGCTGGTAGCAGCAGCTTATAAACCACTGAATAAGTCCATAACAAATGTAAATGAGTGAGTAAATAAACAAGCAAACAAATGCTGGAATACAATATGAAGAAACAGACTAATCTTAGTTAAGATACATTCTATGAAATAATTTGCCTGTACTGTTCAAAAATATCAAGGTCAAGAAATAATAAGAATGAGGAATGGCTCCAAATTCAAAGAAACTAAAGAGACATGAAAACTAAATACTACCCATACAAACAGACCCTGGTCCTCGGATGGGGGAAAATGCTATAAAAGTCATTACTGGGACAACTGACAATAATTTAAATCAGACTGTGGACTGGATATAAAATGTACTGATTTTTTAATTTTTTTTAACATTTACTAATTATTGAGACACAGAGCATGAGCAGGGGAGGGGCAGAGAGAGGAGGAGACACAGAATCCGAAGCAGGTTCCAGGCTCTGAGCTGTCAGCACAGAGCCCGATGCGGGGCTAGAACTCACAAACCGCAAGGATCATGACCTGAGCCGAAGTCGGACACTTAACCGACTGAACCACCCAGGAGCCCCTAAAATGTACTGATTTTTATCATTGTACTATGATTATGTAAGAAAATGTCCTTGTTCTTAGGAGCTATGTATAGAAATACTTAAGGATTAGTCTACAATTAACTCTCAAATACTTCAGAAAGCAATAGTATGTATACACAAGAGGGAAAGAGCTAATGACAAAGCCAATGGAGTAAAGAGTGTAAAACCCTGGCAAATCTGGATAGAGTATACATATACGGGATTTTCTATGCTAATCATGGAAATTTTCTGTAAGTTTGACATCATTTAAAAATAAAAAGTTACTTAAAATTATACATTTATTTAAAATCTAACCAATGCAAAGAAAAACTTTTTTTTTTCCCCAGCAAAGAAATCTTAAATCTCCTCCTGTGTTTTCAATAAATCTCATATTTTCCAGGACAGGTGAATCAATTAAAGGGAAAAGGAGAAGGGTTAGGAATAAAGATTGTGTGTGGAAGTAGTTGGAAAATATTTCCTAACTCTTTCCAAGCAGTACTTCTGAATTTTCTATACAATCATAGAGTCAGTGTCAATTTCCCTTGGTGAAATAAGCTTGTATCTCACAGAGCTGTCACATATTGTCATATACAATGCCTTCAAAGGCAGAACTTTGCCTTTTTCAGCTTCAACTATTTCACAACCATGAGTTCAAGTTCATTATGATTTGCATCTTCAAAAAGCAACAAACTAAAGCAAAGACATATAGAGTTGCGCATGCATCTCAGAGTAACACAAAGCAAGCCAAGAACTGAAAATTCCAGAAGTCTGATCCAAATTCCACATCATAATTGCTTTGATCTGATTTTGTTTTTCATCAACACATTTCTGGATGCCACATATGGTAAGAGAAATGCTAACAGAAAGCCCACTTTGCTAACATGGGAATTCCATTTTTACCCAAAGAAAGTTACAAAAACAATGCCAATGTTTTAATCAGAGGTTTAAGCCTAATAGCACTCCCAACAGCTGTTCCTTTAGCGGCTTTCAACTTCACTTGGTCACAGTGAAAGCTTTTGAGTATAAACACAGTAAAACTAAAACCAAAGACTATTTCCAAAGGACCAATACGGTTTTAAAAAACGACATTTCTGTTTCAGTATTTTTCTTCCTGAGCATTCTTTCATTTAAAACTGTCACCAGTGGTGACAACCAAGACCTAGTGATTGGAAGAGTGAATATCTCTCTCCACACGTGGTGGGGGGAGGGGGGGGGGGGAGTTCAATCCACTAATGAAATGGCAAGTCTTTAATTCATGCTATTCCAATAGCTACTCTGGTTTCATAAGAAAGGTCTATTTTGCTTTTGATTGCTTGCTGCTGTTTTTTGTTTTCCAACCCGAGTTCAGTCACTGGCAGCAACTTCCCTTTAATTACAGCTCCATTAACAGTAAGTCTGCAGTGCTGAGGCATGCATTCAATCATCCTGCAGTAGATTTACACCAGCCTTCACATTTCTGGGATGGATCATTCCCCAAAACATTAATAAGAATGAACAAGTAACTGTGAGAGTAACAGGTAGCTATGCCAGGTGGCAGTCACAGAACAACAAATCTGTATTTCAAACCCCTGAGTGGTCATGTTTTTTGATACCAGAATAAATTCCTACTTCTTTGATTCACAAGTTTTGCTAGAAGCTAGATTCATCTTTTATAAAATGAATCAGAGTATATGCATTAAAATTTAAGTCTGAAAGTAATAAAATGCATAAAAATCAAACCAGTGGAAGGAAAATCATGAAAAAATAAATTTAGCCCATAAAATAAATACAGGAAAGCAAAGAAAAAAAAAACCCACAAGTGAAAACGAAAAGCATTAGTACACAGTAAAGAAAGAAACAAAAGTAAATTGAGAATGGGGAGAAAAAAGCCTATAGGGAAAATAAATCTCAATATAAAAGTCATCACAGCCAATGTAACTGTTCTATATGAAAATCACCAGCTAAAAGATCAATCAATATTCAGTCCATTTTTTTTTTTTACTCCAATAGTATGTTATTTAAAAGAAACACATCTAAAACATAGTGACACTGCCCCGCTCTAGTTATTACTAAATATTGATGTTTCAGAGAAGATCATATTTATCTATCTTTCTTGACACCAACAGATACTTAGCTGCTTTCCTTTCTCTTAAACCCAGGCGCAGGGAGAACCCAAACCAGTTGACAACTCTCTCGGGTAAATAAGGCACAGAGAAATAAAATGTGATTTTTAAGAAAGACTGCTTTGTTAAGGTGCAAAGCCCAAGGCCATTTTTTTGTCACTTAACATGTAACTTCTCTCTTTTGATTAGAATATATCCTCCCCAAGAGGTTTACTAAGAAAGGATTTGGCCAAAGAACAGAAGGCATATAATTTCACATATGCTGCTATGAAATGTGAAAACATGTCCATTCTATGTGCTCACCCGCCAAGAGAGAGGGCCAAATATTGAGTCTGTATCTGACTGAAAGTCACTTAAAACTAGACACCTACCCAATTCATTTTATATAGAAGGAATTGGAGGTTCTGGTATTCAAGCTTGTGTATTTAACCACAAGAAGAACAAAGTCATGATAGTATTTCTATAAACCCCAGAGAGCTAATAGTGACAGACTCAGATAAGAAATTCATGGGAAGTTATAGGACAATAACACTTGCTCTGTATGGAGTCAAATATTGTCTCCATACAGCTTCTTCGCATTTGTTCAATCTTCTGATATGATAGAGAAGTACAACCATTTTCCATTAAGCAGCTTGGCAATTATCTGGAGACCTAATATCATGCATGCATTTATGCTTCTCTGCTCTAAGCTATCCCACACTCACTACTCTGGGCATACCAGGCCAGGCACACTGTTAAAAGTCATCTCATCATGGAACTACAGTATTCCACACTCAGCAATTGACAGAACCCACTAGATAGAAAATTAGCAGAGATACAGGAGAATTGAACAATACATAAGCCAACAGGATCTAACTGACATAGAACACCCCACCCAAAAAAGCAGAATACACATTGTTATCAAGTGCTCACAGATATTCACTAAGACTCATCATAATCAAACTCTCCTAAACACTCATAAAAAACCGCAACAAATTTAGAAGAACTGCAATTATACAGAGTATATTCTCTGACTATAATCCTATCAAACTAGAAATCAGTAACTGAAGGGGCATTTGGGTGGCTCTGTAGCATCCTACTTTGGCTCAGGTCAACATTTCATGTTCGAGCCAGTTCAAGCCCCACACCAGGCTCTGTGCTGACAGCTCAGAGCCTGGAGTCTGCTTCAGATTCTGTTTCCCTCTCTGTCCCTCCCTCCCACACTTGTGTGCGCGCTCTCTCTCACTCTCTAACAAATAAACGTTAAAAAAATTTTTTTCAAGGAAATTAGTAGTTGAAAAACAGGAAAACCATCTCATTGAAACTATCCCAACATAATTTTGAGAGAAGTATTCTAACACATTTTACACTTAACAAAAACGTAAGACTCAAAGAAACCACTACCTAGGAAAGGTCATAAGCATTTAAGTGTTGAAGCCAAAATCGTTGAAATAAGTCAGTCAGAGAAAGACAGATATCATACGTTTTTCACTCATATGTGGAATCTGAGAAACTTAACAGACGACCATAGGGGAAGGGAAGGAAAAATAAGATACAAACAGAGAGGGAGGCAAACCAGAAGAGACTCTTTAAATACAGAGGACAAACTGAAGGTTGATGGAGGTGGGGAAGATGGGTGATGGGCATTGAGGAGGGCACTTGTTGGGATGAGAACTGGGTGTTGTATGTAAGTGATGAATCGTGGGAATCTACTCCTACAGCCAAGATTACACTGTATGTTAGCTAACTTGGGAATAAATTTTTAAAAATAACAAAATAAAAAATTTTTAAAAAGCCAAAATCTTTATTCAGGAATATGTGACTCCAAAGTCTATAGTTTCTACTATACTGAGTTACATCTCAACAAAGAGCTTACAGTCCAGCAGTCTCCAAACTTTTGATCATACTCACCCCTCCTAGCTAGAAAAAAGTCTATACCCCAAATGCATATTTTTTTGTTTTTATTATTATCATCTAGTATATGTAAGTCAACATACAAAAAATAGATTTTTTAAAAAAGATGCTTGTCTAAATAAACATGAATAGAAATTCTAATGTTTTCTTTATGTAACAGTGCTGGCCATGGATAGCCCTTTAAGTTAAGCATTCCATCCAAAACCCCAGTTTTTTTTATCTACTCTTAAAATATTTCCTTCCCCATCTTTACTTGTGCAGTTAATTTTTCAATCTCAAATGACAGCACTGCACATCTATCGTTGTTCAATTATGGTCCACTGCTCAATTCTGTGAAGATATCTTTCCATCCTGGGCCTGTCATCCATCATGTGAGTACTGCTCCTAGCTTTATCATGTGAGCGGCTACATTGATGGACCTGCCCTTGAGAGCTTTATCCAAATAAACTATGAAAATTTCCACAGCACAAGGCTAAAACACTTACTCCCTCAGCTTGCCAGATTGGTATTACCAGTGGCTTGGAACATTATTTTTTGGTCACCTTCTAGTTTGCCTAATTGTTCTTACAATCCATACTTCACCATTTTATTCAGAGGATAGCATACAAGTTTTATTGAAACATCTTGTGAAAGTTTAAATGTGATATATACCACTCTTCAGGCAGTTCACCACTGGAAGAAACTCAGCATCGGATGGTCCAAACACTCCAGTTTTCCTGGGAAAACGCTGAGACTAGAATAGTTAAGTGGCTTTCTCAGGTCACCCAGTCAGTCAGCTAAGATAGAACCTAGCTCAGGGCTGAAATCATCTGAATTAAAACTGGTTCTCTTCACTACATCACCATTCTCTATGAGAGAAAAAGGGAAACACTTACTGAGCATGTGTTGTGTGCCAAATATCATACTCAGTGCTACACAGTTTCTAACCGAAACCTCCATCTCTTGGAAAAACAAAAGATGCCTACAGGATCAGCTAGCTACACAGCATAAGTAAGTGAACAGAGGAGGTATAAGTCAGCAGGGAGCAGTGATCACCCAAAGAGGCTCCTAGGCACACCGCTTGAGGAATATAGCCAGCCCAAGATACAGGTGTAAGGTTGCCAGATCTTCTGATTTCTGAAATCCAGATTTCTTCTGACACTTAAATGTTAGCAACTATTTCCAATTTAACACTATCCTGGCCAAAAAACCCATATCCAAATACCAAGCCCACTTAATGCATGCCAGGCATCTTGCATACATTCTTTCATTAAGTGCTTCCCACAATCGGGGCTTTAATGGATGAGGCACCTGTAACTCAAAGAGATTTAAGTTTCCCACACAGCTCACAAGTGGGAGAGTCTTAATTCAGGCCTGTTTACTTAATACTGCCACTATATTGTCTCATTTAATCCTTATAACCATTCTCAGAGGCAGTTACCATTATCCAATGTTTACGATTGGGCAAAAATCTGAAGACTAGAGACAGACTAGTCACTTCTGGCCTGAAGTCAATTAAGAATGCAGTTTAACGAAAGTCGTAAGATTTTTGTCTTCTATTCTTAATGGGGATGAAGCACTCTCCAGCAGTGAGTCTTAAAGTAGAAGTAAGATATTTCTTGACTTCCAAATTGCTTTTTGTTTTGCTTGGAGGTTCCTGGCAAGATATCCTGTGCCTCGGGGCGCCTGGGTGGCGCAGTCGGTTAAGCGTCCGACTTCAGCCAGGTCACGATCTCACGGTCCATGAGTTCGAGCCCCGCGTCAGGCTCTGGGCTGATGGCTCGGAGCCTGGAGCCTGTTTCCGATTCTGTGTCTCCCTCTCTCTCTGCCCCTCCCCCGTTCATGCTCTGTCTCTCTCTGTCCCAAAAATAAATAAAAAACGTTGAAAAAAAAAAAAAATTTAAAAAAAAAAAAAAAAGATATCCTGTGCCTCTAACATGAACTGGTTCCAACTTTTATCAAATAACACTAATTTAAAACCCTATATGATGAAATAATCAGTAAACCCAATTGTAAACTCATTTCTGTGTTTTACTACCAGCTTCCAACTTAGATTCTAGAGGACATGTAAACACAATATTCTCAGTTACAAGGATTAAGACTTCTCTCCTTGACTCTAAACAAAGATTAACCACTGTCTTTTAACTTCCACTCATTCATTAACATCTCTCCAGACCAGGGAATGTGACAACATGCTGGTGTGAAAATATACACACACCCCACTTACTTCAATGGCTGACATTCACAGGATAACGTCTACCTCCTGGTTTCCCACACCTACAAGGCAACTCAGGAATGGCTTTGCGGGCTGCTGTCCCAGAGCTGCAGCATCTCCTGCTGCCCCTGGATGGCGCTGAGGAGTTCTCCCAGGAACATACAGTGGAGGACCAAAGAGAAACAGAGCGCTAAGGGAGAGATCACAGCCAAAGACTTTTCTTCATGATTTGGGATTTTGATGTAAATACGAGGGACCTCAGTAATCATTTACCTTGTCCCCATCCCCCTTTCCCATTCTTCCTCCCCACTCCATATTCCCTCTCTGGGTTCCTGCTTCTAGCTCCAGTAAATTTTCCAAGAAACCTTACATCACCTTTTTATTCCTTCTCCCATTAGAAGCCACCTGAGCTTTCATTCCATTCCATTCTTGATAAGAAGATAATTTCCTGAGTTCCTATTTAATCAGTCACTACTCCATGGGCATTTGCATTTTAAGCAGGGCTTCCCAAAGATACAAAGATAATCCAAAGGACTCCTTTCATGGTGGATTTTTCTAGTACCTGGATAGGGAAAGGGGCACTGACCTAGAGGGAGAGCTTGGAGGACTTCACCCATACCCCTCGACGTAATTTCCAACAGCTCCCTTCCCAATAAACACATGACAGAATCCTTACTGTGCAAAACCTCCAGGTTTTGTTGTTTGCTGTAGCTGTCTAAACCAAATACGTACATATTTTACTTTTTTCTTTGGAAAAAGGGCCCAAAGGAAACTGACACCATATAGATCTCACAAGAAAAGTAAGGTGTTTTCTAATCGGCCACTCATCTGAAGGAACAGAACCAGACACGCTAGACTGGGGTTTTTAATTAATGATTTATTAATGACTGTCAAAAGGGCAGCATCTTAATTACTGTTCATTAAACAAACTTTTGCAGCCAGTGCAGAGTATGATCCGAATACCAGAATGTGACATTTCCAAACAATTCAATGTGCATTAATACAGAGCACCGGCTCACCTCTTACATTCATACCTGGAGTCAGTCAGTTAATTCAATTCTGGAAGCTTATTTATAACAGCCACAAACACACCACTTTCATTAAGCCATTAAAACTGCACAGAATCTTAATATTGAGAGCACTGTAAAATGAATATGCTGAAAACCTTCCACCAGAATCACAGACAGGTAGGTTCCACCTCTTGTGCTGCAAGAATAATAATTAAAATAGTGACCAATTTTTACTATGTCTAGCTACTGTTTTAGGGGCTTCACATACTTTAATTCATTTAATCCTTATAATAATCCTCTATCAGAGAAACTATTTTTTCCCTTTTTACACATGATAAAATTCAGCACATATAGGGGTTAAGTTGTCGAAAGTCAGAAAGTGAGTGCCAATGGGGCACCTGGGTGGCTCAGCAGGTTAAGTGGCCAACTTCGGCTCAGGTCATGATCTCACAGTTGGTGAGTTTGAACCCCGCATCGGGCTCTGTGCTGACAGCTCAGAGCCTGGAGCCTGCTTCCGATTCTGTGTCTGTCTATCTGTCTGTCTGTCTCTCTCTCTCTCTCTCTCTGCCCCTCCCCCATTTGCACTCTGTCTCTACCAAAAATAAACATCAAGAACATTTTTTTAATTAAAAAAAAAAAAAAGAAAATGAATGCCAAGAATGTTAACAATTAGCATGTAGATGCTGTTTCCCTGTTTACAAAGCTCATTCATGTACAGTTATCCTTTTTGGTCCTTGTAACTGCCTTGTGAGGCAGATATTTTTACTTTTATTCCTAACTCACAGAGGAAGAAGCAGAGAGGTAAGTAACTTGCCTAACGGCACAAGTAACTGGAGGAGATGACAGCAGAGCCCAAGTCATCCACCACAGCCTGCCCATGTGAATTGTATGACCAACTACTGCCAAGACCAGAGACCCCCCTCTCTACATGGTGTGACAGAAGGGAGATGAGAGGACCACTTGCGCCTAAAATCTTTCTCTTTTACTGCCCCCAATTTTACACCTGGTCTTGTGTACAGACTTTATCACGGTGTTTATTACAGTATATTAAAATGGCCTGTCATGCATCTCTTTCTCCTACTAGAACAGAAGCTCCAGAAGGCAAGATTATGTGTCTTTTGTCACCCAATACAGATTCTCAACATAAAGTGCCTAGCACCTAGTAGGCGCTAAAACAAAAAAGTTATCCTAAATACTAATTCAGTTTGCCAATGTTTATTCAGTTACATTCTTCTCTGGGGTTGAAGCAGTAATTTTGTGATTATTTCCTGGGAACAGTCAGAGTGTGTTTATAATTTAAGAGCTTTCATACATTTATAATACCAGCGAGTACTTTGGTACACTTCAAGCAGTTAGGTACCATTCAATGATTTTTTTTCTTTTAATGAAATCATCAAATGACATCAGCTTCTCAATCCACACTATTAAAATTTTTTAAAAGGCTATTTTGCCCTTTTAATCCTCTTTTCCTAATCTAAACTGTGTACTATTTAACTTGTCCAGGTAATCTCATACATATTTTAAGCAAACAAGAGAATACCCATTGAAAAACCTTTTTTGATAAGCATAAAATATTTGTTCAAACATGTTCCTCAAGATATCTGAATGTAATTTAAACAGCTACCACCAGCAGTTATTTCTTGTTTGCATGCCTAAAAGTATGAACAGAATTAAGTTAAATGATAATAATCAGGGGCGCCTGGGTGGCTCAATAGGTTGAGCATCTGACTCTTGATTTTGGCTCAGGTCATGATCCCAAGGGTCATGGAATCGAGCCCCGTGTTGGGTTCCATGCTGAGTATGGAGTCTGCTTAATTTTCTTACTCTCTCCCCCTCTGCCCCTCTCCCCTGCTCATGTACTCTCTCTCTCTAAAAAGAAAAAAAAATCATGGGCATATACTTCGACAATTATTTATTGTTGAGAACCTGTAGTATTGCAAATGCAACAGAAAATTTTCACCAATGTAGCACAGGCAAGGCTATGCATACTTACAGTGTACAAAGCAATAGCATAAAATTGCTTTTTCTAAATTATGGAATTCCCAATATCTGGATCTAGTCAAAAAACTTAATTAAACAAGCTGGCTCTTTTATAAGACCAGCCACTCTACTGACTTTATGATATTGGTTATGTTAACTAATCTGAAACATACTACATATTAAAGAATGTTAAAGTTCCCCTATCTATTTATGGGCAACTTTCTTATTTATGGGTATTTCTATTTATGGGCCTTCTTTCTTCTGTTCATCAAAATAATTAAAATTAAAAACACCCCAATAGAGGAGTGCCTGGATGGCTCCATCGGTTAGGTATCTGACTCTTGATCTCAGCTCAAGTCTTGATCTCAGGGTTATGAGTTCAAGCTGTGTGTTGGGCTCCACGCTGGGCATGAAGCCTACTTAAAAAACAAACAAAAAAACCCACCCCAATAGAAATGATTAATGAGATAATATTGTACACAGATCAACCAACACAATTTAGGTAGAAAATAAATTTAGTATTGCCCAAAGTAACAAATAATTTTTAGAAAACCAACCTAAAGACATTATTCTAAACTAGTCTAGCTCTTTCACTACCCAAAAATGAAACCCTGCTTCTCAGTAAAGTAGCCACTAAATCATTCTTATTTTAAAGAGCCATGGCAAATGAGGTGCTTGGGTGGCTCAGTTAAGCATCCAACTTCAGCTCAGGTCACGATCTCACGGTTCATGGGTTTAAGCACCACGTTGGGCTCTGTCCTGACAGTGCAGAGCCTGTTTGGGATTTTCTCCCTCTCCCTCTCTCTCTGCCCCTCCGCCCACTCATGCTTGCTTTCTCTCTCTCTCTCAAAATAATAAACTCAAAAAGAAAAAAAAAGAGGCATCTGGGTGGCTCAGTCGGATAAGTGTCCAACTTTGGCCCAGGTCATGATCCCATGGTTCAGAAGTTCATTCAAGCTCCGGGTTGGGAGCTGACAGCTCAGAGCCTGGAGCCTACTTCAGGTTCTGTATCTTCCTCTCTCTCTGCCCCTCTCCAGCTCACACTTGGTCTCTCTCTCTCTCTCAAAAATAAATAAGAACATTTTAAAAAAGAAAATTTAAAAGAATGATGAAAGAATGATTTTGCATCCTTGCCTACTTACATCCCTTCTCCATCCCTTCATCCTACTTTTTCATTTGAAATCCTCAAATTTTCTCTTTCCCCTATGTGTTATTCTCACCTATCTTTCAACTATCATCAGGCTGAGCTTCTATCATGTATTCTATTTTTGAACAAATAAAAATTCCAGCAACTTGATACAGGTTCACACTGTAGTACCAGCAGGTACCAACATCTCTTAAAAGCAAACTAGCTTGGGGTGCCTGAGTGGCTCAGCTGGTTGAGTGTCCAACTCTTGATTTCAGCTCAGGTCATGAT
This sequence comes from Panthera onca, assembly GCF_046562875.1. Taxonomy (NCBI): domain Eukaryota; kingdom Metazoa; phylum Chordata; class Mammalia; order Carnivora; family Felidae; genus Panthera; species Panthera onca. The sequence goes on along the minus strand of NC_138351.1, from coordinate 43,232,154 downwards.
CTCACTGTTTGTTGGATCAAGCCCTGCACTGGGCTCTGCACTGACAGTGCGAAGCCTGCTTGGGATTCTCTTTCTCTCGCTCTCCGCCGCCCCCCCCCCCCCGCCCCTCCCATGCCCACTTGCTCTCTCTCTCAAAATAAATAAATAACCATTAAAAAAAAAAAAGCAAACTAGCTTAATGACCATAAAAGCCACGTGACTAAAGCTTCCAGGCAGATCACAAGGACTGTTCATCCAAAGAACATCAGTTTTAAACTTATCTTTGAGGAATTTTCAACTTCTATAGCAGAATCTAGAATGTGATCACAAATTTTCTCTAGTCCATATTCTCCCCTCAAATTATTATATAAGTGTATTTCGCATAGGAAACAAATCACCATAAAATCAGCATGATTAGAACCCATTTCCTTTGTACTGCGCAATTCATTGACCTGCGAAATTAAGACTGTTACCTCCAAGACATGCTGAGGGTTAAAGTACCACTATAGTAGTATAAACTGCTTCTGAAATTAAACTTAGCTGATAGCAGAGTATCTGCAGATACTCCAAACAAATTTAAATTTTTATATGTTGATTATGGACACTTTTAGCCCTAGTCAGAGTATGCATATAGTTTTCATGTAGATAAACCAAAAACTTTATCAGAATAAAAGTGTAATTACTAGAAACCAGCACATAGGGTAGAAGAAAGAGCTTATTTACACATACCCATACTTTACTTCCTAAAGGATGTTAGGGCACTAAAACAGAGAACTGAAGAGTTGAGCCAATCTCTAATCTAATCCTGACCGAAAAATGTGTCAGGTTGGGTTTTTTTTTTAACAGTACTTTTCTTTAGGTCAAAAGATGCAGATCCCTGTGAAGACACCCCACCCCCAGCTTTACCTTGTTCTGGCAATCTAGCAGGCAGGGACTGACTTAGGGAGGAGTCTCCGGCTGAAGGCAAGCAGCCAGGGATAGTGACCCTCAGATCATCAGGTTCACACCACATGGTTCAGTTATGTTCCATGTGCTCCAAAGCTGTGCGTGGGGCTAAAGGCCAGAGGAGGTAGACAGACTAGAACCAGCAACAAGGTCAGTTGATATGAAAAATAAAGAAAAAGTGCTTCAAGCACCATTTCAAAACATTTCATTTGTCCTCCCTTTGGCAGTATATGTACACAGGCTCAATATGTAAATAGTATGTTTAAATGAATGCTATTTGGGGTTTTTTGTGTGGTTTTAGGTAATTAAGGTGCAATGTAAAACAAATTTCTCCTTAAATCACTTTTGGAAAATGCCTATTCAGATTCAATTTACAGGGTACATGAATCAATCCCTCATACAATACATAGTCTGAAATACAAAGTCATGCCACGTGTGTGTTTTATTAGATTCAGATCCTACTTCTCAAGCTGCATGATCAGGGAGGCAAAGCAGAGATGTAGTAAAACACCCAACGTCCCTACAGCAGAGGGGGGCTTGGAGAGACGGAGGGAAGCAAGCCTGGATGTGTGCTCTTTGCTGTCAACCCTTCTACAGCTGTTGCAGAAAGGAAGTGCTCCATGAATTCTGAAAGACAAGGCAATGAAACATCATCTAGATACTGATTTTACGATCAATTGTAGTCTTCTGCCCTGTTGCGTTGTGATTTCTCTTCTACCCTTTATAGCTTTCCACTCAAAGACCCTGGCTTAAAGCCTCTTAGGTGTCCAAAGCATTTCCAGAGAAAAAGGAAAATGCATGCTGATCCAATTCCTCTTCATCACCTCCCTCTCCTGAGGGGTTTTTCACAGAAAGGCAAAAAATTGTTTGATCCATGAACATCTGCAGAGCACTAAACCACAGCTTCTTCCGGGACCCATTCAATCTCACTGCAGAGGTCCTATCACATCCTGCAGGAGCAGCAGGCCATTGTCATTAAAAGTAACAATTTAGATGGAAAATGTCCACATGTTACCACTCCCGCTTATTTTTCTTTTTTTTATTATGACTTCATTTTCTCTACTTATTACAGACTTAAAGTAGCCTTGTAAGAAGATATTATACATTTGTCACAAAATAATGTGTGCTCATACCCTTCCGCTTACTACTTCTCATTCACACTATCTACTGGTTAGTATGGTCAGTGGTGATTAAACTCATGTTTACCTACATTTATTTTCACAAATTTTTTTTCCAAAGGTTTTCTTGTTATTTCTTATGAGATTCCTAGACATTATCTATTTACTTTCATCATTAAATTCTATTCATTCTGAGTCCTGATCTACACTCTACACTTTTGAACTTGCCTTATAGACAGGTGACAGGCTCAGGGACAGAACTCACTTATAAATAAATTAAAAACCACCAAAACCTCCACTGCCTAGTCAAAAGGCAAGGTTCGTATCTACTGCTACATCTTCATTTACTGCTTATCCATTCACCTGTATAACAAAATTTCACTAAACACACAGGAAACAAACACACACACACACACACACACACACACACACACACAATCTTCGTTCTCTTCTGGAGTGAAGTTTTTTAGGGGAAGCAGCCCAGAAACCCACAAGAGAGATACATTAAAATCACCATAGTAAAGAGAAAGTATGAATGATACAAGAACAAAAGCACAGAGAAAGGACAATTAATGCTTTATCAGCATTATCAGCAGCAGGGGTTGTGGGTTGGCAGAGAAGTATTAATTTTTCCAGCCTGGTTTTCTTCTGACAGAGAAAAGGATTCTCATTTGACACTGGATTTCTTGTCATTCCACAGCCTCCTAGCTCTCTCCTTGGCTTGACACCTTCTAACAACTAGTTGCTAATTAGAGTCAAGGACAAGTCAAAGCTTAAAATGCAGAATGAATAATGACAGAAGCCTGGCTCTGTGAATACACTGCACAACTATTTTTCTCAGGGTAAAAAAAAAAAAAAAAAAAAACAAAAAAAAAAACCCTTTCTCGTCATTTCTTTTGTTATAAAGCTGATGACTTCTACCTACTTGAAGCTGGGTTATCATGTACCCTCCATATCAGCCTCTTGTGAATTGTCCCCATGAAGATCCACCAAGGAAATATCTAATCTATTCTGTCATAGCACCTGCCCAATTCATTGCCTTCAAGTTGGACCACTTTCACCCTTCAGGCTTCCATCTGGAAATTAAGTTCCTCTGAGCAACAAGTCATTTGAACATACTGGTCTTTCTTTATCCCATCCCACACATCATACACAGTTATATGCATGATCTCCAGCAGTATGACTTTTGCATGTTTCTCTCTTCAAGAGCATCTAAAGCTGGTGATCTTCCAGTTTCTGTTTCCAGGTCATTGAGTCCATTATTTTGTCAAGACTTATTTGTAAAATAGGAATGGTAGCTACTTATCCCTCACAGGATTTCTACTGTAATTAAAATACTGTGGGATGGTGCCTTTACCACACAGAAAGAACTCACTTAGTGAGAATTCTCTTTTCTTCTCCCTTTTCTTCCTTCTGGACAAACCTAATTCCACACAAGTTTTCCCAAAGAGTCACACAACTCCTGCTTCAGAGAGGGTTTTAATTTTTCACTTAGAGAAAGGCTAAGTGGTTCTCGAGCTAAGTTGTCACTGAAAACTGTCAATAAGAAAACACTGTGGAGCAACCCACCCTGAGACACTATTGGGTCAGGATATATTATTAGTTTTGCTCTGTTAAACACAAGAGGATTGTGTTAGCTAATATCATGTATAGATTTTCTACATCTCTGTTCATTGGCCTGTAATGACCTTTTCTTGTATTTTCCTCCCCTTTTTTCCATCAAAGTTTTCTAGTTTCAGGTAGACATCATTACCAAGGCAGGTAACAATTCCAGAGTAACTAAAACTGAGTTCAGAGAAAATTATAAGGTATCTGAGGAACCTAAGCACTGTGACTGAACCTAAGCTTGTGACAACAGCCCAAACAATCAATACAATATCAGAGAATAAGAGCCCAAGGAACTCTCCAGATGGCATCCATAAAGGAGGAAGAAGAGAAAGAAATAAGATATATGAGATTTGGAGGCTTAGAGACAGAAGTTTAGAAGAGGCAGAAGAATACAGAAAAGTGAACAGATGGGGAAGAAAACTAAAAAAATAACAGTCGAGAATTTCTAAGAACTGGGGTTAAAAGTAAGACATGGGATCAAAGAGTTGCCATTTAGAAAGTAAAAAAGCAATGCAAGAAAACAAGCAAGAAAGAAAACAGCCCTGGTAAAGAGAAAACACAAATGAAAATGGCAAAAAAAAAAAAAAAAAAAAAAAAGCCTGATAGAAATGTAAACATAATAAAAGTAAGTTGATAAAACTGAATACCAAAAGACAGACTCTCAGATTGGCCTTTTGAAAAATCATGACTCAGTCAACATTAAGGTATGCAAAATACATGTTAGAGAAGCATGAAATGGAAGAAAACCAGTATAGCAATTTTACTATCAGACAGAAGAGAATTTAAAGTCCTAAAGGACAAAGAGGAGAATTTACCTACTTATCAAAGGACTAATACAGAACAAAACACATCAGAGATATATGTACATATAAATGTATCCACAAAACACCTAAGAATACAAGTGACTGATAAATAGATAAACACTGGGATAAATAGATAAACCAACTATTTTCATTGGCTAATATGCTCCCCCACAGAAGCAAACAGAAGATTTAAATAAATGATAAAAAATATACATATAATATTAACACACTTCTCTCAGAGATGAAAGAAAAAATATACATATACTAATTAATAACACATACAACTTTACAAACACGGAGTATTTGTTTTAAACACTATTCACAGAACTTGATCATTCAAGACCATAATCAAAAAATTACCCCCCAAAAATCAAATGACATTTTTACCTCAATATAATAAAGGTGGAAACAAATAATAAAGGATAACTAGCAAATATTTCACATACCCAGGATATAACATATGTAAAAATAATAATGTGATTTCAGGAAGACAAATTGAAGGGAACTAAAATCCTTACAGCCTAACAAGGGAAGATCTCATGCCAAAACCTATGCACCTAAAACAATAATAGCAGGAGATTTTGAGCTCTAAATGCCTTTAATAAAAAATAAAGATTTAAAAAACAGCCATTAGGGGTGCCTGGGTGGCTCAGTCGGTTAAGCGGCCGACTTCAGCTCAGGTCATGATCTCGTGGTCCGTGAGTTCAAGCCCCGCGTCGGGCTCTGTGCTGACAGCTCAGAGCCTGGAGCCTGTTTCAGATTCTGTGTCTCCCTCTCTCTGACCCTCCCCCGTTTATGCTCTGTCTCTCTCTGTCTCAAAAATAAATAAACGTTAAAAAAAATTTTTTTAAATAAAAAAAACAAAAAATAAAAATAAAAAGCAGCCATTAGCTTAATTCATTAAGGAGGACAAAACCAAGAAAATAAAGCCAGAACCAAGAATATAGGGAATAAAGATATGGGCAGAAATCAATGAACTGGAAAAAAACAGAGTTGATTAGTAAAATATCAAGTGGTGTTTTTAAGTGTAATAATTGTGAATTGCCTCACTCAAGACTGATAAGAGACAGAAGGCAAAGGCCCTTGCCTCACACCATAAGAAAAAGCAAAATCCAGGTAAAGACAGAATAAAAATAGAGGAAAAAGAACTACTGGGCCACTGAGTGAGGAAGCAGAGAGAATAAGAATTTAAAACAAGTGGGGTGCCTGAGTGGCTCAGTCAGTTGGTTGGGCGTCCGACTTCAGCTCAGGTCATGAGCTCACCAAGGCTGAGTTTGAGCCCCACGTCAGGCTCTGTGCTGACAGCTCAGAGACTGGAGCCTGCTTCAGATTCTGTGTCTCCCTCTCTCTCTGCCTCTCCCTCACTTATACTCTGTCCTTTCTCTCAAAAATAAACAAACATTAAAAAATAATTTAAAATAACTAATATCAATATTGAAGCTGAGAAAATACAGGAAATATGAAAATGATAGCATTAAAGTACTGAAAGGAAAAATCAAGCTAAAATTTTTTTACCCAGCAAAAAATCTTATTAAAGACTTCTTTAGAGATAAAAGCCAAAAGAACACACCACCCACAGACCACTAAAAATAAAACAAAGTGGAATAACAAGATAATGGACAACTAATGGCAGAGCTCTGTAAAATTGTCAAGAAAAACAATATATATAAATCAATAATACTCCTGTGCACTGAAACCATCAAGTTGAAAATAGGAAAACAATGTACTACTGTAACAGCACCAAAGACAACATATCTAGCAATTAACCTAACACAGGTTGCCCAAGACTCTCAACTAAAAAACATTAAGACCTTACAGGACATGTAAAAGTCTCTGAATAAATGGGAGGGAAAAGATGCTCATGCAAAGAGACAAGTTAACATTTTATTTTATTTTACTTTATTTTTTTAATGTTTATTTTTGAGAGAGAGAGAGCAGGAAGGGGGGCAGAGAGAGCAGGGGACAGAGGATCCGAAGCAGATTCTGTGCTGTCAACACAAAGCCCAATGCAGGGCTCAAACTCTCAAACTGCACGTGAGATCATGACCTGAGCTGAAGTAAGATGCTTAACTGACTGAGCCACCCAGATGCCCCAACAAGTTGACATTTTAAAGATGTCAAGTTTCTCTAAAATTAATTTATAACATCAATGCACTTCTTATAAAATCCCATCAGGAATTTGAGAGAGCTTGACAAACTAATTCTAAAAATATATACCAAGGGAAAAAAAAATGATAGCTAAGATATTTTGGAGGAAGAAAATAAAAAGCAAAAGCCATTAAAATTAGTTACATCCTAGTAAGTAAGAACAGTAAAATACTAATGAAAAAAATCAAGAAGCAAAGTCAAGAAACAAAATACATGTTCTGTGTGTCTTCCTAACACACACACACACACACACACACACACACACACACACACACACACAGGGACAAGAGGAGAATCAGCGAAAAAGTCTGAGGTCATTCAGAATTCAGGTTTGAGGGATTTCTCAAAGGCTCTATAATTAGGACATCAGGGTGACCTGAACAGTAACTGGGGGAAACCGTGAATTCCATAAAACACCTATGCAATCGAGGAAAAGCTCAAGACACTTTAAAATCAAGAATTAACATGAGCAAGCTCATGTATTAATATATTCCAAATAGAACCAGATTCTATAAGGTAGTAAGATCTGCTTTATCCTTTATATTACCATTTACCTAGGACTTTACAAAAATACATTTCAGTTAGTTAACTATGAAAACATTAAATAGGTGTCACCTCAAATACCTTTCAACCTATCTGTTAAGAGTGACCTGATGATTAAGGTGTGAGGAACCCACAGGCCGTATTTCATGTTCTTTTGTGTACTTCAAATTGTTTATAAGGATGTCATTTATTTCTAGTTTAAGTAAAACTCCTAGCAGTAATCACGTTTTACTTTTTCTATATTGACACACACGTGCATTATTTTATTCCATAACGGAGTTGATCTGAATAAAAATAACACCACCTCAATTTGGCTTTAGTTAAAGTTCTAATCAGAGCTGGTATGAAGTAAATTTTACTCTCTCCAGGAAAGATGCTGTTGTCAATATATTTAGAAATGTGTGGGACACTAAATAAAAATAAGTGGATATGAGGCTTTTCTTTTAGATTAACTTAAAGTATGAGTCATTCTACATTATTTTTCTGGGCCAAACACTGGATAGGTTAAATACATTTTGGTACAAACCTGTCAAAACTGTTCACTGTGATTCTTCTCCATTTCTCTCTGTTACAACAGATGTATAACAAATTGGTTTGAAATGCTTATCTGCTCAGAATTCCAGCATAACAGAAAAAGTACCCCAACTTTACTAAGAAAAACAGTATTACAAATTTTTTACTCAAAATAACTAAAAACATTCATTATTTTCCTTATGCCTGAAATGATGCCTTATATATGTTTTTATTAAAAGAAAACTTTGTGTTGCCTCATTTGAGCTAAGTCTAATGAACCAAACTCACTTATGTAAGTTCGATAGGCACACAGAAAGCTAATTTACTTTTCATTTGAAGTAGAAAAGTTTTATGGCATTCCCCAGTGCCTTTTCAAATATCACACATTTGGTAACTTACAGATTTAGCTTTATCATACAACTATTAATTATTTTTTCATTTAAATCACACTGAAAACAGAGACCTTTTGACCAAATCAGAATGCAGTACTTGTGAGGTAAAATAAGTTGTCAAACTCAAAATATGGTTGTAATTCTGCCTTTAAAAATATATACTGTAGAACACTATAATGAATGTAACTGAGTTAAGAGAAAAAAGCATAAAAGCCCACTCTGACAGGTCGATTTTTAAACACACATGCCATATAACACAGGAAACACAATTACACTCAGAGTAAAATAAAATCTTTGATAAAGTAGTGCTTTTTGTAACGAGATTTCACTGCAGTTGAAAGAAGGTTGGTTGATGTGATGACCAGTTCACAATTCTTTTCTTCTGGGTTCTCATTTGTAATCTACATTGTCACCTCTTTCTAGGACTTACCATCATTTCAACCTGAATGAAACCAAACTATCACAGAAAACTGTTTTGAACATAACAGATATACTTAAAGACAGACTTGAAACAGTATCTGGATCTGTCAACATAATAATTTAGAACCCTGAGAAGCTACTTGAAAGAAGCCAATAGTTCATTTTCATAGCAGCTTTGATTCTATCAAGACTATCTTAGTACATTTTGGAAAATGAATGTATTAAATAACACCAACAAGGGACACCTGGGTGGCTCAGTGGGTTGAGCATCAGAATCTTGATTTTGGCTCAGGTTATAATCTCATGGTTATGGGAATGAGCACCACTTGGGATTCTCCCTCTCCCCCTCTCTCTGCCCTTCCCCTACTCTCTCTCTCAAAATAAATAAATGAACAGTAAAAAAAAAAATTTTTTTTAAGGGGCACCTGGGTGGCTCAGTTGGTTAAGCATCTGACTCTTGATTTCAGCTCAGGTCATGATCTCATGGTTTGTGAGTTCAAGTCCTGCATCAGGCTCTACACTGACCATGCAGAGCTTGCTTGGGATTCTCTCTCTCTCTCCCTCTCTGCCCCTCCCCTGCTCACACACACTCTCTTTCTTTGTCAAAATAAGTAAACAGGGGCGCCTAGGTGGCTCAGTCAGTTAAGCGTCCGACTTCGGCTCGGGTCATGATCTCACAGTTCATGAGTTCAAGCCCCGCATCGGGCTCTGTGCTGACAGCTCAGAGCCTGGAGCCTGTTTCAGATTCTGTGTCTCCCTCTCTCTCTGACCCTCCCCTGTTCATGCTCTGTCTCAAAAATAAATAAACGTTAAAAAAAATTGAAAAAAAAATAAGTAAATAAACTGAAGGAAAAAAAAAAAGATAATCCAAAGGAATTCTCCTTCTCAAGTGTCTAAGCTATTAAGTTACCAATGCTAAGAAATAAATACTGTGTATTTCTGAGCAAGTTAAATAGGCATACTGGCCTTCCTAAAGAAGGATAAAGGCAAACTTCTTTGCCTGGCATTCATCTTTAATGATTTGGCCCCAAATTGCTATTCAGCTTTCTACTCTTCCTCAGTACCTTAATGTAGCTACACTGAATACTTCCTAGTCCTCAATCCCACTTCAATACCTATGTTCCTGCACTCCCCTAATCTTGATCATGTTCTTTCCCTCAAGCGCTGATCTCCCTGTATAAAAACGCTGTCAATCTTCAAGGTCCAATTTAAAGGACGCCTCTTTGAGTGCATACATGACACAGTGAGTACTAAGTGCTTCATACACATTTTCCGTTTTAGTCCTTACAATCCCACCTGAATGGTAGCCATTAACAGCTGCTACCATTAAGTACTTCTACGTGATACCAAGTGTTTTCCATATTTAATGCTCGCATTATCCCCATTCTATAGATAAGGAAGGTGAGGCCACAGTTGTTAATTGTAGGATTTGAGAACACCAGGTCTGTGGTTTGAATCTGAATCCCAGTTCCCCTGTTTGCATCTCCCTACAACAGCACGTTCCTCAACTGATGAAGAGTTTGTGTGGGTGTATGTGCGCGTGCACATGTGCGCGTGCACATGTGCGCGTGCGTGTGTAACTAACAAGAGCTCTTTCAGAGAACTGTTGTAAACACTAAATGAAATCACCCACATAAAGCACTTAGCACAGCATCTGGCACCCACCGAGAACTTGCTGAGTGTTGGCTATTATTCATTTGAGTCTTTCCCCACAGTATCTGACATAGTGTTTTTGCACACTGGAGAAACAAACAAAAGTACCTTAATGATTAGAAAATAGTCCATCTTTTCTCAAAATAAATTTCTTTACAAGTCAATTTAGAAAAGCATTTTGTGCCCGGTTAACTTCAGGTCATTAGAAAATAGGAATCTGAATTCGAAACGTTTCTGGGTGGACCTCACAGACACGTTTCCCCTCCCACCCGCTACCATAAGCTGCATGTGCCTCAAGAAGCAGTGGGGAGACGGGGACTGAGTTTAACCTCTGAGGAACTGAAAACGATTTGCTTGCAAACACTACTGGCTGTTATGAGGTGAAAATGTAATATTCAATTCAAGCACAGGGACTAGAATATTAGAAAACTGATAAAAGAATCAGCATCTACCCCTAAAAAGGCTCTTTTACAAAAGCTTAAAATAACCATTTTTAAAAATGAACTCATCCAGGTAAAAACCAAACAAATTTTCATTTTATCATCAAAAGGATTACATAATTCCGTATCTAAATTCAGTTCCACTATTTGATCTAGAATTAATGTATAAATTTGGACAATCTCTAAAGGTTTTCTATATTTACTTTCTTCCCTAGAATTTAAGTGAAAAAGCTGAAATCTGATGCTATTATGCTACATTAGGCAACATGCTAAAAGAAAAAAAATATTCTATGAGGCCTCTATGATATATTAAAACTGATCTGAATATTTGCATAATTTGGTCTTCATTTCAAGGGCACAGTAAGTAAATGACTAAGTAAAATAGTCACAGTCACAGTAAGTAAACATTTCAAATAATCTTTCAACACTCTCTCAGGCCTTGGCCCTGAGGAAACTGTAAGGAGTGCATTACAAGGAAACAGGAAAGCCACGGGTCCTGCTGAGAGCATCTGCTAGATGGTCTCAGTTCACATTCATAGCATAGTAGTGCATAGTAGTGCAAGGTGGGCACTACTCAGCCTGTTTCACAGATGAGAAAACCGGCTGAGAGAGGCACTTTGAAATAAACACAAATGTCATTAGTTTAACATTGTGAAGTACAAGCTCTGTAGTTCAAAACAGAAAATGTGTAACGTAAACCTGTCCTTTTTCATAGTAAGTGGAAATAATGCTCGTGAAAAAAAAAATAGTAAAAGGCCAACAAATTGGATTATATGCTTTTTTAAAAATAAAGAGTAAGAAAGGAAAAAAGTAACCTCGTTCCAAGTTCTCTACTCATACAATGACTAGTACAAGAATAAGAATATAACATGTTGAAGAATAATCCCTTATTACCACACTTAACTAAGAAAGACAGCCAGAGGGCGCTGGGTGGCTCAGTGGGTTAATCATCCAACTTCGGCTCAGGTCATGATCTCACAGTTCATGGGTTCAAGCCCCAAGTCTGGCTCTATGCTGACAGCCTGAGCCTGCTTTGGATTCCATCTCTCCCTCTCTCTCTGCCCCTCCCCCCGCTTGCAGCCTGCCTGTCTCTCTCTCGCTCTCAAAAATAAACATTGAAAAAAGTTAAAAAAAAAAAAAAAAAAGAAACAGCAAAATGCTTCACTGGTAGGAGCAAATAAGATAAGCTGGCAGAGGCTATGTATATTTTTAAATGTTTTAAAACATTCATACTTTCTTGAGTTATAATTTTCCAAGTTAATTGCAATTGAAATGAATTACAATAAAATTTTAATTGTACAGTGTGACAAATGTTATTATTGTATGCAACCTTATCACCTCCACTACATTTAAATTATAACCATACCACCACCCTAAAATGTTTTTCTGGTACTCGTTTGCAGCAGATACAACGTCCCCAACTTTTAGCACATGCAACCACTGACCTGCTTTCTATTGCTAGTTTTGCCAATTTTACAATTTGATACAGAAGGAATCAGACCGTATTTATTATTTTGAGTTTGGCCTCTTAGCATAATTTTTTAAACATTCATTAAAATTCAACATGTGTCTGCATATACTAATATTTTGTTCCTTTTTATTTTTCATTCCTATTGCATAATACAGACATGCAACATTTAGGATGTGTCCAATTTGGTACTATTACGAATCATAATGAAATCACATGAATAATGAATCACATGAAAGTGTGTATGGACCTGTTTTCATTTCTCTTTGACATACCAAGAACTCAGACTGCTGAGTTATATGGCAAATTCATGTTTAACTTTATAATCCTGACACTGCAATACTGTCTTCCAATTTGTATTCCCACCATCAACACATAAGGCTTCTAGATGCTCTACCTCCTCACCAACACTGGCTGTTGTTAGTCTTAACTCAGCCATCTAGTGGGCATGAGTGCTATCTCACTGTGGGTTTGATATGCGTTTCCCTGACAACTAGTGACAATGTACACCTTTTCATAGGTTTACTGGTTATCTGTGTATCTTCTTTTATGGCATGCCTATTCAAATCTTCTGCCCAAGTTTTAATTGGGTTCCCGTCTTCTTATGTTGTTGTTGTTGTTGTTATCATTGTGTTCATACAAAAAGTTGTTTATGTGTTCTGAACATAAGCCCTTTACCAGATTTATGTTTTACAGATATTTTCTCCAAGTCTATGGCCTGCTGCCCCAGGTGTCCTCTGAAAGATACAAAGGTAATGAAATTTGACAAAGTCCATTTCACCATTTTCTTTTCTAGTTCATGCTTTTTGTGTCCTGTTCAGGAAAGCTCAGAATCAAAATCTACACCAATGTCACGAGAGAAAATGGCAATGATTACACTTCAATTCCCACAATTCAGAATTCACACCTTTATTCAACTCACCTTTTTAGACCCACTGTGACATAACTACACTTGGATGGTGGCCACTCCTGCCAAAAAGTCACTTTCTAGCCAGTGTTTTAACACACCAGGGGGCTTAATGACTAATTAGCCTTCATTTTTACATATGAAAATAAGAATAAGAAAGGAGACCTTAAACACACACACACACACACACACACACACACACACACACGTCAGTCCACTCTATGTCATATAACATCAGAGAAAACCCTAGGGGGGAGACACAACCACTACCTCTGTTTTCACCTAGTGGTTAAAAGCACAGACTATGGAGCCAGACCGCCTATGTTCAAACACCAGCTTCACCTCTCAGTGTGTTCATTGGTAGCACAGGGGAAAAGGATAATACTTATTTCAAATGATTATCATAAATATTAATAACATAACATATATTCTCACTTATCACAGTGCCCAGAATACAGTAGGCACTAGGTAAGTTCTGTCTGTATTTTACAGATAAACCAAATGGATACAATACATAAACTTACTTGTCTAAGGGCAAAAAGCTATTAGCGGCCCTCAAAATGTGATCCTTAGACCAGCAGCATCAACCTCACGTGAGAACTTGCTTTTCGAGGCGACACGACCACTGGTAGACCCATGAGCTGGACCCCAGCAATCTAAGGCTCTTCACCTCCTCTCCTGTCTTTAGAATGTGCATTCCACCTGCCTTTCCTGCTCCCAGAAGCTGCTCCAAGGATGCAACCTTTAGACAGTGATGTGGTGTTGAGACCATCTGAGTGGTATACATGAATGAACCCAGTTAAGACCTCCTGTACATAAGCTTTTAGAATTGGGGGGTGGAGTAGAGATCTACTCATCCTGTGGCTGCTGAGACAAGTCTCACATGTAAGTTCTCTTGCTTGTTAAACCTACTCCCTAACAATCTGGAGTGGCCAGCTCTTTCTTCAGTCTCTCTCTATCCTCTGCATATGGGGAATGATTTCAGATTATACCCAGGAATCTCCAGAGGAGCTTGCAAACCAGCACTTGCTAGAAATTAAAATTCTCAAGCCTACCTGAATCAGAAACTCTGGAGGTGGAGCCCAGCAATGCAGTTCTGAGAAACCCCCGGAGATTCTGATGTCCATGAAATTTGAGAGCCAAGGAAATGAGAGAAGCCAGATGCCCTCCCACCCCCAGTCTGGAGGGGAGAACTGACTGACTGATGGGGAGGGGTGGTTAGTAGGATCACACTAGCTAGAAGAGAGAGGGTGGCAGCCTAGCTGAAGGGAGGCCCATCCACCTGTTGAGGTTGGTTCAAAGGACCAGGTGACCAGAGTGGGGTGGTTCAGGCTGAGCCCACATGGCAGAGGTCCTTATTCTGCAGGTCTCCCAGAGTCACAAAGAAGAGACACATGGTGGCACTGTCTCATTCTCTCAGCTCAGGTCACCTTCTCAAAGGGCCATTCTCACCATCATTTGGTTTTCTGCATGGCAATTTTTACAACTAAACTGCTTTCATTTACTTGCTGACTCATGTCTGTCTTTACTATGACAGAGAGGCTCCACTAGGACGGGGAATTGATCCATTTTGTTCGTTTTTATATCTGCAGCCCTAAAATGCAGGAAACACTCAATAAAATATTTGTACAATGGATGAATAAACAAGTAAACAGCCAATACATAATGACTTTTTTATCCTGACTTGAAAAATGTGCTTGGAATCGAGAAAATAAGAAGGGCTTCTCTAGGACATCTTGAAAAACATCAGTCCCATGAAATCAGTGTTTTAAGATCAAAAGGTAAGCTTCAGGGAGGAATGGAAGTTGAGTAATGACATGAGTAACAAACACCATTTGGGCACCTCCTGGTGCCACAAGCAGTGTGCAAGGCACTTCGTTACATTCTCCAACTCCCGCAAAACAACCACCGAGGTGGTTCTGAAGACATTAACGATGACTTCTGAGGTTATTATTCCAATTTAATTGATAAGGAAGCTGAAGCTTACAAAAGAGAAGACATTTGTTGGAGCACCCGGGTGGCTCAGTCGGTTAAGTGTCCGACTCTTGATTTCAGCTCAGGTCATGATCCCAGGGTCATGAGATCATGCCCCGTGTTGGGCTCTGGGGAAGATTCTCTCTCTCCCTCTATCTCAAATTGTCCCTCCCCTCCTCATGCTCGCTCTCGCTCTCTCTCTCTCTAAAAAAAGAGAGAGAGACAGAGAGAGAGAGAAAAGCACCTGGGTGGCTCAGTCGGTTAAGCGTCCAACATTGGCTCAGGCCATGATCTCATGGTTCATGAGTCCAAGCCTCACGTCGGGCTATGTGCTAAGATAGCCTGGAGCCTGCGTCAGATTCTGTGTCTCCCTCTCTCTATGCCTCTCCCCCATGCTCGCTCGCTCTCTCTCAAAAATAAATATTTTTTAAATGTTTTAATTAAAAAAATAGAGAAGGCACTTGTCAAAAGGTGCACAGTTTGTAAACAAACTCTTTCTGTATCCATAGAGCACATGGTTTCCACTATTTCTCTGATCTTAGGAAGGCCAGTGTGGAATGCAGTCTTCTACATGAATTCATTCTTTTGTTAAGACACAGTTCCAGCCTTGGGAAGTTCACAACTGAGGGAATAACACAGACAAATCCACAGATAATCAACAGTGCAGTAAGTGCTAAACGGGAGCTATGAGCAGAGGCTGTGGGAGTTGGGAGGGGGCCCCCAGAGTTGCAAAGCACCTCTTACATAAGACTGGAAATTTGAGAATGATCTGTTTTGGCCTGAATGTGATGGCCATATCCCAACCATTCTCTATTTACTAGCAATGCTTACTCAGTTATAAATGCTTATTTATTAATAAAATATTATTGAAAGTGTCAAAGCTGTGATATGGTCTTAACTGTCCATCTTTGAATTTTTCTCCTTCCAGGCAATCAGCAAGTTAGAGCAGGCTTTCTACTATAAGCAAAACAGAAGAAACTGAGCAATAACACACATTCACATGCACGAGTGACTGAAGGCCTCTTTTTTGCTCTAGTGTCCAACACCCTAGAGTAGATACCATGAATTTAAATACACACACAAACACACACACAAAATCACACAGGAAATGCAGTGCACGCAATTGTTTCAACAACAGAGACAATTGGCCTTAATTTTGGTTCTGGCTTTACAGACTATGCCAAACATAACTAGTGCCAGTTCAGTGGACACAAGAGAAACGATACTTGAATTAAATGTCTATTTTGAACTGTTTTCCAGTATGATGTCAAGATTATACACTCTGTGCAGTCATCTTGCACTAATGGGAAAAATAATCTTCCTGGACCAAAAGATAAGGTTGCATTTCCTTTAACATTATAAGAACAGTTAAACTACTAGAAGTTGTACTGTGGCATGATTCTGGTGAAGGAGGTCATTTTTCAGAGTTACAGTCAACATGGAAAATGGAATGGCTCTAACACACTGTTGGGCATCATAACATTTCCTTACACAAAATACCAAGCTGAAAAGTGAGATAGGATACTGTTTGCAAAGATGGAAGGAGTTTTGGTATGAGATAAAATGTTGGGAATTCCAGACAGGTTAGGTAGGTTGTTCATGACACAGAACACCTGTCCATTTTTTAATGCTTCCATGCTGCTTGTGAAGTTTTCATCAATTTAAAAGCTGTTTCCTAAAGCAAAGACAATTTTAGGCCAATGTTGAGAGTAAATGACATTCACTGATTAATGTTTTATTAACTCTTTCATTGATCCTTTTTCCTATAAATATATAGAGGAAACAATGTTGTACGGAGTGAAGACAGTCTTAAGCTCTACAAAAATCTTTTTTAAAACAACCTAAAAAGAAAATGCCTTTCCTTCCCCCCCACCAAATAATAATAATAAAAATAATAATAAGATTTTAACAGGCCTAGAAAAGAATTATCGGATACATTTCAAAACTAAAACATATTGACATTTTTAAGGTTGATTTCAAATCATACATGAACATGTCAATAAGCAACAGCTCTAAAGGCATCAACAAAGCCAACCTCTCTGCTTTTCAAAGTAAGTCACCTCCAGGTATAGATTGGGAAATTAAAAAGCTCATTCTCAGGAAGAAGTATGAAAACTGTAAAGTGTTTGCAGAGATCAGTGAAAAGTGGGTTAGACTAAAGGATGTTTTGGGGCACCTGGGTGATTCAGTCAGTTAAGTGTCCAACTCTTGATTTTGGCTCAGGTCATGATGTTGTGGTTTATGAGACTATGCCCCACATCGAGCTCTGCACTGACAGCATGGAGCCTGATTGGGATTCTCTCTCTGCCCCCCTCCCCTCCTCATGCTCACACCCATGTTCTCTCAAAATAAATAAAAAGAACAAAGGATGTTTTAAGGCCCCACATAACCCAAGATCCTATACTTAGGGTGCTATTCAAAACTCTTAACCCTAGTGTGTCCAAAGTGCTGACTTACCAACAGCACCACCCAGACCAGCTTATGTGAACATCCAGTACAGCAGGGCTTTATCTTCTTCGGGATATCAAATTAAGCCCTTATATTTCCATCTACAAAGCTGCTAGAAGTCTTGTTTTGTGGGTTTAACATTATAACAAGCCCCAGAAAAGGACAGCAAGAGAAAAAGAAGCAGGAACAATTGGAATGGCCAAGATTCACCAAACAGATCATGGCAAACACAAAGACTTGAACAAGAGAGGGTGTTAGAACATTAAAGCTGTTGTTTTTATTTTAACTATATGCTATGGAGGCAAAGATACCATCCCTAAAACCTACTCGCCTCTCAACACACCCCAAGGTAAGTGTTCATCAATAAAGGTTTGTTGAATAGAACACATTCAAAAAATTATTCTACTTCATAATCTTTCACAAGGAAAGGTAGAAGACCTTATTGCTTAACAGTCAGACACTGGAATGTCCTACTGAAATACATTAGTTTGGGCAAAAATGTCATATAATCTATTCTACTGGTTTACTAACCCCAAATGTAAATCCTAATCAGTAAAAAACTTCAGCATGCAAATATTTATTTACAAACTGTATGGATCCTACTATAGGAGTTCAAAATAAAAATTTTATAATTTTCTTAAGTTTCAGAAAAATATAGAAATACTAATTTCTAGTATTGTTTCCTACATCTCCACATACCATCTTGCACACCCAGTATGGAACCATCTATTATATTCCACCTTTACATAACCAATATTTAGTGCATTAGAGTATTAGTTTGTATTACATTCAAGCCATAGCTAGTACAAATTGACAACTCAGAAGACACTATAGTCACCTTCAGAAAAGTGCTCAAAATCAGTATCAGCTCATCTATTTTAATGCCCATCTACTACAACCCTCTCATTTTACTGATAAACAAAGACCGACACACACATTCAATGGTGTCCCCAGTGCCACACAAGCCATACACGGCAAAACCAGGAATACGCTATGGCCATGGCTCCCAGGGGCCTTGGTTCACTTCACTCTCCCATATAAGCAGGGCCTCTTACTTGTCACCATCGCTGCCCTGAAACCAGAGAGGGAACTGGTCAACAGAGCACAGGGGATGGAACAGAACAGAAATCTGCCATCGGAAGGTTTCGTGGAATTGACGAAACTGTAGCCCAACCTTGCAATGCAGTTTACCTAAAATCTAAATTCAATATGATATTCAGAGCCTCCCTACAGCAATTCAATCAAACTTCAGAATATGTTTTCAATAAATCTAGGAAAGGGGGATGGGGCAGGGATGGAGGCAGCAAAAAAAATTTTTTTAAGAAAAGATATTGAGAGGCACCTGAGTGGCTCAGTTAAGCATCAGACTCTTGATCTTGGCTCAAGTCATG
Organism: Panthera onca; assembly: GCF_046562875.1. Taxonomy (NCBI): domain Eukaryota; kingdom Metazoa; phylum Chordata; class Mammalia; order Carnivora; family Felidae; genus Panthera; species Panthera onca. Next base: position 43,213,404 of record NC_138351.1, on the reverse strand, counting down.
ATCTTGGCTCAGGTCATGATCTCACAGTTTGTGAGTTCAAGCCCCACATCCAGCTGTGTGCTGATGGCACAGGAGTGTGCTTGGGATTCTGTCTCTTTCTTTCTGCCCTTCGCCTGGCTTGTGCACACACTCCCTCTCTCTCTCTCAAAATAAATAAATAAACTTTAAAAATCAAATAATAAAATAATTTTTTAAAAGATGCTGAGAAAAGTCAGAGGTAAAAAGATCTAAAATACTGAAAGTAAAATATTCTCTAAATTAAACCGATTATCCATTTTGAAAACAGCATCCTACCCAGAATCTAACTATGAGAGCTGAAAGAAGTCTCCAATATTAATTTGTGGCACAAAATTCTCATTTTATTTTTTTTAATGTTTATTCATTTTTTGAGAGAGAGAGAATGAGCAGGGGAGGAGCAGTGAGAGAGGGAGACACAGAGTTTGAAGCAGGCTCCAGGCTCTGAGCTGTCTGAGCACAGAGCCCTGATGTGGGGCTCGAACTCAAACTGCGAGATCATGACACAAGCCAAAGTTGGAGGTTTAACTGACTGACCCACTCAGGTGCCTCAAAATTCTCATTTTAAACATGAGAAAACTGAGACCCAGAAGACTAGAAAAAAAATTCATGTTAGGAACATCATAAGCATGGATTGTATGAGGGGGTTACTGCAAATTCTGGGGGGATAAAGATGGATGGTATCCACCTTGCTCTCTGCAAAATGAATTATTAAATTTTTTGTTTTATTTTGTAAAAACAAAATGTACTGCCAAAACACAATTACTTAGAAGAAGTGTGACAAGAGTGAAGAGTCTCCCATGTATACATTATTAGCTATTAAGTTTGTACATTTCACCTTTCTAGGCTTGTTTTGTTAACAGAACAGTTTCCAAGAATAAGGCTAAAGATCATTTCAATTCTTCCTCTCATCCACTCTTCTCTAGAATCACCATCTCTATGCCATAATTCAAATTGAAACTGGACTATCAAGCAATCACAGCGTGTGTAGGCTCTGGATACTTTTTAATGCTATCAATGGTCACAAGTTAAATCAATTGCTACATACCTCTTTTCCATCGTTCTGACTGGATTTACATGCTGAATCCCCAAGTACCCAAACAATTAGAGGATCCTAAGCCTCTACAGTCATTATGGGAGAAAGGGGCCATGACTGAAGAATTAATCACTGATCCAGCCCTACCCTGACCATAAAGAGCAGACAGAAACCGGGCCTCAAAACCAAGCTCCATCTCCCATCTCCCAGATTAGGGAGCTTCTCAGTGTTATACTGTGTATATACATGTGTATGCGCGCACACGCACGAAGGAAACTTCTGATTTCCACATTAACTGCTAATTAGCAGTAATTTCTTTTATCCGTACATCTTTGGCATGATTAAACTCTAGTTCTAGTGATGTTAGGTACCCACCACAAGGCTTTACAACAGGAAAAGCAAGGAGACATAGCATGTGCCTTCTGCGTTTTACCCACCCATCACATTCTGACCCTCCCAGTCAATCCACTTGACAGCCCTCCTAACACTGAACCCAGTACATGTACTCTTGCAATAGCGTCTCACCAAGGGAGTGGCCAAAGACACCTTACCCAACCAGAGCAGCATCTAGTAACATCCAGTATGCACTCAATAATATTCTAACACAGACATATATTGTTTTTGGAAGACCGTTACAGAATGAAAAGTAGTATATTAGAAATGTATTAATGAAAAAACTTACTTCCACACCATTCATTCATTTAACAACTATTTCACAGCCTTCCATTATAAATGGGCTGGTAAAGCTATTTTATAGTTTTCTAATTACTACATACTCACCCACTCTTGCACGGATTCATTTGCTCAAAAATACTCAGTGAATTCTAGTTATATGCTAGATCCTGAGAACATGACTACAGTCCAAATTCCCAAAGACAGTGATTCTGAGGCTGATTTAAATTTGAGAGTCACTTGGGGGGCGCCCGGGTGGCTCAGGCATTTGAGCATCTGACTTCGGCTCAGGTCACGATCTAGCAGTTTGTGAGTTCAAGCCCCACATCGGGGCTCCACGCTCATAGCTCAGAGCCTGGAGCCTGCTTCAGTTTCTGTGTCTCCCTCTCTCTCTGCCCCTCCCCCTCTCGTTCTCTATCTTTCTCTCTCTCTCTCAAAAACAAACATAAAAAAAATTAAAAATTAAAAAAATTTGAGAGTCACTTGGGAAGCTTGCTAAAAATGAGCATTTTTATGTCTTACCCCAGGGACTTGACTCCTAGAGGAATGAGATGTGAACCAGAAATCCACACTTTTATCAAGCACCTCCAGGTGATTCTACTGCAGGTAGTCTGTGAACCAGACTTTAGACACTGGTTAAAGAGAAGTCAGAATATATACAAAGAAATATTCAAGGGAACATCTCAAAGTCCAAATCAGTGTCAATGAACAGGACTATAGGACTTTGCTGAACTGAAAAACCTGGTTACAGATACATGCAGAAGGTGGCCTTGCAGTGGACAATCATGAAAAGCAAAACTTTAATAAATGGGAAAGAAATAGGTTTAAGGCAACCTAAAAATGCTCTTTGAATACTTATCAAGGCAACTCACTTAACATGATGTGCCAGAGTGCCAAAAATCAGCATCTTGGTTCTTCAAATCTCATTTTCCCCAAACTATTCTTCAGCATTACCCAAGCTACATGGTTCTAAAGGGATATAATATCACAATTTAGAGAGGATTACAAACACTGTATTTCATTTCTATCATGAAATTAAAATAATAAATTTATGGAAGTTGAAACATGATGGGATTTAGAGATCATATAGCCCCCTTACTTCATAACTGCACAGAATGGCCTTGAGACTGGATCCATATCACAAACTTCATGAAAGGCAGAACTAGGGTGAGAACCCAGGTCCCCTAGCTCCCAGCCATCTCATGTGATCCTCATATTCTCAAGTCAACATCACAATTCGTTACCAAGTCTTCTGCAAAGGCCACATCCTGAACTTTGATTCAGTTTCGTACAGTTTACGCAAAAGGCATAGGGGAAAGAGAAGGCAACTGAATTTTCTAGAAATTAATTAAAACATGGATTTTTATAAACAGCTGGTATTACATATCACCGTATGCTGTGCTAGGCTGAGTGTTACTTCTAAAAATATTAAAGCTTCTCTGATGGAATTGGATCTGAGATCAATTTTTAGCTGGCAACCTATATGAAGCCTTGTTTCACACAGAAGATCTATAAAAGGGTAGCTGGCAAGATTTCATCCATTAATAGTTAGTGCTCAATATGCAATTCTCTCTCTAGCTACATAAAACCTACCCAGAACTTTTTGCTGAAAATTAAAGCTACCCTTTCAAAAAAACAAAAAACAAAAAACAAAAAAACAACTTGCAAACAAGCTGCTAAGGTTTCTAGCTTCAATATATATGTTATTCTATTTTTCTCACCTTGAGATCTTCCACTCAGAGTCAAAAGGCTTGAAGTCACCAAGGCGCCTTTCACATCATTAGGTCGGAACCAGACTGACACATACACACACAGATTAACATACACACAGGCACTCCAAAATAAAGTTATCTGGCCATCTCCAGAACTAGAGATGTACTTTTAAGTTTGGCACTGTGTATGAGAAATAGATTAATGTTCCTACTCTACTTCCAGCCCACCAGAAAGTTCTATTTGGGTTGGGGGCACATAGAGAGTTAAGAGAGCAGAGGGAAGAGTCCCTTATTTCCTGAATGCCCATGTGCCCGTAACAATGCTGAGTGCTTATGTATTTTGGCTCATTTAGACTTCAACAACCCATGATCCTAAATGATACCATCATGTTCAAAAGAGAAAACTGAGGCTCAGGGGAGCTTAAGTAACCTTCCCATGGTCTCTGACACTCAATGACTTGTGCTGTGTACTGCAAAAATTCTTCCTCAGACAGGCATCAGTCCTGCGACTCAAATGTGAGTATGAAGAGGTTGAAACACAGCAGAGGTGAGGCTAACACCATCCTATCACTGAGTCACTAGAGCAGTGGAAAGAAACAATCCCCACGTTTCACAGACAAAGAGCCCCACGGCCACTCTGGACACTAGGTGTCTTCTCTGCTAAGGCCACCTGAAACCTCTATCTCAGGAGACTTATCTGGGTTTTATTCTCTGTTTACACAGTTATCACAGAAGGATGAAGGGGCACGGTAGGAAAATAAACACCTTCTCAGAATGCCATCAACACACAGCCACAGCAACTTATTATTTTAATTGATGATATTCATAGCATTACATACAAATTACACTCCCAGAATTAAGATTCCTGAGCTTCACAGTTTACATTTTTCATGCCAATGTGACTACATTAAAATCACTTTGTAATTATGATGACTTTAATTATTATTTCTAATTTTAAAAGCCAGATAACAGATGGAGTCTGCTTGCTAACACTTCATTTCTGTTCCTTTTCTTTCTCCAGCTGAGCCACAGCAGGCAAGAAGGCCATACCTTCCAGGCTTCGCTTTTAGAGGAGCTCACAGCTAGGCTAGGAACGAAGAACCCAGCAAAGGATGGGGATCAAACACCTTCTGAAAGTTCTGCCATGACTTCCCAAAGAACAAGCCAAGTGCTCTGCCTGTCACAGGAAGATGAGCTGAAGGTGGCCCCTGGGCATATCCATGCTTTGGGGTGTCTTAGAGCACCACAGGAGGAACAAGAGGGAGAGGAACTGGAGGATGTTTTGTTGGTGGGTGCTGAGAAAAATGACAGTTGGTGTTTTGTTCGTTGAGTGTACAGAAAGAACAGTGGCCTTGGAATCTGGCAGATTTTACTGGTGGGACTACCATCCCACTTCCTCTGTGGAAGAGCTTGAACATGGCATTCAGTGTTTACCACTTACCTGAGAGGGTATTCATGAGAATTAAATGAGGGGAGGTCACTCAGCACGTAGTCCAGGCCTGACATGGAGTCAAGGAGAATAAAAATCATCCTAGTTCAGAGCCCTGCTCTGGGAACCAGAAGCAGAGTAGGGGGGGTAGGAGGAAGGGCAGGACCCAAAATGTTGCAGTAAAGAGAGACCATTTTTAAGGCCTCCTCTGCCTGAACTCTCCCAATTTAAGTAATTATAAACCTATGAGCAACACAGCCAGCAAAGCCAGTTGTCTGAGGAAGGGTGGGAAAGACATATTAGAGGATGTGCTTTGGAGAAGGGCTGTCAGATACCTATCAGAATCTGCAGAAAGCTAATAAAGCTTTTCAGAAAACATATTCATGCACACATACAACACTTTGCATTTCATTGCAGGGTGCTCCATAGATGCCCTAAGAACTGCTGACTTAATGGCCTTAAATTTATTGGTGAAGGTTTGCCGGTATGTGTCTTGAAGTAACTGCATTAGATTTCCACTGTTTTATTCTTAAAAACAACAACAAAAATATCACAACTGCCATGTGAAAAATCCAAGCACATGAAGCCTTTAATAAAATAACAAAAAACTGGAGCAGAAAATGTGAGACATACAGCCCAACTATGGATTTTCTGAAGACATGCCCCCGGCCCAGTGAAGCTACTATAAGAGGCAGCTGAATGGTTCTCCAGCCTCAAACCATCTCCTTAACTGCCCCTCACAAAGGTCTCCCTCAACATCTCTGCTGGTGCTTCCAAAACTGGCCTCAAGGCCAGAGGAAATGTGGAAATACTCCTATGGGGTGAGATTCTCCTGACATATGGAGGCAATAAAAGGCACAGGTGCCAGGTAGAGGTCAAAATCCATCCCCAACCTGCGCCTGCCAAGGCGTGCAAACATGGGCTCCCACAGGCTCCATCTGCTGTGTGCTATGGCCAGAACCTCCTTCTGTGAAACGTAACCAGAGAAATAAGAGGATCCCTCTCCCACCCCGGCAGAAGAGCCCATCAGATCAGATCAGGTGACAAAGTCCAAAATAAAAACAAGGAGAAAAGAACAGCTTTTCTGTTCTGCTTCATCAACCACAGAGCAGTAAGACTGATTTGTGTACTTTTCCCTAATTGCCTTTGGGTAACCCTGGGGTTTGGACATATTTCTGGGTCTGATTTCCCATGAGGATACACAGTGACCTCAGCTTCTCTTTCACAGTGAAAAATTACACCCTCAGGGCACCGGGTGGCTAAGTCTATTGAGCTTCTGACCCTTGATATGGGCTCAGGTCCTGATCTCTCAGTTTGTGAGATAAAGCCCTGCATCGGGCTCTGTGCTGACAGCACAGAGCCTGCTTGAGATTCTTTCTCTCCCTCTCTTTTTCTCCCTCTCTTCCCCTCTCTCTCTCTCTTCCTCCCTCCCCCCTCTCTCCCTCTCTGCTCCTCCCCTGCTCGTATGCATACTCTCTCTCAAAATAAACACATAAAGAAGAAAAAGAAAAATTATACGCTCTATATGTGAGCCCCCACATTGGAAGCTAATTGAGAAACAAGAAATCTACTCCCCTTCCTATCGCCACCAATTTCCATACCTAGGCCAATTCTAGAGGACTTACATACCTTCTTCAGTCTCACAGTCTCCAAGACCAAGGTGAAGGAACACAGAATTCAGAGACAGAGACACTGGGTTGAAGTCCTGGTTGGGTCAGATTACCAGCTGTCTCCCCTTTGGAAAGTTCCTGTCTTTCCCTAGCTTCCTCACCTGTGAAACAGAATTAATCTCTCCCCACTTAACACACAAAGCAATTGTCCAGACAATCCTGTGACAGGACACATAGAAAAACTTCTTAAATAGTTCCAAACAGTAAAAGAATGTCAGAAATCATCAGGTGAATGGGGTGTGGGACAATGAAGAAAACTGGCTTATAAGAAAAGGAATCCCCCAGTCCTGCAGTTGTGATTCTCCTCAACCTACACAGAAATACTCAAGATGGGGGCTTGGGGCGCCTGGGTGGCGCAGTCGGTTGAGCGTCCGACTTCAGCCAGGTCACGATCTCGCGGTCCATGAATTCGAGCCCTGCGTCAGGCTCTGGGCTGATGGCTCGGAGCCTGGAGCCTGTTTCCGATTCTGTGTCTCCCTCTCTCTCTGCCCCTCCCCCGTTCATGCTCTGTCTCTGTCCCAAAAATAAATAAAAAATGTTAAAAAAAAAAAAAAAAAAGATGGGGCTCCTGGACCAGGAAGCAGTCAACAAGAGACCTGGATGAAATGGAATCTGCAGGCTGCTTCCTTCCTGAGGAAGGTAGAGCACCCTTCCCCTCACCTCTTCCACCTGCCCATTCACACGTGATAATCTAATGTTAAAGGAGAAACCCCTGCCCTCCCTGGGCTTGGTGAGACAACAGAACTAAAAATGCAGGCAGGAGAGAGGACCAGAATATGCATGTTCATTAAATGTAGGCCAGACCCCTCCCAAAAAATGTATGGCCAGAGGGAAAAGGACATCACCATCTGTAAGGCTAACTCCAGCCAAGGATTACAAATAAATACAAGAACAAAATTCATCTCAGACACACTCTGAATACATATTCCTCATCTGACAACTGTGGATCCAAACTGCCCTTCCTCATTACTTAAGATTTTTGCTCTACTAAATTCACCAACTAAGAAATTGGCAGATTTTTAAGTCTGGGCCCAATACTTCATATGGCAGAGAGGATCACTGAAAATATGTGTATCAAGGTGCGATAAAAACCTTTCTCTACCAAAAGGAACTGAGCTCCTAAAAGAAATGGATGATTCCAGGATTGGGGCAGAATAGATATGAAATGAGCCTGGAGTACCTCATTATGCCAAAATGTAGTAAAATCATGGAAAAATACAAAGTGGACATGAGCCAGCTTGAAGGGGCTCCCACTGGCCAACTCTGTGACAATTTAAACAAAATAATGGAGTTCAGTAGTGATTTATAATCCACTGGAAAACAAGAATTCATGACTCCATAGCAATGACAGACAAGAATGAAGGGAGGCTCCTTGCTTACAGAATGCTGAAGGATGACCGGTAAACATGGAAAGAGCACCGAGTTCAAAATTCATGATTGGACACTTACTAGTAAAGATTAGATCTGACCGGTACCACCAATGGATGATAAATATTGCATCACTTTTGATGAAAAGAGGGTTATTTCCATGATGATGCAGTGTGTCCTCACAATTTGCCTACTAGTTGCAAGGGAGGAAGAAGAAAACAGTAATCATATAGTCAAGAAACAGGACAACACCTTGACAGTGGTCAAAGTTACCACTACCGATGGGAATTATTTGCTGCCATATGTGATATCCCAAGAAGGACGTTGTGTCCAACTAAAATCATATAACCAGAATCCAATCCTGAGGAAACATCAAACAAGCCCAAACTTAGGGTCATTCTTTTTTTTAAGGGGGGAGGATGTATTCTTAAACAGTTTCAATGTCACAAAAGATAAAACAAGGCTGTGCAACTGTTTCATATTAAAGAAAGCTAATGAATGAAATAAAAGAAAATACCTGAGCCTAGACTATATCCTGCATTGGAGGGAAAAATATTATAAAAAGACATCACTGAGTTAACCAGCCAAGTTAGAATATAAATATTAAATTTACTAAAGTTGATCATTGCATTGTGGTTATCTAAGAGACTATCCCAATTCTTAGGAAATGAATATTTAGGTATTTAGGGGTGAAAGACCACGATGTATGTATGTATGTAAGACATCTTCAAAATGGCTCAGAAAAACTGTGTGTTGGGGGGGGGGGGTGGCGTTGTGGGTGGGTGGGGGAGGTGTAGGAAATGATAAAGCTAATAGGGGTACATTTTAACAGCAGGTGAATCTGGGTAAAGAGTACACAGGTATTCTTTGTACTTTTTTTTCTGTAAGTTTGAAATTATTTCCCCTCAAAAAATGAAAAACAAAAAACACATTACATTCTTCTTCAAACACTGTCATGTCTTAGTTTCCAAAACATCAATCTCTTCTGGATTTCCTACTTCCTTGCTCACTTCTCCTTCATTGGCAACTTTTCAGTTAATCCCCTAAATTTGGAAGGTCTCTTGTTCTCAGTCTAAAGGCTAGCCTATATAAAATCTCATTCACATCTGAGGTTTGAACTACACATTGAGGTTTGGACTATACCTAACCCCATATTTCCAACCAATCTACTTACCAGACCACTCCACCCAGATTCCCACAAGCTCCTCACACACTACTCAACACTGACATGACATATAGCTTTTTTGAAAATGAGAACACTGTGGGTACCTACTTTCTTAAGGAAGACAGGCCCAAAAGTATTATTCAATCTGAACTCTTCAATTGGTATCACTTTTTTTTTCTCTGTAGAGGGATTCTTTTAAAAAGTTGAGGACACCTATGATGGAACACAGACATCCCACAGTTAGAGGCTGAATCTGGAGACAGGAGATTTTTTTTTAACTCAGAAAGTGGCCTGGGCACCCAATTCCAAATGTCCCTATTATTATAATAAGGTACATTTTTAATCAAGGTACTTTTTAACAGGTCCTCTTCGTCTTAAGAAAGCTACTCAAATTACTACCCAGCCCTGGCAGATCTCTGACAAAGAAATGGAAGCTATCCTCCCATTTGGACATTGCAGATGGCTTATTTGCATATTATAATTCTCCCGGGTGAAGATGGTTTGGGAGGATATGGGAAGAACCAGATGGGTGGGCAAACTTCTTTTTTTTTTTTTTTAATGTGTCCCTCTGGTGAGTAACCAGTCTAATAAGTAATCCCTACATAATAACCTTTCATAACAACTCATAATACAAATTCATTAAAAGCTCACAAGGCAAAGGTCGGTTCATGCAGAAATTTCCAAAATGACATAGTTTGATTCCAGTTTTCCCCAAATTTCATTTGAGAATAATCAAAAACCACCAGAGACCATAACTCTGGAGGCAGGAATCAGTAGTAACTTCGAGAAAACTACAAAAAATAGGGACACTGGCTGTAGAAAACCAGAGGAAAAATGATAGAAATTAAAGGTTGGAGAGTAAAATTTTTACTGGGAAAAAATGAAAAACAAAGTAGAAAACTGAGACAATTACTGGAAAATTCCAGTCAAAAAGTCCTTTTAATTTTGCCCAAAATAACCAGATAATTGTCCTGAGTTATGCACATAATGGCTTTCCTTCCCTACCACTTATCACATAGAGACAGGCAAACTACACACTGAAAAACAGTCATCTTTTACAGAATTCTAGGTATTTCTGCTGTCATCAGCCAGACTCTGGCAGACTGAATCTTGAGTGACTTTAAATATCATCCTGACATCAATACTTCAGACAGAGTTAAAGAACAAGGATCACGAGCCCCACATTCTTATCTGATTAGATTTGTGAAAATTCTTGGCAAATACTGTGTGAATCCAGTATTCACACAGATCAATGTGAAATAAAGATACAGTATACAAAGCTATCACATGATTGTGATTACACAATATCTTCTAAAATGTAGGAAGTGAATGATGGTGTCACAAAGATCATCAAAGATAACATTCAACCCACTGGCTGAGTAAGTCTTGCACATATTGAACAAAAATCAGCACAAGAAGGTAATTTTGCAACAGATATTAAGATCCAGTAATTAAGATCCAATAATTCTAGTTCCGATCTACCTCCAAATAAATAATCCCAGATGCTGGAAGTGTTTTATGCACAAAGGCATTCACTGTAAAATTACCTACAATGAAGAAAAATGGCAATAATCAACCCATTCACACATTGTTGATTGTGGAAATAAAAGTAAAACCAAGTTATAAAGGTTACCTATAGGCATTAAAGCAAGTCTTTAAAAGGGCAAGAAGACACAAATTTTTACATGTTTGATATATGAAAACCACAGCTATCAAATGAAATTTGTCAACATCTTTAAAAGCTATAAAGTGTTCTCATAAGCCACACACTGTAAAAAATTAAAGAAAACAATTTTCTGATAAACTACCAGGGCAAATCTGGTGAGCTTCCAAGCTAATAACTCCCAACTATTTTGGATATAATGGCCTTCTCGGCATCTCCATCTTTCAGACTCCTCCAATCTAACCAATCCAAAACTAAAATCATCCCTACTCCCTAACCACCCCTCCCCCTGGGTCTTCCCTGGTCTTCCCACCCAACTGATGGTACCACCCCACCCTCCCCACTCCCCAGTCTTCCCCACCCAACTGATGGTACCACCATCTAGCAAGTGGCTCAGGCCAGAAAACCTAGGTTTGCCCCTCTTGTTCATGTCCAATCTGATAAATTAACCAAGCCCGATGAATACCATCTTAAAAGAACTTTTTGATATCTCCATTTCTCTCCAACTCCATTCCTGGATTGCCAGCTAAAGCCATTATTTTCTTATACCCAGATTACGACACCAACTCCTCAACCAGAGGAGTCAGGCTTTGCCTGGATTTGGATCCTGACTCTGCCACTTAATAGTTGTAGGTCTATGATTCATGCCCTCTGTGCTTCAGTATCATCAATTAAGTGGAGATAATAATACCTGATAGGGTTGCAGTGTAAGGCACATAGTAAATGCTCCACAAATACTTATGCAATGGCCATTTTAGTCAAATAATGATCATATACCAATAAGACTCTGACCAGAACATCCCCTAATGCTGGATATTCTTATTTCTGTCAACTCTTCCTGAGAACTTAAAACAGAGCCACAATTTAACTTCATGGATCAATGTGAAAAGAAACTGCCTACAAAATTTAATTTTTTGAAATTTGAAATTTTAAAAATCAGTTGTTTCAACTACTTAATTTGGGTGCTTTTTTCCTGAGATGTTTTTCTTAACCCTAGTATCCTGACAAATTAAAATTTGTCCAGCCATCTGCCTCATCCTCTCAGAAAAGACCAAGATACTATATCTCAGAATCAAAAGAAAGGGGAAAAAATGTTAACATTCAGTGCTGATGAGGGTGAATGCTGGTGGGAGTATAAAACTGACATGTTTTGTGACATATATGAAGAATCTGTAAGAAGTTACACACTCTAAGCAATTCTTTTTTAACAATATCAGAGATGTGAACAAATATTTATACATGAACGTGTACATGTCAATGTCCTATTGTGAAAAACTGAAAACAGTCTAAATGTCCAACAACAGAAAACTATTTAAATAAATTATGGTTTACTCAACTACTCTTTTAACTGTCTAAGCAGTTAACACCTCTAGCTGTTGAGGTGATGGATGACTTTCCTCTTTGTGCCAGAGTTTAAAGCCCAGGTCTGCTATATACTAGATATGGGATCTTGGGCAAGTCACTGTACCAAAATGTCTTGTAAACAACAACGGAATTCTGAAGACAGACTTAGTTAACACACATAAAGTACTGAGAACACCCTGGACACACAGCAAGCACTACACGGATGGTGTTAATATTATTAACTTTTGCACTCAAATTCTTCACAACAATCCTGTGTCATTTTTGGAATTTAAAAAAAATCAACAAATGTCACTAAAACTACTTAACTCCTTAGGCAAAAATTTAGTTCAATATGTAAATCCACAATCCCTTATCAGAAATCTTGGGGCTCAAAGTGTCTTGTAATACTGAACTTCTCACATTTTAGAAAGATAATACACTGCACCAACCATTCTACATAAAACTCCAACCCAGTTTGGGCCAATACCTTACAATCAAACACATTCACACAAAATCAAGTAAATCAAGACTCCTCGGAAACTTCATCAGGGAAGTCAATGCAGGTAACGTTTTATTGATAAACAAACTTTGGGAAGTTTCTTCTTTGGGAAGAAACTTTATATTTTCAGAGCTTTTTAAATTACAAAACTGTGACAAAGGAGTCCTGAATCTACATTGTTGAATTCTAGCATCTGGGCAGCAGCTGCATTCCAAAATGGCAAATGGTCCATTTATGCCACTTCAGATGCCTGGACAAAGAAATAATGACAGCTTACTAAGACCCCAACTCTGGTAGGATCCCACTAGAGCAGATTTATCAATGGGGTGCTATTGACTGCATACTTCTCTGTTGAAGTATTTTGTCCTGTATAATTGTACAATGTTTAGCAGTATCCCTTACCTCTACTAGATGCCAAAAGTACCTTCCCAGTCACGATAACCAAAAATGTCTGCAAACAATGCCAGGGCGAGGGAGGGGTGTTGAGAACCAGTGCGCTGAAGCAAAACAGTATGTACAGCTTTCCACCCCATATTCCACACTAGGACTCCCAACCACAGCTTCTGCTGGACTGCTGCTTATTTTATGAAGCCTCGCCAGTCTCCTCTACCCTCTACTAAGTCCCAAACCCCAGCCAAAATGAACTTACTGCTTTTGTCCCCACATACTGCAGGTTTTAGTCCACTACTGCAGGCTTTAGTTCACACCGGGTCCACCCAGTACATCGGATCCCACCTGTCTTCATGCCCATGAACACAAGAAGGTCCTGACACACAACTTTCCAAACAAGGCATTTCTCACATTAAGCATTAGGATCAGAGAGGTGAGCAAGCCTACAGGTGTCAAGAAACAGGACTCAAGCGGCAAGCAATTCATCAGCTGAAAAAAACAAAAAAAAAAAAAAAAACAAACAAACAAAAAAACACAAGTGGTTAGCTAGTTTTTGCTATCTATGGAATCTGGGAGTCAGGGAGGAATCACACAGGTGAACATTCCCCAAACTGGGTTTTCCTTGAAACAGTCTTGACAGATGCTAATAAGAATCTTGAAATACGTGATGCCCAAATAAGTCTGAAAAATTATCTTTGATAGTTTTCTGTTGCTATTGTTAAAACCACATAAGTACTTTAAGTCTTTAATGTGCTAATTCTTTTATGGAGCTCCAAGAGAAAATAGGGAATACCGCATTTCCCCAAGCTTATTTGGCTATGAAATCCTGGTTTCCTTCTCCTCAAATAACATCTGCCTTACTAATGAGGGTTCCAAAGAGCACCAGTTTATGAAACAATGATGGCTCTCTAATCTCCAGGGACCATCTTTCAGCTGGGGCACCTGGGTGGCTCAGTTGGTTAAGCATCCAACTCTTGATTTCAGTTCAAATATGACCTCAGGGTCATGACATCGAGACCTGCATCAGGCTCAGCACTGTGTGTGGAGCCTGCTTGGGATTTTCTTTCTCTGTCTGTCTCTCTCTCCTTATCAAAATAAATAAACATTTTTTAAATACTAAAAAATCATTTTTCAGCTATTGGTTTCTACTTCTTTCTAAACAAATCTACCTATGTACACAATTTTATAAACTGCAGCATTGTTCAAAAAAGTAAGCTGAAAACACCTTAAACATCTGCCAATAGCAAGGTGGTTAAGTAAATCATGGCATAATAATACAACAGATTACTACCCAACCATGAAACAATGAGGGAACTCTTAATGTTCTGATACAAAATAACCTACAAGGTACATGAAGTGAAAACAGACACAGAGGCATATTTTGCATGCCAGCATTTGTGTAAGAAAGAAAGGGAGAGGAAGAGAACATATACACATTTGCCAACATACGCATGGATGATCTTTGGATAGAAACACATGATAAGGCAACACTGGTTGCCTCTGGAGAAGAATAGCCAGGCAGACTAGAATAGATACAACAGTATCGAACCTTTTACACTCTGCTGACTGTATTACTCAGAAAACAAAATAAATAAAGTTAAGTACATAAACTATTTTTACTAGTCTCTTTAGAACAAAAATTAAAGATGCAATAATCTACTAAAACAAGCAGTCTCTATTAATAAAGAGGAAATGCAAGGAAATTATTGTATCAGCACATGATGCTCAAAGTTGATACCTTCTTTTTTTATAAATAAGAAAAAAATTTTTGATAAAGCAGTAACAACATTTTATTCCCCTTCACGATTTCATATATACTCATAATCTACCTATTCACTCTGCTCCAACTCTCACTCAGCCTCTTCCCTCCCTCCTCCACTACATTGCAAAAATAAAAATAAAAACATCACTGCCACAAAAAAATACAACAGCTCCTTTTATTAGTTGAGTGCATATAGAATACGTTTTGGCAGATTTCTCCTTGTTGATTCCAATTTTTAAAAAGTATCACTTCAACCAATTAGCTACAGTTGAAGTTGTACCCATGTATGTTTCCCCCACAATGGAGAAAATGTAGCTGCCACCTTCCTGAGAAACAGGTCACTGAATCATTTTGTCTACCACAGATAGCCATCAAGCCCCTTTGCCAGTATCGTTATTTCTTTTTTTAAAAAACCTTAAAGCTTCCTAGTTTATATTTTTTCTAGGAACCTAAGTGCTTCATCAATTGTGTCGTATATACAGGTATATACACAAGAGCTTAGTAAATAAATTTTCCTCCAAATATTAAGGCTCGTGTGGGATAAATAAAATGATGGGTAGGTAGCTCACCACTACCAAACAAAGGCTGCACTAATTAGGAAGACTTGGAGAAGGCAGAATGCTGACCACCTCACTATCCGGGTTCTCACTGGGGTCCTGCCACTGAGCACAAGCTTTAACTTTCTTACTCACAGGACTACAACCTACCACGCAGTAGAGAAAGCAAAACTCTGGAAAACTATTTTTTAAAGTACTAAATTGTCAACTGATTAAAATGATTACACCTATTTGACTGAGTTCTATGAGATTAGCGTTACTATTTTTGTGTAGAAAAGAAGTACAGAATTATTTTAACAAGGATCTCTTCATAATGGGGTAGTGGCTTTTCTTCATTTAACTTTTGTTCTAAGTTTTTCACAATGAGCATGTAATTCATAGGGGGAATAAAAAAATAAGGTGTTATAAGGGGAAATGCCACAGATGGAAATATTACACAGGTTTTTTTAAAGGCCCAATTATTCATAGAAAATATAGCTGGTAAATAACATGGTTTATTTGAGAACTGCCAAAGGTATCAGAAAACACTTTCTGCAAAACAGACTTCAGGCAGCTTGGAGGGTGCTCATCAGGATGTCAACCAATGATTCTCCAAACTGTGCAAGCAACAGTAGGCAATGTGTCACTACTAGTCACTTAGCACCTGTGAGCAGGAACCACACAAAGTGTCCAGAGTGGTTGGGAAGGGCCACAGTACCAGGGGACTCTTGCAGCAGGAATAGAAGGGCATTCCCAGATGAATCTGATGGGGCACTCTCCCTAATCAGGGGGTGTCACTGGCAGCTTGGCACACCTGTAGGTCCCCGGAGGTCAGGGAAGATTACCCCTGTACCTGGAAATGCTACTATTATAGCATTCTGGGTGCAGAGAAATTTGAGTCTCTTAAGGGATCTTGTATTTTTGTCCTCTGTTTTTCCATCAGCCATAATACACATCATTTTCCAACAACTGCACCCTTTAAAGAGTCTGAGCAGAGACAGATTAAAGATAAACTTCACCAGCTTGGGGGACAGCAGCCCCTGACACCCACTTCCCAGGTATTTCACTTTAGCAAACTTAGTTAACTTTTCCGGGTCTCAGTCTCCCCATTTATAAAGCAGTGGTCCTGATAAGAATAACAACAATACATAGCTCACAAGGTTGTTATGCGAGAATGTGCATAGTATTTAAGCAACACTCCCTAACACACAGGAGGTTCTCACTGAATGTTGTTTTCCTGCCCTTTTTTCCCCCAGAGTTTGACCTATTACAAAAAAATAGTTATCCCGTCCCAATTCCAGGGCCGCTAAGGATACTGACACAGATCTTTAGTGGGCCAGCCCATCCTGCTACCTGAAATCCAGCCAAGTCAATTTCCTTGACATAGGATTCAATCCAATCTTTCCTATTTCCTCCAACAGAGGGATCTGGCTAACCCAGTCATGTTAATTTCCAAGTCTAAAGTGGGCAAGGATTTTTAATCTTTCTTTTTTCCTCTTCTCAGAAACCTCAGCATTATACACACAAATGTACATATATACCACAACAACTCTGTGACACTGAAGAACATAATGTTTATAATTTGCTAAAAATGATCAGTATTTTGCAGCACCTAGAAAAAGATTAGTCAGGTTAAAGAAAGAACCTTATATCCCAAAGAAATCTGTTAAGAAAGCATGTCCCCAAAAAGCTGAAAAGATAGATAAGTGGCATTTTGCCCAGGCCCTTCTCAAACACAAGCCAAATAATTGAGTCTACCCACCAAAGAAGGAGAGGGAGACAAGAATATAAAAGAAGCACAAAACCCTTTAGAAAGTGACCACACAAGATCTCCAGTATTGTTTTCAGTCATCTGGTTTACCAGGCAGCCAGCCAAATAAGGCGCTGGTTATTTAGTGGCATTAAGATGAGCTAAGTAGGGGAGAAAAGAAGAGGGAAAAGGAAAGCTTTTCATGTTGCAAAAACGTGGAAATAAGCATTTCCAAATGTTTGATCAACAACCAATATAGTAGTGAAATGCTAAAATGACTTCTATATAGGTATAAAAACATTTTCCTGCCATTCCTTTCTGGTCACCACACATTATGCATATTATGTGCATTACAAAGTGATCACTGGAAAGTCCAAGAGCCAAGCAAAGATTTTCCCCAATCGGTGAGGCACTCTGCATGACAGATTCCTTAAAAGGTATTTAAATATCTGAAGGAAAACAAACTGTCCTTTATTTGACAAATAAAATTTTCAGAGCTGAGCACAGACAACAAAGGAAAAAATGCTGTCTTCCTCTGGGACGCTTCAAATTACTAAACATTCAGAACTGAAGGGAACAGACTGCTTGGGGGAGGGACAATCATGTGGTTTCTTGCCAAAAATATAGCCATTGTTGTTATTTATCTGAACACAATATTTTGTCATTTTAATTTTCACCAACATCAGCTGGGTATTTTGTGAAGACAGGCACAGTTTTCAACAGGGCATGGATGGCATACCACTGCTTTTGTGGGAGAAGTGGTTGAAAATGAAGGAATTAAAACTTCACTTGAAAGGAAACTAGAAAACACTAATATTTTATTTCTTCAACTGAAAGCATGTAACAACACTCCTAGTATTTATTTCACTGTCACACAGTTCTCAGATCCTAGAGCTTGAGACATTAGAAAAGCTTTCATCACACTAAGAAATCACTCTTACTGACTCCTAACTATACAACGAATGACAAGACTGTTTCAAGTTCCTCAAGGCCAACAAAAAACCCAGCATCTCCTTACTCCTGTCCAGAATACATTGAAGGCAGGTAAAAGGGCAGCAACAGAAAGAAGCATTGATACATGCTACAACATGGATGGAGCCTGAAAACATCATGCTGATGGAGAGAATCCAGACACAAAGGACCATGTATTGCATTATTTCTTTCAGATATGAAATGTACAGAATAGGCAAATCCAATCCATAAAGGCAGAGGTACACAAGTGATTGACTGTCAGGGGATTTCAGGAAGAGGGGTAGGGCTTTGGGAGGAAATGGCCAGTGTGGGCATGGAGTCTCTTCTCAGGGTGATGAAAATGTTCTGAAATTGGCTGTGTTGATGGTTGTGCAAGTCTGTGAATATACACTAAAAACACTTAAACTAGTGAATGTATGGTCTGTGAATTATATCTCATTAAATGTTATTTTTACAAAAGTAAAATGAGATGAACATACTCTTACGTTTACAAACATACACAAAATGAAATCCTCACAGACATACACATGCACACGTACCTCTCACCTTATTTTCAACTGCAGGATCTCTTATGTTCTGTGTTCTAGAGCTGGTGCTTCCCAAACATAGTGTACAGAAAAGTCACCTGCAGACCTTATTAAAGTGCAGACTGGGATTCCTTACGTCTGGGGTGGAGCCTGAGATTCTGCATTTGTGGCAAGCTCCCAGGCATGGCCAGGCTAAGAGAGTTTTGTGTCCTCCACGCACTATAGATGTTGTACCATGTATATGGACTCATAGCCTAAAGCACCGGCAAAAGCTACTGCCACAAGTCAGCCACAAGAGTATCCCAGGAAAGGCTTTTCCTCCCTGTCCTACGCATGCACAGTACTGCAGACAGAAGACAAGAGACAATGCCATCATTGAACACTTGGACCTTCCTACACATAGATGGGCCTGCCTTCTATGCCAGTTCTGCCGTTCCACGAGCTCCTACCACGTACCACCTCCTCTGAGATAATTTCCTTGCATGTACAATTGGAACCAATACTAGTAGCTGTTGACTTCACAGAGTTGTGTCCAGGGTGAAATAAGATAATGCACACAAGAGGTGTTTAAAGAACCATCAAGTATTCAAAGTGTTGAGACGGGCAAGTCGTCGCACCAATTCTCTGATGCACATGAAAGACAAGAGAAGTCGGGCAGTCTCTAGAGGCTGGCAATTCCTGCCTTCTCCTGTGGGCACTGATACAGGTCAAGGCACTGATAGAGGTCACAGCAACGCCCCTTCTCATCCTCTTCTAACAGGGTTTATTGCAGAAGGTATGTGAGTTCCAAGAGAAGGAAGACTTTAGTGACAAAAGTTAACTGGACATGTTCTGAGCGGCAGGAAAAGCTTGAGTCCATGTCTTAGAGATCCAACAGCCTGCTATGAGAATGGCAGAGTGATATCATGAGTTTAATAATGGGGAGCTCTGGTCACCAGTCATGGAGTCCCAGATAGGATATACCAAACTCAATTCACACATATCCCAAGAACACCACTGCTATGACATGAAAATTCAAGGTCTCTGATTATGCTGTAGCTGGAAGGAACTGGAGCCAATAAAGTTCTAAATGAGCTTTCCTTTCTATTAAATTGTAGTGCCCTGAGGATAAGAGAAAGCTTATTTTGCTGTAGAATCTATTTTAGTTTTCAAAAAGCAAAAAGAAAGTTAGCAAAGAGACCAAAATATACTATACTTCTATCATAAACCCATATTTATCCCATAAAAATTAACCTCACAAGTTACCTTCATAATAATGAAAATATTCAAGAAATATAGAATCTATGATCTATTTCTCTAAAAACAGCTTCAGAAACAAGTTTAGAAGATTTATAAGCAACTACTCGTCCACTTACTTATTATAAGAGAATCAAAATCAGATGGAGTTACTCTATTTCCTTATGCAAAATTGTTAAACTTTATGAAATAAGACTGATAAAAGCATATCTTCTATTTGCAAGGTTATATGTATTATATAAGGTCTATACCATGAACACTTAAAATCTAATTAAAGAAGTTATCTGCATTTTTCATGAAATGAAATTGGTCATAATGAATAAGCACAGTCTTAGAGAAATGGGAAAAAAGAGTTAATTGCCAATTTAAGAAAATAACCTTTACTGAGAAGAAATGAGAGCCTTATTTAATACCCTGGCATTACCAACACTTTTTCTCTAGGTACACAGTAATTTTTTAACTGTATTAACTTCAGTGGAAGGCACCCATAACCTAAAGAAAGAGGTAAGTAATTACAATGTAGTCATTTGAAAAAGTGTTCCCTTAACATAAAAGAAGGCCTCATTTTGAGGAGGCACCAGCTTATTTTTATTACAATGTCACCTATGAGTCAGCAAGCTAGTTTGCAGAAAAAAAAAAAAAAAACTTAAAAAAAAACAAACTTAAAAAAATTTACTCTACAATGGCTTTGCTTTAAAACTTCATGGGTGACTCAGTGGGTTAAGTGTCTGACTCTTGATCTCGGCCATGAACCCAGGTCATGAACCCAGGGTCGGGGGATTAAGCCCTATGTCAGGCTCTGTGCTGACAGCGCAGAGCCTGTTTGGGATTCTCTCTCTCCTGCTCTTTCTGCCCCTTCCCCGCTTGCTCTCTCAAAATAAATAAATAAACTTAAAAAAAATTTTTTTTAACTGTGTGAAATTTGCACTCCTCTCCCTGACCTACCCCTTCCCCCCTCCCCCCCGCCGCCCACAAAATCTAGACGTTATTCAATCATCACAATGCTTTTACCCTGGTTTCTTAAAGTACGTGCTGGAACAGGTAGAATGTTTCCCCAAAGTTCTCAGTTCCCATTCTAGCATGCATTTACCCCCATTAAAGTCACCACAGTCTTCCAAATATATTCGCCACTTAAACTAATCCCACAAACAAATGCTTTCATGTGTCTCTCAACATAAATCATAACCTCCATGGGAAGAGAAAGAGGGCTTTAACTCCCATCTGTTACTCCTCTCATGCCCTAGCAGATGCCTGTCTGCCAGAGCACACAGTAAACAGAATCAACGCCCTGCGCTACAGCACTGATCTGCAGAAAGCTCATTTGTTGTCACTTCCAGAAATCAAGAAATCAATTAAAAGGATGAAAAGAAAGGAAGCTATCATTTGCTGTATTCCAGCCCCTTAATGTGCCTTTAGATGTTTAATCCTTTTAATACACTGAGGAATTTTTCAGAAGGGGGAACTTCCCCACAGTTGTACAGTGAGAACAAGGTGGGGCCTCCTATCAAATCCACACCTGTAGAGTTAAAATCACATACAGATAAAACTATAATACAATGACTGACTTAAGAAAACTCAGATTTAGTGGTACCAAGGGTTCAACACTCACTTAGCACATAAATACTTATGCAGTACAATTGGATCCAAAAGTACTTTGTTAGCAGCCTGGCGCATTCAGAAAATGGCAAAATGACTCCGCGAGAAGCACAGGTGTGGCACATCTTGCTATGGTTCTTACTGTGGTTTCCAAGGGTCTGCTACTCACCGAGGGGAGCCCAGGTGGGGAAGTGCTAGGAAGCACAGCCCCTCTCAAGGGACAGCCTTACAGAGTTCAGCTGTAGCTCTATATTGTGATCTGGAACTTTCTTTAAGAGAACAAACTGTTTTTCAACATGCTCAATAAATCTCCAAAGTGTTTTCAAGTACATGTCTGCAGTGTCACATTGGAGACTCACAAACTTGACATAGCCCAAAGATCTATTTTCACGACCCAAAGACATTTTTAAACCTTTAATTAATTGCCCTATACAGATTAACCATACTGGGCTCACTTTCCTAGGGCTACAGCTGCAGAGGCTGCCCCACTGGGAGGCTTTCAGCTCACCACCCCCCCTCCTACAGGCTTCACTCCTCTACCTCCCTGGCTTCCGTAGGCATTTGATTTGCTACCCCCACACTTGTCAGAGTTTTATAGGTAAGGACCATGACCCAAAAAGAGTGCTCAATGGATTTTTTTTTTTTTTTTTTTTTTTTTTTTTAAATTGACATCCAAATTAGTTAGCATATAGTGAAACAATGATTTCAGGAGTAGATTCCTTAATGCCCCTTACCCAGTTAGCCCATCCCCCCCCCCCCCCCCACAACCCCTCTAGCAAACAACATGAGACAGAAGTAGCAGATGCTGGGATATGTTTACCACTGTGGATAAGGACAGTGAACTGAATACAGCATCTTTATGTGTCAGTGGGTCTCTTAGATCTCCATCCACCAAAACATTATTTTTTACATTATGTATTAAGAGCAAAGCAGCTACCTCCATAGGAATTTTAAGTGTCTTACATTCACCAGAGCTAAAAAGGTTTGGTTAAATTGTATTTCCACTTGCATGTTACTAAAAATAATTGTTTTTCCCAATCTAATTTCAACCTCAAACCCAGGTGACAACTCCTACGCTTTGAGCCCTGAATAATTTTATTTGCTTTCGTGAAATATCTATGTAAGGAGAGACAGTGAAAAATCAGGAAAGCATGTGCCACTCCCTGAAACCTCTCTGTTCCTGACAATGCTTTGCTTAGGGAATGTCAAAGCAGCTTAAAATATCACTATGCTTCATCCATCAACAGATTGTCACTTCACTTGAAAAAATATGACTCAAAATGAAAATACTTGTTACTTCCAACCTATCTGGATAAGAGTCAAACCTGTTTATCAAAGTGCCCTTTAACAGGTTTCTACAGTAAGGTTTGACCATGGAGAAGGCTGTTTACAAATTCCAAATGCAAAAAAGATTTCTAAATACCTAACTTCCTCAGTTGTTTACATAGAAGTGCAAGTCTGCCCCCCAAACACAAGGATTCCCATTTTAATGTCAACAGATTAGCTAAAAGGAGAGAAAAATCATGAATTTCTTCAGGGTAAAAAACATTTCCTATCATCAATATGTCCAGCACTGAGCACAAGTACTTAGGGCAGAAAGACATTAAGTGTATCACTAAATGAAGTGCATTTAATCCACGACTCCCCATGATCAGTTTGTGATGGGACCAAGTTAAAAAAAATTATTTTCATGTTAATTTCAACAGAGGCAATTATGCTCTAGATTGAAACAAACACAATCACAACAGGTAAGCTGTCAGAGCCTGCTGGAAGTTTTAGTCATTCTAGTTTTGAAGACACCAGTCAAACAGCTAATTGTACATCCTACAGTATGATAGATAGATAGATAGATAGATAGATAGATAGATAGATAGGCAGGCTATGATTAGAGAGCCTGTAAAAAAAATACTTTGGAAAAGCCTTAATAGGATTTATGTGACTTAACCGTTCAACTAAATGTGTCTTTGTTTTAAAGACCCATAGTAAAATAGTGCTTTCCTGGGGCACACAACTTCTCCCGGTCTGTAGCAGCCCCTATAAGAGGACGAGGAAGAAAGGGCATCAGCTGGTGGACACGGTCGGAGATCATTGTGTTTTGGGGGGCACTTCCATCCTTCCCATGAATCCATGGGAAATCAGCAACTGCTGATGCCCATGCCTATTTTTTTTTTAATGTTTATTTTTGAGAGAGAGAGAGAGAGAGAGAGAGAGCGCATAAGCAGGGTAGGGGCAGAGAGAGGAGGAGACACAGAATCCAAAGCAGGCTCCAGTCTCTGAGCTGTCAGCACAGAGCCCAATGTGGGGCTCAAACTCACAAACTGTGATATCATGACCTGAGCTGAAGTCAGACGCTTAACCAACTGAGCCACTCAGGCACCCTGATGCCCATTTGCTACTGTCATTTCACAGCCAGAAAAGAGCTGCTAACATGTGAAGCTATTCAAGACACACCTTGAATTTCAATATTTTATTTATCTGTTATGGTAGTTTTCAGCATTACAGGACACAGAACACCTAACACTAAATTACTCCTTTACCCACCTAATAAGAGAGAAAGGAAACATCAAAGAGAAAAGGTTAAGTGGCTCAGACTTTGGGAGAATATCAAGTTTTGCCTCATCAAAGCCATCAATTAAATATGATAATAAACTTTCTAAACCGATTTTAGCATTTGGTCTCCTAGCTCAAACCTCTCAGGGTGGCTAATAAGAAGAAACCCAACTGGTAGAGCAATGGGGCATTAAAACAAAAAGACTAGCATAGTTCACATCAGTCAAGAGAGAGAGCAGATGCTATTTAAGCAAAGGATAGGCTAATGGTGTTCAGCTCAGGCTGTGTTGGTATCACTTGGGAAGCTTCTCCTTCAAGTGGTCTGGAGAGGGGTGGGGGCTTTTTTTTTTTTTAAAGCTCACCCAGGAGATGCTAACTCAGCAGTGAGAACCACAGGATCAGGCTACATGAAAAAAAGAATAAGCCATTAGTGAAAGCGATCATGTAGTCAAGTGTAGAAACTTCAGAGCAGACAAAATAATTTGTTGACTTTGATGAAATTCTATGTCCACTCAGTGCCTGGACCCGATGGATCTGTGTGCGTGCACAGATTCAGACAGAAGCTGTGTCCTTTGCCCATTCTGGCACCAGTTTTCAATTCATTCTGGATTCACCTATTTTGGATGTCCACAATATTGAGAGGTTCTTTCACTAGGAATGTCACAGAGTATGACAAATACCACACCATGAATTTTTTGATATGCAGCTTACCATATATATTTCACTTATACATTTATATATCACTGAACACAAACACACACACTTTTAAATAATACATGGTATGGTTGCAACACTGGCTCCAGTCCTCCTTGCCTGGCCTACGAAAAACATCTCTGCCTGGTTCTCTTCTAGTTCTTGGGAGTGAGGACTGTACACTGACTACAGGTGCTGAGACCCCCAGGGTAAGGTCATCTAATTCCCTTTCTATCTCCAGCCTCTTACCCACTGTGAGGCACACAGGTGCTCAATACTTGTTTGTTAAATGAATTTTCCTTGAGCACAAATGACCTCTCTGGCCATCTCAAATTTGGATGAAGTCTCCCACTATAAACTGGTAGAGCTGAGCAAGTAAAAAAGAGCTGACAAGACATGAGCCAGTAATGACGGGATGTTTCTCATCTAGGGTCAGAAACAAAAGTACTTGTACAATAACACTAACAACCCTGTCCAGGCCTCAAACTAAGCCAAACTCCACCTGAAGGCTGACAATTTCTGGGGACAACCAACCTACAAGAGTCGGGGGTGCCTTCCTCAGGAGACCCTGGAAAGCTGACCCAAGAGAACACACCTCCACCCTCAGCCAGAGATCAGAGTTTAGCACATCTGCTCTCGGCATGCCCTTGAAGACCATGACTTCACAGACACCAGGCCTCCTGCCTGCAGTGACATGCCCTTAACCATGAAGACTGACTGAGACTACCAGCATTAACCAAGTGTCCCGTCACATGTTTCACTCCCCTCCTTCACAACCACCAGAGCAAGACAAGCATTTCATCCAACCTATTCCATGCTGGTTAACATGGACCAACTAAGCAGTCTGGCTAAGGAGAGAGAGCTAACAGGCGATTACAACTGTGCCTCAATCCCAAGGCCTCTGTCCCAAAAGCCTCCTTGCAGCAGAAACCAGTAACAGCAACAATAACAAAACAGTAAGTGGCTAATATCCATCTGTTACTTACTTTGTGCAAGAATACTAGGCTAAGTGCCTGATACAGGTCAACTCAAATAATTCCTATAAAAACCTCATGGAGTACTGGTATGATTCCCCTTTTATAGATTCAGAAACAGGCTTGGAGAATTTAACCATCTGTGAATTTGTGCCCAATAGCTGAGCACAGGCACTGTGACTCCACAGCCTACCTCTTATTATTCTCTCTCCAGCCTCCAAAGAAAACTGGATGAGCCAGAAGTTAGAAGGACTACACCCACCCACAACCTCACTTGAGACCCAGCTTTCTCAGCTGTCAAATGTGAATGCCAGAGCAGATGATGCGTAGGGTCCCTGACAACCAATATAGTTTTGCTCACCCTATCACATCCAGCACCAATTACAGGACCAGGAGAACCATGCCCCACTGTGACCAGAAGCCAAGAGAAATCAGAGTGATTCATTCTGGGTTGTTTTTTAACTGGTATAAAATATGCATAACTTTAAATTTACCACATGAACCATTAAGAGTACCAGTGGCATTAAGGTCAGTCACACTGTTGTGCAGTCATCACCACCATCCACCTCCAGAACTCTTTTCATCTTCTCCAACTGAAACTCTGTGCCCAATGAACACTAAATCCCCACTGTCCTTCCACTCAGCCCCTGGCAACCGCCATTCTACCTTTGGTCTCAATGAATCTGACTATTCTAGGTACCTCATACGAGTGGGAGCATACAGTAACCATCTTTGTAACCGGCTCACTTAGCATAATGTCATTAAAGTCGATCGTTGTAACATGTGACAGGAACCTTCCTCTTACGACCAAATAATATTCCACTGTATGGATATACCACATTTTGTTTATCCATTCATCTGTTGATAGATACGTAAGTTGCTTCGACCTTCTGACCTACTAACACTGCTATTAACAGGGGTATACAAATCAGAACTCTTCACCTTCCTGAATTGAGCCCAGCCCTCTAAGCACAGGCCCAGACGCTGAGTGCCAGGTCACGGGAATCAGACACACACAGCACTGCTCCGTCATGAGGCTCAGGCCCCCATCACAAATATGCCTCTTTGTCTATCACTGAAGAATAAAATGAACACATGCTACGTAGGGAAAATAATCTCCCAGAAAAGTAGCACAATGAGGAAGACCTGAGTGTACTTTGCAGGGGGTTTGAGGTGGAGTGTTCTTAACAGCACACCAGTTTTTAGAATAACTATAGAGTTTCTTTTAATCACTCTGCAGTTAGTTCAAACAAACAAAAACCAAATGATTCAGTAATCAAAGCCATTTGTTATTCTTAATGAGAAATTGTTTCATTCTGGTTCAGGTGTTTCCTACCTGTTCCCATTCCATTTTCCAAACAAAATAAAAAATAAAATAAATGGAAGAATAAAGAGGAAAATAACAATCAACTGTGTTGTTACCATCACTTATAATCCTTCTTTCACAAATCAATAATATTTAAGCTATTTTCTACATTGCTAGATCTATATTGGGCCCACGGCACTCCCTCTATGAGGGGTCAAGACTCACCTGAAAGTCAAGATCCACCATGACAATCTCCTAGAGGCAAGGGTGAAAGAGATAAGGCAGCTCATACCTCTAGAGCAGATGACACTTGGAAAGAGAGAACTAAAGTCATACAATAATGTTTGGGCTAAAATGTACCAAATCAAAGATAGTTTTCGATGTTTAATCATAATCTAGCCATAAAATCAACTGACTTCAACAATGACCTACCACTGACTCCCTAAGTAAAACAAATGAGTTCAGATAATAGCAGTCAAACTGGGGTGCCTGGGTGGCTCAGTTGGTTAAGTGTCCAAATCTTGATTTTGGCTCAGGTCATGATCTCAGGGTCACGACATGGAGCCCATGTTGGGCTCTGCACTGGGTGTGGAGCCCGTTTAAGATTCTCTCTCTCTCTCTCTTTACCCTTCCCCCTCCCCCCCCCCCACACACATGCACTCTCTCTCTCAAAAATAAAAAGTAAAAATAAATAAATAAATAATAAAAAGTAAATAAAATAGATATAATTCAAAAAAAAATGCAATCAAACTGACATGCCACTGGCTGGGTTTCTGAGGTAAATAAGCTAAAGCAAAGAACTGTCCCTGCATATAATGCAACATCTTGGAGGAGACAGGACCATAGAGATACAGGAATGTTTCTAAAGGACCTCGTGGGCTTAAGTAGTATATAAAAAGCCAAGCCTCAAGGCAGAAGAGAGGTAAGATGGACAGTTTCTTTCAATAGTGCACTGAGAACAAATTCAAAAGTTACAGCAAGCAACTTTAAAATAAAAAATGGGAAAATGGAGCACAAAGCACCATTCCAAGTCATGGTCCTATGAATTAAGATCGTTTCTGGTCTCTTGCAAGCCTGGAGAGGACCAGGAGGTCCTCATGAAGGGTGCTGAGGTGCTAAGAGCATCCTGCCTTGTGTCCAGAGGAGAATGTCAAGGATGTCTGATTATTGTCCAGTCCCTTCCTCTTTTAAGTGATACCATCCAATAAAAGAGCTCTTCATGTTTTTAACACTTTATGTAAAGAATGCCAAGTTGGTTTTCAAAAGTTGGGGGAAAAGTCTTAAAAGGAATAACTGGGTTTCATCAACCCATTAACTTCATCAAATTAAACCACTGCTTTCTGCAATGCACTTAAAATGGTGTGGTCTCAGCTTCCCTTACCTGAAATGATCTGCAATATCTCCAGCCCCAAACTAACAATTCATGATTCCCAAGCTTAACTATCTCTCTTTTGTAATTACTAGAACCAGAATTACTTGTAACTATTTAGCAGAATCAAATGCACTACAATTAATTCTCTGCAGTGAGACTCTCTCCCCAAATGACCAAACCCCAATTCTTGAAAGGAGGACTCAAGTCATCTGATGAATGAACTGTACCACTCAAAATGATCTAAAAAAATTACTTCTGGTTCTCGCTCAAGCATTCAAGAAGACTGGAAAATTAACAATGTCAATTAAACACCCACTGGCTTCCTCTATCTCTAACAATTAAAATATTTTTTAATTACTGTCATGGTTTAATATATAACTTCACTTTTTCTGAAGCTTATGTGGAATGGAGATTTGATTTATATAACAACTAAAAAAGATATTTTACAAGGGGTAAAAGGAAATACTATTCATATAGCCATTAGACAAAATAACCGTACTTCAACAAACCTAGAGAACCAAACACACACACACACACACACACACACACACACACACACACACACAGTTAAACCAGCATTTCATCCTTTAAAGAAAACCACCAAAGAGGGAAACGTGAACCATTAATTGTACCTGACCATTTCATAAAAAGCAGTAAGCTGTTTCTAAGTCTAAAAATATCCTCTGAACATTAAACCCTGTGTTTTTCTACCTCTCACCCATTTTTCTCAATGTCCTTTGGCAATAGATTGACTCCGATTAAATAATGTGATATCACATGAGCTTACAACAAAAGGAAACAAACCTGTGCATGACAGGCACACCCACCCCCAATCCCAACAGGGCCTGTGCTATCTGCTGAAGCTGGAGAAACAACATGCACATGGCATTGAAGGAAAAGCTTGGGTGGAACGTGTATACAGTGATTTAAGATGCTGAGGGAAACCTTGATCAATGGGGGAAAAAATCATAATGGTTATTGCAGAGCTAATGAAAAATAAAAATGTGCAGAAAAAAAGTTATAGAAAAAACACAGAAAAATGTAGAAATATCTATTGCCACTCCAACAATGTACTAAAATCTCCGTATCACAAACCCTGACCCCTAAATTTACATGGCATTTTTCAACTGCATAGACAATGTATCCCTTTCTTTCTTCCCTCTGCTCTGCCTTCCAATAATCCCTCACCTAGGACAATGGGTAAACAGAATTTTTTAAATCTCCAGTGTGTCCCCACATTGGGGAATATCATAAAACCTATCTTTAAAGTCCATTCTCCACAAAATCCAAAATAGTGGTACGTACTCATTGAACCAGCTAGAGTGCTGAATATCAAATGCTGCTTGTCATTGCAAAACCAGCATACCCCTGGTAACTAAAAATGGATACCTTACAACAGGATAGAAATAGCATTCTATAGATATATCATTAGCAAAATTATGCAGCCAGATTATCCCTGTCTACAGTATGTATAGGGTTGCTACATAATTAATGCTTTATTAAACTCTTCTCTGAAGATGTGACTGAGAAAAGATCAGAATCTGAACCAGCTGTGCTGTTTAATATTCTCTCTCAGGAGACAGGGGTGGGGGGAGGGAGGGAGGGAAAGGGAATGAATAGGTGATTTATTTGAAATTCTCCCTTCAATGTTACACTCCTATGTTTGACATGGATGTTTTGTTTTGTTTTGTTTTGTTTTTTTCCCTCCTTTTACTTACTCTGTCTTGTAAGGCTAAAGAACATAGGACATTTAATTAAAAACAGAAGACTTTAGGAACAGTGATGCTTAAAAGGCTGTGTTTCTATTAAACATTGATCCAGTTCATCCAGGAAGGCTTTGTGCTGTAGAATAAACTCCAGTATTCATGCAACTTTAATGAAAATGTTTCTGAACCCCATTTCCTTCTTTGTGTTTGACCTTCTGTTCAGTACCCTGAATATTTCAAACATCTCTAAAACAGTGGCTAGGAAGGCCAAATATGGGAATAGCATTTACAGGAGCCAAAAATAAGTGTTACAAGAATTTAAAAACTTAAAAAGGGATAAGACAATGTCTCACGTTTTTTTCATAAGCTAGAAGACTGTTCAAATCAGAAAAATAAAGAAATAAAAAGATACAGTCTTAGATATCTATTCTCATATCCTGAGTAGTTTTCTTATTGTCAAAAAATATATGCTCACTGTCTGTATTTTTTTTAAAGAAATAACATCTAAAAACTTTAAGAAAAAGAAAGCTTTCAAAAACCCACATCTAGAGATAATAAATAACATTGTGAATCTTGTTCCAAACCTCATCCAGCCTCGTGTTCAGAAACAGGTCATGTCCACAATTTCACATACAGGTCCATGCTACACACACCCCCCCAAGGAGATCAAGGCAAGGGGTCCATGTGAACAGATGTAGATTCCATCCTTGGTAATAGCCACATAGAACTCCATTCCACAATTGCACCAGTATTTCACCACCATTAACACAGTGATGAATTTTGAACATATGTCTTTACACAGGTCTCCAATTTTCCTACTTGCGATAAATTACAAGTGCCTTAATCAAAGTGAATCTTTATCTTGACACACATTGCTTAACTGGCTTCCAGCAAGGAAGAATCTGCAGGACATGAGAATAATCCCTGGCACCACACATTGCCAAAGCTGGATTTTGTCTCTTATTTTTCAGTTGTGCACTGCCCATCATAATCCCATTAGTCATTTCAATCATATTTAGAATGCTTTTGCTACTCAGTTCTTCACTTTTATGTAGCAAAAATCACCCACTTTATTCTGCAGTCTGTGTGCCTTATCT
The DNA here is from genome assembly GCF_046562875.1 of Panthera onca. Taxonomy (NCBI): domain Eukaryota; kingdom Metazoa; phylum Chordata; class Mammalia; order Carnivora; family Felidae; genus Panthera; species Panthera onca. Next base: position 43,182,364 of record NC_138351.1, on the reverse strand, counting down.
ATCATGTTCAGAAGGGTTTTTCCACCTCAAGAGAACCCAGATTTTCCTCTTACTACTTTACATTCTTTCACCTTTATCCGTTTCCAACCATCTAAAATTTATTTGGGTATAAAGTGTGATAAAAGGATTGTTTCATTTTATTTTAAAAATGGATAACTATCCATCCTTTACTGAAGAATCCCGTCTTTTTTCCACTGATTGAAATGTTGCCTTTAATCATATACCAAATTACCACATGCCTGTATTATTTATTAGATCTTCTATTCTATTGGCTGAATAAGTGAATTACTAAGGGACGTATTTAAAATCTATTTCAGTATTCTAAGGATGGAGTGCTGTCAAATTCTGCCTCCACCCTTAAGTAATGGCTGCATAACTTTGGATAAGGCACTTACCCTCTCAGTGTCTTAGCTTCCTAGTCAGTAAAATGGGTGTAACAGTACCTACACCACAGGATTTTTATGGGGTTAAGCTAATGCTACACGCTATATACATCTTACTTATCCTTATCATCATCCCCGAAAGTCAGCAATGAGAAAGTTGATCCTTGCCTTCAGGAAATTAAAGACCAGTGAAGGAGAGAGACATTTAATCAAGTGGCCACAAAATTAATGCACAAAAACAAACCACAGAAAATAGATTAAGGGGAACCTCATCCAATCTAGCAGATCAGAGTAGGGGCTTCCGAAAAGCAACATGTGAATTAAAGGCTAAAGGAAGAGCAGGAGTGGGGCGCCTGGGTGGCTCAGTCGGTTGGGCGGCCGACTTCGGCTCAGGTCATGATCTCACGGTCCGTGAGTTCGAGCCCCGCGTCGGGCTCTGTGCTGACAGCTCAGAGCCTGGAGCCTGTTTCAGATTCTGTGTCGCCCTCTCTCTGACCCTCCCCCATTTATGCTCTGTCTCTCTGTCTCAAAAATAAATAAACGTTAAAAAAAAATTAAAAAAATAAAAAATAAAGGAGGAGCAGGAGTGAACTAGCCCCAGGGCACCAGGAGGGTGGGCATTCCATCTGGCCACACGGGGCTGAGCGCAGAACCCCACGTCTGCCTCTGATGAGCAGGCTCCTGCATGCTGTGCCCTGAGCTGACAACGTCATAAAACGTCAGTTTGTTCTTTCAACTTTTCAGTTTAAATTCACATCCTCAGAGAGACACTCCATGACCACCCACTTTGAAAAGGCCAGAGATATGGTCTTTGATAAAAGAAAAAAAAGATGATAATCCTATCACACAATCTTTTCGTTCAACAGAAACTATTCCAGCAGATGTTCCAAGATCCTAGCTTCAGTAAAACACAAGAAGGAGTTCTTTATCTTCAAGACTATCCTCTCTGAAATAAAACATGCAAGTGTCTGAAAAGCCATCAAATGCTCTTTTTAATGTGCAAATAACAGTACTTTTCTCACATCTGGAATGATCTCTGCTGGTAAGAACTTCCCAGGTTGTACCTAATAAACAACACTTAACCTTTCTATATGCTGAAGAGGATATGGTCTGTCTCCACAGCACAGTGTCAGACATGACCCCATTATTTCTTTGTTGCACTGGTGACAGTGTCTAATTACATATTTGCATGATTATTGGTCTACCTCCTGCACTACACTGCCAGTTCTATGAGGGCAGGGAATGAGGATTTTCTTCACCTCTATACTCTCAGAACTTAGCACAGAGCCGGGCAGGTAACTGATGTAATGCCTGTTTGTAAGACAGATGGATGACCAGAGCACAGTGTGAGGGGAAAGCTGGCACTACACCAGGGTGGAGAGGCAAGGGCCAGATCAGGTAGGCCCTTGCAGCTCACTATCTCGGACCTTGGTCTTTGCAACTAAAAGCCACTGAAAAGTCCCAATACACAGAAGCAGCAAGGGCATATTCAGGTTCTGAAAAGATCACTCTGGCTAAAATGTGATCTGAATGGAGGCAGGAGGGATTGCTGGGAGACACAGATGGTCAGAGGTTGGACTAAGATGGGTGGTGGCGGTGGTGAGCCAGAGACTGACTGAGCAACTCCCACAGCATTTCAAGAATGGACATGACAAGTGCCAACATTTCAGGAGGATAGATTTGGCCTCAGAAAATTCTACACGACTAATAACCTCAATATAAAATGTGAGACTGTACAGTACAGAAGAAGTCACTATCATCAGGGAACCTACAAAATCAAAAATGAAAGTGTAAACTGGAATAAAGTCTACTCCCCACAGAGGAGGCCCAGTTCTGAGCAATCTCACTCATCCACGGGACATATCAAAACCACAAGGCACAATGGCTAAAGGCCTTTGCATTGACCTATTTGTAACTCAATAGCATCACTGTTAATTACTCTTTAAAAAATAAGTAAGTAGGGGCACCTGAGTGGCTCAGTCAGTTAAGCTGCAGACTCTTGATTTCAGCTTTCAGCTCAGGTCATGATCTCACGGTTTGTGAGACTGACCCCCCCCCCCCCCCCCAGGGCTCCACGCTGACAGTGCAAGGAGCCTGCTTCTGATTCTCTCTCTCCCTCTCTCTGCCTTCCCCCTGCTTACACTTACTCTCTCTCAAAATAAACAAACTTCAAAAAAAATTCTTAAAAAATAAGTAAACAAATAATATATTGTAAAGCTTTTTTCTCCACAAGATTACCAAAAAATAACCTCTGAATAAATAGTTACTCCTCAATCCTCATAACGTTCCTGAACAACCTGCTATTGCATATCTTACAGTTCTTTCTAGTGTGAGGTGGCATTGAGGTTCTGTATTTGTAAATGGCTTTTTAGGCAGGGGCAGGCCATCCATAGCAGTTGCTACTTGCAGCAGTTGGGGAATGCGGTCTAACACCCCTACTATGCTTTTGCACTGCTTGTCCCTTCTTGTCCCTCACAGCTGTCATGAGCATGTCTGGCACTTCTAGAAGTAGCTTAGGCACAAAGAGCCCCGTAGTTCCATCATTTCTGCAGAAACTTCACTCAAGTTACTCAGCCTCCATTTTCCCACGTTAAGTTGTTCAGCATCAATATGCCTTCTCCCTAGAGAGAAGTTAAGGCACTAAAAATAAGCACATACATACTATAAAATGCTAAGGTGTCACTCCACATTCATCAACAAAGAGGGAAAAGTTAGTGAGTTTCCAGTTTGAGATGAATTTAGTGAAGCAATTATATAAGTAGTTACTACTTAAAGAGTCAAATCATTATTTTTCCAAAGAAGACATACAGATGGCCAACAGATACATGAAAAGATGTTCAACATTATGAGGGAATGCAAACTAAAACCATAATGAGATATCACCTCTCAATTGTTAAAATGGCTATTATCAAACAAGACAAGATAAATGCTGGCAAGGCTGTGGAGGAAAAAGTAACCCTCATGCTCTGTTGGTGGGAATGCAAACTGGTACAGCCACTGTTGAAAACAGTATGGAGTTTCCTCAAAAAAGTAAAACTACCATATAATTCCGTAATTCTACTTCTGGGTAGTCATACAAAAAACAAAACAAAACACGAAAACTCTAACTCGAAAAGGTATATGCACCCCCATGTTCACTGCACCATTATTTAATACAGTCAAGGTATGGAAATAACCTAAGTGTCCACAAATGGATAAAGAAAATGTAGCATACACACACACAATATTATTCAGCCATAAAAAAGAATAAAATTTTGCCATTTGCAACAACATGGACAGATTCTGAGAGCATTACCCTAAATGAAGTAAGTCAGAGAAAGACAAATACCATATTATTCACTTATATGTGGAATCTAAAACAAAACCAAAAAACCAAGCCCACAGATAAACAGAACATACTGGTAGTTGTCAGAGGTGGGAGGTGGGCAAAACAGGTAAAGGGAGTCAAAAGGTACAAACTCCCCAGTTATAAAACAAATAGGTCATGGGGACGTAATATACAACATTAATACAATATTAATATATTATTATATTACCTCAACATTAATATATTAACAATGTACTATAGTTAATTTTTTAAAGAGTTTGACAGGAGAAATTATTGAAAAGACCTTAACACTTCTTTCAAAATAGAAGTGATGCCTCCACTTAGAGAAACACATATCAAAATCAAACTTTAAGAACTTTTAAAGGAAAACATTTATCTGATGTACAAGTAATTTGTAACAAATCTTTTTTTAAGTTTTTTTTTTAAGATGGATGAAGAGGGAAAAAGAAAAGTCATGGGGTGGGGGCCGCTAGGCAGGAGGATGTATTAATCAATTAAGTTTGGGAAACTACATAACCATACCCTGCTGCAAGAATTCTGAACATTTTATGGTAGCCTCTGGAAAATCCTGCAGTGCAGAAACATGCTTACTTTGATCCAGTATTTCTCCAACTTACATGGTCTTGGTATGAATCTCTCCCCCGTGTTCTACTATTTAATAGAAGACTCTTCAGATAGCAGTTCCTAAAGCTGAGGAGTTGTTTGGGGTTTTTTATTGGTTTTGTTTTGTTTCATAATGTGTATGGGCCTTCTCAAATCTAATTCAGAATCTCAAGTGGTGGGAACCCAGTGAGATGTATTACTAGCTTTGGGAAACACTTCAGTGGTTTTCAAGGACTTTCAGAGATGCTAGGCTGGGGTCAGAATCACGAATAAATGAAGGAGGAGGCAATGGTTGAGCATCTTCAAAATTATGATGTAAGCAAAAGTGAAGTCATTTAATCTACAGAAATAGGTACACACCCTTTTCCAGCCCATAGATGTTCTAAAAATCAGGACTTTATGGTTCCAACAGTCTACTTAGGAACCAGAGGAGACCATGCACTGATACAAATAAGAATCTATCTTGCATAAACAATTTATTAAGTAGCTTATTAAAGCATATTTTAATAACCTGCATTTAAAAACTTACAAATCAGACTCACACCTCACCTTCCACCAGTAATGCCCAATTATGAGACAAGTGTCCTGCAAAACTCTTCCACTTTTAAGAGAAGCTGCTATGGAGTGCCTGCGTGGCTCAGATGGTTGAGCATCCCACTCCTGATTTCAGCTCAGGTCCTGATCTCATGGGTTCGTAGGATTGAGCCCCACATCAGGTCTGTGATGACAGTGAGAAGCCTGCTTAGGATTCTGTCTCCTTTCCTTTCTGCCCCTCCTCCTCTAAATAAATGAACACTGGGGGGGGGGGGGGGCACCAAAGAACACAGTGCAGAATGTATAGATAATCAAGTTCCATTATATTACATCCATCTTAACTCAAAAATCGTTATTATATAGTGTTTTTTTATTAATGTTGAAATCTATGAACAATTAAGAGGACCAAAACCAAAAGTTTTGAAGAAAATAAAAGCATCGGTTTAGTACACACTTCCATCAGATCACTAGGCCAGACGACAAATTTCTTGAGACAGTCTTCAACTCTGTTTCTCAACTTACAAGTTAATGTTGCCTCCAGAAATTTGAAGAGATTTTGCAGAGACTGGAAAAACAAGCTTTACTCCAGAAATGACTTCACAGCCTATTTGTCTCAGTGCTTGAAGCACTTTTCATTGAAGCCATTAAAGAGTGCCAGGCCCCAGAGAAAGCCAAACCATCCATAAAGGCACACTTGTGCCCAACCAGCAGCCACCCTCGGTGCTCCTGTTGATCTTGCCAGATATGTCCTCTCTGGGAGGAAGCTCAAAGTCACCTGCCCATCTCATTACTGAGACTGTTTCATGGTCATGGTCCTTCCATTCTGTTCTACTTTGGGGTGGAAAGAAGGAGGTAATACTTTTCCATTCATGTCTTCCTAAACGTCACATTTTCTGTCCTCAAAAAAAGCCCAGCAGAGACTATTAACAGAATTCTGCATCCAAGTTCAAAGAGTATCACTTAGAATATCTCCTATCCTCTTATTGTGTCTCTGTATCACCTCATTCTTCTTTGCTGAGATGGCATTGTCTACAGGTCTTTTGCTGAGAAGCTAAAAACTGACAGGAGATTCCTAGTATAAGGGCTGGAGGATGAGACTGAACATCTTGCACCATATTACTTAGAACATCTTGCCGAAATATTCTTCTACACTACACATGTCCTAGCTGTCCTCCTTCCTCTATGCAAAACACAGTCAAAGCCATGGCACACTCTTTCCTAAGGATAAGACTAGGGCTCTGGGGGAAAATAAATCTTTATTTAAAAGAAATGCTAGCAAAAGTCATTAGCAATATTCTTACTTACAAGGTTCCTATACTTCTTAGAGATATAGGAAAAGCAGCCATGCGTTCAGAAGAAACCCGGGCAGCACAATTTAATTCAGGGCTCTATGGAGAGCGAGACAGGCATTCAAATACTCTTAAGCTAAATGTCTAATGGAGCAAACAAACACATTGGCTTATAGCTCTAGAACTTGGCTGGAAACCGGGTTTACTCCCAATCTTACTGATGTCTTAAAGATTCTTCTTTTTCTGGGGCACCTGGATGGCTCAGTTGGTTAAGTGTCCAACTTTGGCTCAGGTCATGATCTCAGTTTGTGAATTCAAGCCCCTCATCAGGCTCTCTGCTGTCAACATGGAGCCTGCTTCGGATTCTCTGTCCCCCTCTCTCTCTGCCCCTCCCCTGCTCATGCTCTCTCTCTGTCTCAAAAATAAATAAAACATTTAAAAATTTTTTAATTAAAAAAAAGTTTCTTCTTTTTCATATGTCCCATTTAACCTGAGGAAGTGAAGATAAGAACAAGATGATAGAATATAAAGAAAATTTAGTGATAAATATAACTTAAAAACATGAAGGAAATGTGGAAACAAATCTTATAGCAATATTACCTGGCATGTAAGTTCTCAGCTTATTTTAGCTACTATTATAGTTCTTCTTTTCCAATATTAGGCCTATTACAACTGTGTTTTGTGGCCTGCTTCTTTCATTTAGCAGTAATCATGAACATTTTCCTACACCAATAAATACGGTCTCATGGATAAAATGGCTATAGATACTCCGTAATATAGACATACCAAGATTTACGTCCCCATCTCCTATTACTTGACATTTACATTGCTTCCAATTTTTCACTACAGTAACTACCAAACTGAACAACTGTGCACCAAGTTTTGCAAGCTTATACATTTATTTTGTGGATAGATTCCTGAAAACAGAATTACAAAGAAGAGACCTACTGATCACCTAAAGTGTTACAACAGTTTACACTCCCACCAGCAAATGAGAACACACATTCTTACACCCTGGCTAACTCAGAAAGTTATCCTTTTAATCTATGCCAATATAAACAATGAAAAATGTCATAAGTTGCTATTTGATTTCCATGATTTTTGTATGTGTATCCTGGTCACTTGTAATTATTTCATACATTGCCTTTCCATATTCTTTGTTTTTTTTTTTTACATTTATTTATTTTTGAGAGGCAGAGAGAGACAGTATGAGTGGGGGACGGGCAGATAGAGAAGGACACAGAATCCAAAGCAGGCTCCAGGCTCTGAGCAAGCTGTCAGCACAGAGCCCAACACAAGGCTCGAACCCATGAACCATGAGATCGTGACCTGAGCTGAAGTCAGACGCTTAACCGACTGAGCCACCCAGATGCCCCTCCGTATTTTTTTCTATTTTTTCTACTAAGGTGTTCATCTTTATCTCACTGCTTAATCATAGCTTTTAGATATTTCTTAGTTTGACATTTAAGACTGGAATAGGACTCATAGTTAAGAATAACTTGGCATTTACTGGTTCTGAAACCAGCTAGCCTGGATTAAATCCTGGCTCTGCCACTGAAGTTTCATGACCTTGGTCAACTTAACCTCCCTGAGCTTCAGTTTCTTCATCTATAAAATAGGTCTAATAATGTAGCAACCTCTAGGGCTGTTATATGTAAGTAGTTAATGAGTTAAAATAGTACCTAGCCATGTTAGCCATGTTTGCAGTTAGAAAAGTTTATTTTAAACCTACAATTTTATGAGGTCATGTTTGTTTTTTTAATTTTTTTTATGTTTATTTATTTTGGGGAGAGAGAGAGCATAAGCAGGGAAGGGGCAGAGAGAGAGGGAGACACAGAATCCAAAGCAGGCTCCAGGCTCTGAGCTGTCAGCACAGAGGGTGACACGGGACTCAAACTCACAAACCGTGAGATCATGACCTGAGCCAAAGTTGGACGCTTAACTGAGCCACTCAGGCACTCTATGAGGTCATGTTTTAATTTAACTTTTAAATTAACTCTTAAAAATATGTGATGCAGGGGCACCTTGGTGGCTCAGTTGGTTAAGTATCTGACTTCAGTTCAGGTCATGCATGATCTCATGGTTGGTGGGTTCAAGCCCCACATTAAGCTCTGTGCTGACAGCTCAGAGCCTGGAGCCTGCTTCAGATTCTGTGTTTCCTTCTCTCTCTCTGCCCCTCTCCCTCGTGTGTGTGTGTGTGTGTGTGTGCACGCGCGCGCTCTCTCTCTCTCTCTCTCTCAGAATGAATAATAAATAAATCTTAAGAAAATACATTATTTTTAAGCAGAAATAAACAGATTCAAAATATATACATAAGATAACTCCTTTTAAATATATATAAATACGGATACATAGAAAACAAGTATCAGTTGAATGCTCACTATGAGACAGGCATTGGGGACACAATGAAGGACAGAAAATACAAGGTCCCCTTCTTTATTTCCACCTGGGGGATACCAACAAAGAAACAATAGGAGCCTGCAGTGCAATGGGCCAAGTGCTACACTTAAAAGAAGTGTAATGGGCAATATTCATTGCACATGGAAGGGCATTTAACCCACACCAAATGAGGCAAAGATAAATCTCTCTGAGAAAATATCAAGCTGAGACCTTCAAGAGTAGTGATTAGTCAAGCATAAAGTGGAAAAAAGGGAAGGGAGATTTCTACAAAGAATCAGTATGGTTCAAAGGCTCAAAGGCAAGTAAGTTTGTGTGGAATAAAGCTGTAAAAGCTAAGCACACACAGAAAGAGCTGTGAACAATGAGACTGGATTGGTAAACAGGGGCCAGATGACACTCCAAATCCTTAATGGGCCTTATAAGGGCTCTATGCCAGGAGCCAAAAGGAGCCACTGAAGAATTTTAAACAGAGGAGCAACATTAGATTTGTTCTTTAGAAAGATCACTCGAGCTACACTTAGATAATGAATCAGAGGAGAACAAGACCAGCAATAAAATATCAGAACCTAAACTCATGCCCAAGACCATATTACCGCCTCTGCAGAACTTAGCAATTGCTGGGACTAGTGACTTGGTTGAGGTCTTACCGGTCCTCAGAATGGGAAAACTATACAGAGATCTGAAATTTCTGAGCCTCTAAGCCTGGGATCCTGACAACCATGTTCTACATAGCTTAATGATGCATGGCCTTTCACCATTTTCTAAAATGATTTCAAGAACTTCTCTCAAAGTACACCTCTGCCTCCCTTCTGAACATTATACACAGAACACATGACTCCGTGCTGCCCTAAGCAAATGACCTTCCCTTTTATGATACATAATTAAATACCCGGTCATGGGCAGAAAATTCCTTGATATGCCAAAAATGGCCAGCCATTTATATAATGGTCAAATTGTGGGAGGGAGCATGTTTGAATACAGTTGGTACAGACTTGTGACCTTAATAACACTGATTCCCTCGATGAGGAGAACATTGACTTTATTCTTCTTTCAATCGTTCTGATTTAGTAAGGGACAACATCCCAGTGTACTATTGTTAGGATATGTGCTGCTTACCTTATAGGTTAATCTCCTTTTTTAACAAAAGCAGAATAAACTTCAAGCTCACAGATTTACTCCAGCAAGAGTAAACATTTCTGTATGATAATTCTTATACTTTTATTTATGAAAATAACACAATGATTCATTTTTAAAGTTGAGTCAGTAACGTAGAGATGACACAGATGCCTAAAAGCTCATGAGGATAAAACTCAGTAACAAATCTGGGGGACAAATTACTCCACCATAACCATATGGAGCCTACTGAAGTTGACTGCCTAAATTCACTTTACTCTTTCATGGCAACTAGCAGACACAATGACATCAGACACCAAGAATTTAGATGTTATAAAAGGCAAACCAACACATATCACGTGATATCAGCAAAACTCATTGCCTCAAAAAAGTCGAGTCACAATCATCAAATTCAGACAAATGCACTCATGGAGAGATTGTATGATAAGCTTTCTGGTTAAGATACATCCTTCATTTAAGGTTTATGGTAAAAAGGAGTCAAAAGTCTTTAAATGTGTACATCTGAGATACAGAAAGCTCAAAGAGCTTGTAAAGAAATGAAATACATCCACATTGTTCGAGTATTTTGTGATCATTTAAATTTTACAAATAAGGACAAGCTTCCCCAGCTTCTGTTGGAGCTAGGAAAAAGGAGGTTTCCACATCTACATGAAGAAATTTAGAGAAGATATAAATGATAAGCACTGCAAGTATCTCTCTGAAAAATATGGACTGGGTTTATGGTGAAGGTAATGACTAAAAAAAGTGAAAAATGGAAATTTTGGATTTGTGAGTTTCAAAGGAACCAAAGATGCATAGAGAGTAGTAGATGACATGAACAGGAAAGGGCTTAATGGCAAACAATTATTTGTTAAACTTAATTTAAAGGGGAAAAGAGACACAACTGAGGTGCAAGGTTGAACGTAAGAAGCAGAACCTAATCTATAGATAATAGGATTATCACCTTCCATGAGTAAAATCTTGATGATGGTATTAACGAGGAACATTTCCAGAAAGTACTTCCATTAGTCAGTCTACAACATGATGGAGGATAGCCACAACCAGCAAAGGGTTTGGGTTTGTAGCCACTTACACAATTTAATAAATAATATAAATATGTCCAGCAAGACACCATATGCAACATTCACTCAACCTAAAGAAGCACACCAGGGTCACTTCAGTAAGCAGTAAATGCTTACTGAATGCTTACTGAACACTAGGGTGAAAGCTGTACCTGCTCTGTAATCAATTCCAACTGGATGCTTCACCATCCAGTTACTTCAGCTCTCTGACATGGACCATGCCTGACTATTCTCTCCTCAGCCAAGCTGCCCAACTGACACCACACCCGTATAGGACATCTCAGGTGTCGGACCTCATCCTTCCCAACAAATGTCTGGCACTGTCCACCAACTGCAATTAGAAAATCATTCAGGGCTATGGATCTGCAAATCATGTCAAAGAGCATGAAACTAACATAACACAAACAAACAACACAAAATGTGCCACGTGCACCTGAAGTCCTCAGTAACTTAATGAACAACTTCAAATTACCATGGAGCTGTTTGATGTGCCCACACTAAATAAGCGCATTTCAGTGTGTCTGTGTTGGCACAGGCCTTCCACAAACACAGGAACAGATGCAGGGGGAACAGTCAACCACTTTGCTCTCACTAGTAAAAATCCCTGATGCTTTGATAGAGACTTAGAATTCAAAAGGCTCCTCAATGTTCTACAGTCTCTCCATACCAAGGTCAATGAAGCGGTCACGGTACTAGCAGCCTACCAAGCTAAGATTCCTCAGAAAGTAGTTAACAGCCTCACCTTTTACAACTGATCAGGAACCACAAAAGGAAACGTGTGTTTCACTAGGAAAAAATACCTAAATGTCAAAAAACCTAAACATTATAGGGGGAAACATCTGTAAAATATAAAATGTATTTAAAAATATATAGAGAACATTGAGACTTATAAGAAAAGTTGATTCAACAAATTGTATGTATGTATATATTTACATACACACACACACACTCAGAAGCACACATATAAATGAATGTATTATAGGCACAACAGACAGCAAAGACTTTTAGCTTTTTACCACCACTCCTATACTCTGGGTACACTGCTTGACTACACTTTCCAGCCTCCCCCCTTCTTCCTTTGCACTTAGGTATTCCACAGTTTGGCTATGTTATAAGTTCCAGCCAACTGAACATAAAAAGAAGTGACTATTTTTTCTATGAACTTTCTGTTGTTGCTTAACAAATGATCATAAACTTAGCAACTTAAAAACTATATCCATTTATTAGCTCACAGTTCTACAGGCTCAAAGTCTGGGCCAGCTACACTGGGTTCTCCACTCAGAGTCTCACAAGGTCAAAATCAAGATGACAGCTAGACCAGGCTCCTATCTGCAGACTCTGGGGAAGAATTCCCTTCCATTCAGGTTGTTGGCAAAGTCCTGCTCTTTAAAACTGTGGGTCTGATGTCCCTGTTTCCTTGCTGGCTACCATCTAAAAACTGCTCTCTACTCCTAGAGCTGAGTACATTCCCTCTCACATGGCCCCTCCATCTATAACAGCAACAAGTCCAGTCCTTCTCATGCTTCCAATCTTTCTGACTTCCCCTTTCACTACCAACCAGAGAAAATGCTCTGCTTTTAAATGGGTTTGTATGATTAGATTAACCCCAAACATACAATCTCCCCTTTCCCATATAGAGTAGGAATTTCAGGAGGAACAACTTTTCATAGTGACAGGTTGACTCACACTCAAAGAAGAGGGGGCAATATGAGAAGGAGGGTCACTTAGAGCCTTAGCATCATGCCTACCACATTCTTCTTCCAGGCCTGGCCCACAGAAATCTACCATGCCTGTTCCAACATACTCTTCCCTTTGGCAATCTTGAAAACCATGTGTTAAAGATGTAAGAACCCCCAGTCATCCTGGATCCCTGAGGCAAATGATGGGAAGTAAGAATGAAAAGAGCTATGAGCAGTAAACATCAATTAAGACTTCTTGGTTAAATCAAAGCATGAGGCTCTCTTACAAAGTTCAGGTGAACACAACCAAACCTACTGGTTGAAAATTAGGTATAAAAAACATCCATTGGATCAATGGAATCCAAAAAGATTCCACTTCAGTAACTAGCAAATGGGAAATCTCCTAAGTTTCTGAAGGAATTTTGTTGCCCAAATCAGCCATGAGCCATGAATAGTTAAAAGCCACTAACTGCAAGGGTGCCTGGGTAGCTCAGTCCAATGGTTAATCATGGGACTCTTGATTTCAGCTCAGGCCATGATCTCATGGTTTGTAGGATCAAGTCCCACGTGGAGCTCTGCGCAGACAGTCGTGAGCCTGCTTGGGATTCTCCCTCTCCCCTCCCCCTACTCACATGTGCACATGCACACTCTCTCTCAAACTTTTTTAAAGGAAAAAAAAAGCCTCTAACTGTAAAAACAAAAAACAAAGCAAAAAAATAAACAAATATTAAATAAACAAGAAGCCAACGAAAGAAGCTATACAGCTCCCAAAGAGGCCACGCTCCCTGTCACCCTCTTTAGATTTTGGCCAAACAGCAGAAAGAACAAAATAATTCTTCCCTGATTGCAGAACCAGGGTAAAACCATAGAACTTCCTCTCTGTAGGGGTTGGGACCTCACAAAGCTTACCCAGAATGTGGTATCATTGTATGGACAATAATTGCCATGGCTCCCATTCTTTCTTTCTCCAAATGGGAGTGGTCACTGAGGACAGTATTTCCTGAACATGAAAAAGCATAGGCAGACTAGTCACGTGTGCCTAACAAGCATTGTACTTTGATACTGAGATATTTCTTAGCACTATGGAACTGCTCCATTTAAGATCTATGGGGAAAGTTCAGTTTGAATTATAATAAAGACACTTCTATATCTTATTTTTATCTTCATTTTTATTATTTTGATATTTTTTATTGATATATCAATATATTTGATATATTTTATTTTGAATTATATTTATCATTATTCAGAAGAGGCCACAAAATCCTGCCTAGTGGTCCTTCAGAGACCCGAGCATCTAAGCAAGCCTCCGAGGAGCTTGCTGGTTCTCACAAATTATAGGAAGCTTTTCCACAGTCATCCATACCATATAGAATCTGACCTGGGGCTGGGCAGAGGGGAGTGAGAGCAAACCAACTAGAACATCATATTCAGAAGTTGCATTAAATGTAAAATCTTCATAAACAGTAAATTTATTTCACAAAGCATCAGACTCAGTTGATGATTTAGTGGCATTTGAAAATATTTTATCGATCTTCTACAAAAACATTTACAGGGTCTTACAATCATGACATTACAATAGGTATAGCTGTAGCTCTCAATCTTTATTATCTATTATAGACCACATAAATCACTTTTAAACATCTGGACTCCAAAAGGATCAGGGCAAAAAAGAAAATCTAAACCAAAAAAAAAAAAAAAACTGAGAAAAGTTGTATTGTAAAATTTTGTTTCCTGCCGCCTTAACGTCCTCACATACAACGAGCTCGAGCAACCCACCCAGGTAACCAAATGCACCACTGTGATAAGGTGGTCCCCAAGACAACTACATTTCTCAGGCTGCCCCTGACTATGACCTAGTAAATTTAAATGCACCAAGGAAATACCCTCTGCCTTTTCTTGTGTTCTCCACCCTGACCCTAATAAAGACCCTTACCCACTGGTCTTTGTACTCTCTCTTGGCTACCACCTGTTTGGCTGAGCCCACTCCCCTGGCCCTGCTCATATGTGGCCCCTTGAGTGTGCATTGTCTCTGTCTCCCTCAAACCTGTGAGTTTAATAAACTTTGTTTTCCTGAGCCTCTCCTGGGTCCCCTCTTGGTGCCACACTCAACTCATCATCATCACACAGAACATAACAAAGGTATAAATGATCAAATGAACAGAAAGGGGAAAAAAAGAGAAGTCAAGAAAATCCTCTGATTTCTTACCCTCTAGATAGAATCCTGCCCATCTGGCCTTAACTTGTGAAGGAAAGCCACACCACTTTAAACCCTAGAGCTGTTCTTAAACTCTGCCTCCCCCAATTCTCCTTATTTGAATGATTCTAGTCCTCCTCTCTCACTTCCTCAAGCTGCCCACTCTAATGAAAGCCCTAGGGTTGCATGAAGGCCTGGGAATCTGAGCAGCACAAGGGGCTTGGCAGAATGAACTCTGCTCTGCAAGCTGAAGCCCTCCCCGCTACCGGCATCATGCCCCAATACTAAGTCTCTCTCTCTCTCCCGCAATGACATTTCTCCTCAAAACACTCACCATTTCCCCCCACCAAGTCTTGATGCATTTTCAAGGGTATTTATAGTTAATTTGGGAGATACATACTTCAAAATTTTCCAAATAGAAACCAAAGTTCATATAAACTCAATTTAAAACATTAAAGAATCACTGTGGGGGAAAAACCTTGCAAAAAAATGTCACTGTGTCAACAACAACAAAAAACTTGATCAAAGAGAATCTCAGTCTCAAGGGAAATTATTTTCAGCAGCCACTTTCATTTCAAACTCCTCCACAGGTCCATTTGCCAAGTGTATCAGTAAGTCAGGGCTCATTGACAACCTACTGTTTGTTTTTTTTTTATTTTTTGCATGGTTCAAGTTATCTTATTATGCAAGCGTAGCACTCTCACAGACATTATCTCATTTAATTCTGACACCTTTGGAAAGGCTTTTTATATTTGATTGCCCCTACAAGTAGTTTAGAGATAGTTTCATTTTGAGCAGATATTCTAAAGCCCAATAAATTGATGCAAGTGATTGTTATTGTAAGAACCACCCCATTCTCTCCTGATGACATGATCAATTTGTTATAATGCATTTTTACTTTGGGGGAAGGGAACAGGATTGGGATTAGGAATTCCTCTAAGAAGCTGATGATAAGGGGCACCTGAGCGGCTCAGTCAGCTAAGCAATCAGCTTCATCTAAGGTCATGATCTCATGGTTCTGAGTTCACACCCTGCATTGGGCTTTCTGCTGTCAGCACAGAGCCCACTTCGGATCCTCTGTCCACCCTCATGGCCCTTCCCCCCTCCTCTCTCTCTCAAAAATAAACATAAAAAAAAAAAAAGCTGATGATAAAAAAAAAAAGAAGCTGATGATGAGTGGCTCGGTCTGTTAATCATGGAACTCTTGATCTCAGCTCAGGACTTGATCTCAGGGTCTTGAGTTCAAACCCTCATGTTGGGCCCCATGTTGGGCTCTGCACTGAGCATGAAGCCTACTTTAAAAAAAAAAAAAAAAAAAAAAAAAAGCTAATGAAAAAGATTATGATAGGCTAAAAACCTCTCCCTCAGAAAAATGCACATATAAAATGTGGCATATAATTTTAGAAAATATATAGTCCTTCCAGCCTCTTATTGACCCCAGGTAAGAACCTGACAAAGAGTGCATGTATAGAAACCCTATGTGAACAAAAAAGTTATACTCGAGATTTTGAAGGCAGCAGAGATTTTACTGCTTTAAAGCAAGCATTTAAGGAACTGAGAACCTCACTCAAAGTTATAACCAATTATATATTTCATTAAATACCTTAACAAGTTTGAAGTCTCACCAAATCAATAAATGCATAAACAGATTTATGCAACATTCTCCCAAGCAAAACATCTATATAAAATACAGCACTTTAAATATGATGAAAGCATGAAGAAATTAGTTAAACGGAAAGGCATAAAATACCAGTGTAATTAAAATTTTCCAGTTGATGAATCTGAGTGGGACAATCATGCACCAGATTATATCATAACATACAGCCTAACCAAATATTAGTTTCTATCATTAAAAAAAAAGATGTAGTCTATAGTAGGTATATATCCTAACCAAATTTATTGAAAAGAAGAAAGCATATCTCATTCAATGCAATATAAAAGTGTTATTTATAGACTTAATTGTCTTTTTAATGCTAAATCAAATGCAGTATTTAGGAGAACAATGTGGTGAATCCTTTCACGCAAATAATAGCTGTTATGGGTTATGTGCCCCCTCCAAAAACTTATGTTGAAATCCTAATCCCCAGTACCTCAGAATGTGACCTTATTTCAGAAATAGTCACTGCAGATGTAACTACTTAAGCTAAAGTGAGGTCATACTGTTGTAGGGTGGGTCTCCAATTCAATATGACTGGTGTCCTTAGAGAAAGGGGACATTTGGACACAGATAGGAAAAAACCATGCTAACATGAAGACAGAAATCAGGGTGATGTGCAAACAAACCAAGAAAAGCCAAAGATTGCCAACAAACTACTAGAATGTGGGAAAGAGGCCTGAACAGACTCTTGCCTAAGACCTTCAGAGGAGTATGCCCTCACTGTCCCCTTCATCAAGACTCCAGAAGTGTGTGACAATAAATTTCTGTTGTTTAAGACACTCAGTTTGATACTTAGTTCTGCACAAATGCCAAAACAAATACAATGACCTAATAAATTTTACTCTGTAACAAACTTACACCTGTTTCTACAAAGCAAGGTACATCCACAACAAATGCTTGATAAAGTAAAAAAAAAAAAAAAATAAGTGTAGAATTTATAATAACAGCATGTTAACTGGAAGCAGACAGCTATTTTTACCTAATATGCTGCCAGTTTAAACCAACAAGTGAAAAAAATTGACATTAATCTTGCTAAAATGAAATCTCAATATGAGTAAAACTCACTAAAAGTAGAATACATGCTCATTTGCCCTATTTTACAGTAACAAAGAGTACCTTATTTTTTCTAATTGTATCATAAATTATATCTACAAGCAATAAAGTAATAAAGCATATTAAAGTAAAAATATGATCAATTTTTGCTGTTAATATATTCTCAACCTGAAAGTCTTTCCCACTCATTAAATTGTCTTTAGCAAAAGCATTTTTTCACCTCCAAATATCAGAGATATTAAAAATAACTGTAGGCAACAAGGTAGAAATAATCAGTTCTAAATCAAGAGAACAGTCTTGACACTTCTATTCAGAGATTTCAAATCAGTGGGCAAACTTTAAAGGCATACTGCTTTATTAATACAAATATCCTGCACTGAAAAAGCAAAAAACTCAATTTCACAGAAACAAGAGAAACGTTTGCCTGAAGAGGGGCCCTCCACTTAAGAATACTGGCCACACATGGGTGCCTGGGTGGCTCAGTCAGCTGTGTCCAACTTCAGCTCAAGTCCTGATCATCCCCTTCCTGAGTTGTAGCCCCAGTTCAGGCTCGCTGGGCTCTGTGCTGACAGCTCAGAACCTGGAGCCTGCTTTGGATTCTGTGTCTCCCTCTCTCTCTTGCCCCTCTCCTACTCACACTCTGTCTCTCTCAAAAATAAGCAAACATTTAAAAAAAAAAAAAAAAAAAAGGCATCATTGGCCGTATAATCTAGCATATCTATTCTCGAAAGGCAATAATTCTAGGTGTAAAGCTTACTTTGTAGGTAAGATCAGGTTCACGGAGCTGGGTATGGAAAAATGGCTTAAAAAGTAGGACGTGGCTATTTCCCCTAGTATCTTTGTCACACGCAAACACTACCACTGGCTTTACACACCCTTCAAATATACACACGTACACAAGAAGAGTAACCTTTGCCAGGGGCTAGGACTGTGCTCCATTAAGTTATGGATAAGATATCGTGTGTTGTCTCACCTCTAAAATGAATGGCTTTTCAGTAAAAAAAAAAAAAAAAAAAAAAAAAAAAAAAATGACTCAGTGACTCTGCATCTGAATCAGGTGTGATGAATACTACTCTTGTCACAAGCAAACCTCCTCCAACAATCTAGAAGTCTTTCACATCATACAATTCTAGTTTTTTATTCTGAACTTCCGTGTTACATATAACTTCAGTATTTGGCTGAAATGAAGCAATCTGATCGTTTTTTTGTTAAGGTAACAAAACCAAAAAGTCTAGCTTCCATCGTTTCCTCAAGTGTCATTATTACTAATACAAAGGACAGAATCTTACACTGGTGAAATTATCTTTAATGTTAACAGCATTTATTGAACACTTATGTGTGTTCTAAAAACTCATCTGCACTCCCATCAATTCTAGGAAGTGGATACTTAACCCCATTTAGCAAAGACACATTCAAATGTTAAATAACTTGTTCAAGATCACTAACAGCAGAGGTGGGAGTCAAGCCTTAGCCTAATTGCCTTTTAAGGCTCCAAGATTTGCAGCAGAAGTCCTCAGAATCAAAGTGAAGAAGGGATGCGGTGTTGGTAAATCCAGTGCTGAGGTCTGCTTTACAGAAGTAACAAATACCTGAAATTAAAAAGGTTAGTGACAGGGCGCCTGGGTGGCGCAGTCGGTTAAGCGTCCGACTTCAGCCAGGTCACGATCTCGCGGTCCGTGAGTTCGAGCCCCGCGTCAGGCTCTGTGCTGACGGCTCGGAGCCTGGAGCCTGTTTCCGATTCTGTGTCTCCCTCTCTCTCTGCCCCTCCCCCGTTCATGCTCTGTCTCTCTCTGTCCCAAAAATAAATAAAAAAACGTTGAAAAAAAAAATTTAAAAAAAAAAAATAAATAAAATAAAAAAAAAAAGGTTAGTGACTTCAAAGAAGTCCTAAGAATTTATGGTAGCACCTGTGCTGGTCTGTAAACCTGAAGGAACCTGAAGTATGAAGTTATTAGAAACCCTCCATATTACACCAATAAATATATTTACATTCTGTCAGAGATGACTCAGAAAGATCCAATTTGAAAAGCAAAAACAGTAACATTAATGGGTATTTGTACTGAAATCATCTTAGTTTTCTCAATTTTCCAAACTGACAGATAAAACTGATTCTAAAAAGGCAGGGCGCCTGGGTGGCTCAGTCAGTTAAGTGTCTCACTGCAACTCAGGTCATGATCTCCCTGTTTGTGAGTTCAAGTCCCTCATTGGGCTCTGGGCTAACAGCTCGGAGCCTGGAGCCTGCTTGGGATTCTGTGACTCCCTCTCTCTCTGCCCCTCCCCCGCTCCTGCTCTGACTCCCTCTCTCTATAAAATAAACAAACATTAAGAAAATTTAAATTAAAAAAACTGATTTTACAAAGGCAAGCGGATAGTGATTGACATAGCATGTGGACGTACAGGAGAGGAATGTCGTGCTGCATCTGTCCCCCTACCTTAACCAAGATTCTGTAAAGCACAACCCTCACCTCTTTTGGATGTGGTTTAAAATAGGATTGTTACTGTGGTAGCCTAGGAAAAACCTCACTACTTCTGAGAAATTATTGAGAAAGCTCAGTATTAATCAAGGCTAATCTATAAAAAATATTTAAGGCTAAATTATGAGAAACATTTGAAGAAACCAACAAAATCCTTAGCTAAAAATCCCTTAAGCTAGAACTGTTTCAGAAGGATAAAAAAAAAAAAAAAAGTAACCACCCTCATTACATAAGAAATAGGTCACATTTTAAGTATTCACCTATCTTTCCCTATGTAAAATTCTTCAACAGAGCCCAAGGAGACTTAAAGTATTAGAACCTGAATTAAATAAGTTGTAATCACAGCTTATTAACCCCACAGAGAAATACAGGCACATTCAAGATGTAAAAGCTTCACTGAAAATAATACTTAGATATATATATGATGGTTTGGTTATGTGAAGGCTACAAAACCCATGGGAAATGTTTAAAGACACAAACTGCTGGTCAAGCCTCGGCCTCAAAGGAGTTTCACCACCGAGTTCTCCAGGGAAAAGTTAATGCATGAGCTTCCCTGAAGGAAGCCTCATCCTCCAATTGCTCTGGCGCCTGGGGACAACATGGAAGGAGAGATTCAGAAAGCACAGTGGAGGAGCGCAGACGGCGGACATCACCGCAGTCACCCCCGGTGCGGGCCACCGCTCGTGCCAGCACTTCCCGGGACAGCTGGGGCCACCCACACCGCAAGGTCACCGGGTAAGAGACGACTTTACATAATCTCCCGCCGCGCCGCTGGGGCACCTGCACACCCGGGCGACGGTGCAGCCGCGGTCCCCTCCCAGACGCTCCGGCGCGGGGCGGTGCGGGGGCGGCGCGCGGGGCGACGAGGCGGGACGCCGGGGACTCGCGGGCGCCCGCAGCGCCGCACCTAGCCGGGGGTGGAGGACGGAGGGCGGGCTCCCAGCCCCGGGACGCTGCCGCGGCGAGCTGGGCGGGCAATGCGGAGGGCGGCCGGGGCGGGCTGGGCACAGGCCGGGGACCCCGCGCTCCCCGCTGGCTGCAGGAGCCGAGCGCGCCCCTCGCGGCTCCGTCCGGGACCACCCCGGGCGCACCTGTCACGCGCCTTACCTGAGTGGCTTTGTGGAATTGCTTCTTGAGCCCGGCCACCGACATGGTGCGGGAGGACGCGCGGGCGCTGCGGTGCTGGTGCGGAAAGAGACGGCGGCGGAGCGGGACCGGAGGGCCGAGCGGGGCGGCGCGCTCGCCAGGCGGCCGCTCGTCTTGCCGCCGCCGGGGCTGTGGGCGCGGGGGCGCGGAACGGCGCGGGACGCGGGCTCGTGCGGAGAGACACCCTGACGTCAGGGGCGGGTGCTGCGGCCTCTTAAAGGGAAAGCGGGAAGCCCCGCCCCGGGCGCGGGGCTGGCGGGGCAGGTGCTGCGGCCCGCGCTACCTGTGCGCCTACCGCGGAGATCCGGCTCCAGGGCAGCCGCGAGCCGGCTGTGTGCTTAAAGGGCCGTGGGCGTTCTCCCAACGCGGGAGTGGGGTTCGTGGCCCCTCACACTGCGGACCAGTCGCTGCAGCTTGGCAGCCCAGGCACGGGCGCGACTCAGGTGACTTGCTGGGCTTCCAGGTAGCCGCAGCGGCGCTGCCTGAAGCTGGCCCATCTGCCCTTTGAGCCTCTCTGCCTCCTGGAAAGGAGGTGTTCTATCTGGGGTAATTAATAAGTCATTGCTCCTTCTCTGCCTTGCGCCCGCTTGGTTGGTCACAGAACACATTTCTCTGCCCTGGTTCCTGGTTTCAATACTCCAATATCCCTTAAGCCTCCAAAACGTTGCGGAAAGCCAACAAAACGATTTTTCTTTTTTTTTTTTTTTTCTTTTTTTCTTTTTTTCTTTTTTTTTTGGTCTGATAACGCTTGAAGAAGAAGAAGAAAAAAAACATTTAAAGCCTTAAAGCTGGTCAGGTAAATAGAATTGAAATGGACTATTACTCCAGTAATAGCATTTTAATCCTGTGATTATAGACAGAAAAGTCCAAATGTGAATTTGGTATTCACTTATGATAGTGGTTTTAGGATTTTCAACCTGAGCATTACACATGAAAAAGCATAATACTAAACTGTGCAAATATTACATACATAACAAAGTATGTATGGCTGGGCTAAAGCCAAATACTGATGGAATTAGGTTAATTTGTAGCACAGCAGCACTACCATGGTTTCTGTCTTCTGGTGATTAGCCATTTACCCTGATTTGTCTTGGACTGAGAAGCCCATAGAAAAGAACTTGAACACTGTCCCCACATGGGGACCAAATTTGTAAGAGAAGGCAGAGCGACAGAAAGCAAGGTAAATGGATGAATAAGGAAATACGTGGCAGCAAAGGAGTTCTAGGAATTTCTTTTGTTGCCTCCATGACCTCTGCTACCTACTAACATAGACTCCCTGGCCCATGTGTATTTTATTTTTTGTCATCAAAGGTGTGTGAAGTTAAGTTGCCTGTTTCATTCCTACAAAAAGCCTCACTGAAGTTTGGGTACGTATATTCTCTTTTTTGCAGTCTCACTGAAGCAATGAGCAGACTCAGTCCCCAGACCTCATGATCATAGGGAATGGTGGCTCCACACACTGACCATACATACCCTGGCCTCATAACCTGCAGATTTCTTACCAGCTAAAGAGGCTACAGAGTAAGCTCTGGTGATCTCTAGGAAATTGTAATGGAATGTCAGGGCAAGGGACAATCTGTGTCTCAGGAATCAGACAGGGAAAAACAACAGTCCTGCCAAGAAATAGGTGGGGCTACTAATCCACCAAAGTTCAGGACAACCTTTAACAAGACTTGACTGAGGCACCATGATGTAGCACAATGACTCACACCTCTAAGGCCCACCATGGGGATTCCCAGATTCTTGACATTAGGAAATTCCACAATAGTTTGTACTTACTGCAAATGGAGGTGGGGCTTTAGATAAGAGAGCTTTGGGGGCTAGTGTTACAATGACTGCTTTTGTACTCTAACAGTTTAGTGAAGCCTGCACACGCGCGCGCACACACACACACACACACACACGCACGCACTCATGAAAAGAATGCATAAAATGCTAATAATGGTTGGGCTGGTGGAGCAGTTTTCAAACTTTAGCATGCATCAGAATCCCCTAGAGGACTTGTTAAAGCAAAAAATTCCCACATTCCCAGTTTTCCATTCACTAGTTCTGGTTGGGGCCCAAGAGTGGGGCCCATTTCTAACAAGTTCCCAGGTGATGCTCTGCTCTGGTGGCCACACTTTGAAAACCAGGGGGCTAGAGTAGGGAGACTAGGAATTAACTTTTTTCTCTCTTCTCTCAAGTTTTTAAATGATTTCTCATCACTTGTATAACAAAAAGTATTCTATGGTTTATTTTACCTGCCTGCTCCCAGATCTGAACATAAAACATTTGCAAAGAAGGATGGGCCTTAGTGAAGCTGTTAAGAGAGAGAGAGCAACTAATCTCCAAAGAACAAAGGACCTGGGGTCCATGAGCTCTGGTCTTTAACCATGACAGGTGTGAAATGAGGACCTGATGAATCTCCTCAGGACTTCAAACACTTGCCGGAAACACAAATTAAATGAAAACAAGTCTCTCTCTTTCCCTGGTTCTTCATCTACCAACTTTGAGCACCTATATTTCAAAGGAACTACCTTGGCAGAAATTGGAAGCATGGTCAATTCTGCCAAGTATCCCCTGGGTCTCATGTAAATCCACTATTTCTATCGAAGCCACCGTGCATACGTATAAAGACTTTTGAGATGTTACCTTTCAAAGAGGTTTGTTGAGGTCCCCCTTCTAGCAGGCAGCAGGGTAGGAGGTATGGGGGGATGGTAGGGTGAGATGCTAAGATACATACCAACTGCATCTTGAACCCCAAGGAGCTTCCAGACCAGTAATTCAGAAAGCCCTTTTAGACATTTACTGGGACCTGAATGCAGAGGCATGAATGCACCAGACATTGGAAAATGTCAAACATGAGTGCCCTCTTTGGCTGCAAAGAAGCTGCAGCACAGGCTTCACAGAGAAATGCAGAGGCATAATGCAGGGAAAGGGGAATCAAAGGTCAATGAGGAAGAACTTTGTTTCATAAAAGGTTGTTGTAATTCAACATGCTGCCCTCTACTCCCCTGAGAGCAAATCAATGTAAAATGGTAAATAAACCTAGATGGCTCAGGAGAGGTCCAATTAAATGAAACCCCCACACAGCAGCACCTCACTAATTGGACAGGAAATTCATGGTCAGCAATAATTCCATCACATCATTCATGCACTACTTCTCCCTACATTATGCCAAAGCTTCTGGCAAATACCGGACCTCTAGTTTGCACAGAGCTGCTGCATCCCTGGCACCTTTCAGAGGGCCCCTCGTTCCAAGGTGGCAGGGGATAAGCCGAAGCTCTCATCTTTCTGCCCTTCAGCCCTGGATCCCTTTCCTCTGGCCCACTCAAGGGCAAACTGTTCCTGAATTTATGTGGAAGCTCACTGAGTGCAAGAAACATAGCAAAACAAAGGCATTAAACCCTGACATTTTATTTTACAGATGAGAAAACAGAAGCAATGAAAGGGAGTGACTCCCTCATTGTTAACTTCTTCTACTCCAGCCTCTAGCCTTAATTCAGGGCAGAAGCCTCCAGTCAGTGTTGATACATACAGATGGGAATTAAAAGTGGAACAATTTATCACTGTCACTGATGCTGTATCCTTGCTACATTGGGTCTGATGCTCAAGAGCCCTCACCAACAGCCCTGCATTAAATCACAGATTGTGCAGGACCCAGACGGTTGTCCTGGTGTGAATTGCTCTTAACATAAGATTTGGGGCCTTCAGATGCTGCCAGTAGCATTGAGCCCCCACTCAGCATGGATGGGACTAACAAGCCCTTTCCTAGAGA
Organism: Panthera onca; assembly: GCF_046562875.1. Lineage (NCBI taxonomy): Eukaryota > Metazoa > Chordata > Mammalia > Carnivora > Felidae > Panthera > Panthera onca. The sequence goes on along the minus strand of NC_138351.1, from coordinate 43,157,672 downwards.
TGGGAAATCAAGGGAGGCACCTCCCTTTCCTTGCTTCCAGGTTTGTCACCTATACCCACCGTACAACGGATGTACAGAGAGAAGCACACTTTTTTGTCTCTTGGACATGGAATGCATAGGTCTTCCCCCCATTCATCCCCCTTCTTTTTCTCCCCCACCTAGTCCTCTTCCATTCAAAGCACTGCAGACACTTCTCCCTGCGAACACTTCTTCATTTGGCTGAACCCTGGTAACCCAGTCTCAGGAAAAGGAGGAGGGGACTTAACCAGGTGGGGGGCTCACATCCAGCTCCTACATCCGGGGCCCCTCTTGTTATTTGGGTTTTTTTGTTTTGTTTTGTTTTTTTGTTTTTTAATTTTTTTTTTAACGTTTACTTTTGAGACAGAGAGAGACAGAGCATGAATGGGGGAGGGTCAGAGAGAGAGGGAGACACAGAATCTGAAACAGGCTCCAGGCTCCGAGCAGTCAGCACAGAGCCCGACACGGGGCTCGAACCCACATACCGCGAGATTGTGACCTGAGACGAAGTCGGACGCTTAACCGACTGAGCCACTCAGGCGCCCCCCCTCTTGTTATTTGTATCCAGTTGGAAATGGCTTCCAACTCCTCTAGAAAAATCCTGCCAGCTCCAATGCCCATCTCCAGTGCCTTTCCTTTGAGGTGTTTCCCCAACCTTCTGACCGCATGTCCTCTCTTCGCTGGGGGAGTCCCAAAGCCCTGATGGCGCACCTCTGCACGAACTTGATCTAACGTGTGTTGCAGCTATTGATATATAAGATCCTCTAGTCTTTGAATGCAGGTTCTTATCTTTATTTTCACAACTCTTAGCAAATAGTATAACCACCCACTAGATATGGGCAAATTGAAATTTTAAAAGCCTGATGAATTTTTTTAAACTAGATCCAGCAGAGGGCCAGGAAGCCTGAAACTGGCTAACCTTCCCTCCAACTGTGCACACCGTCCAGAGGTTATCGTTGCTGCTCCCCTGCTGTATCCAAGCCTGTACCTCCAGGTTCCTGTGAATTCTGAGAGTCCCTAATGACCGTCCCATAAATGCCCCTTTGCTAATTCAGCCACTATGACTCTCTGTTACTCGCAGTCAACAAACTCTAAGTGACCTATCCCCTCCACGCTCCCAACCCCTACAATAACATTCTAATCCCATTCCCATTTCTTGTTCAGATCTAGCAACTCAAACATAGCAATTAAACCACAAGTCCTGCTAAGCTGTGCATTAGGCTTCCTTCTCAGATGAGAGAGTGGGCAGATTGTGTGACAAGGAATATAGTCCTTAAGTGTCAGCTCTCCCTGTAAGACATTGACATTCTGATTTACAAATCAGACTTTTGTTTATTTGACAGTATGTGTCAGGCTGCCAGGGCCGGAACCTCCCAAGCCCCTGGGAATTGGCAGCTAAATGCTGGTAAATGCCAAGCAACTGGACTCTGAGACAGCAATGCCCACTCCTGAAATGAAAACAACTTTAATTAACTGTAAATTGTAGGGCATCTTTACCACTGGCTTATTTTTTTTTTTTTTCTATTCCTGGATAGATATTATCATTAGAAGATCTGAAGGCATCCTGTGAACCCTGAACATGGGATCTGGGTAGTCAGCCTGTTAAAGCATTGTGTTAAAGAGGCCACATTCTATTTTAGTAGCTAGTTAGCCATGCAGAGAAAAGCTACTTCTTAGTCACCGTATGCATCCTACTCTGTCATCTCAAGGATGCATTCTCTCGGTGACAGAAAAGTCCAGGTGAGAAAGGAGAGATAATTTAGTTCAGCAAACACCTGTCAACAATATGAAGCTGTCAGAGTAAACCTTCCAAAATTCTGTCAGCGTCAGCTTTACACATGAAAAAGAAATTTAATTTATTCTATTTTACTATATTTAATAAGACAAAAATGCACTTAAAAGGATAGATAATTTACATATTTAAATAAATCATTTATCTTTGGAACTTTTTTTTTTTGCCTTTTAAAAACTTATTGGTGATGGGGTGCATGAGTGGCTCAGTTGCTGGAGCGTCTGACTCTTGATTCCAGCTCAAGTCATGATCTCGTGGTTTGTGAGATTGAGCCCCACATCAGGCTCTGTGCTAACAGCACTGAGCCTGCTTGGGATTCTCTCTCTCCCTCTGTCTCAGCCCATCCCACTCATCCATGTGTGTGCACTCTCTCTCTCCCTCTCAAAATAGATAAAACATCTTTTAAAAAACTTTTTGGGGGCGCCTGGGTGGCTCAGTCGGTTAAGCGTCCGACTTCGGCTCAGGTCATGATCTCACGGTCCGTGAGTTCAAGCCCCGCGTCGGGCTCTGTGCTGACAGCTCAGAGCCTGGAGCCTGCTTCGGATTCTGTGTCTCCCTCTCTCTCTGACCCTCCCCCATTCATGCTCTATCTCTCTCTGTCTCAAAAATAAATAAACATTAAAAAAAAAACTTTTTGGCACTTTTATTAAATGTGCACAACTTGTATTATCCCTGGTCCACACACTTAACCTTGACTTCAGTGACAGGTCAGATATAAAGCACTATTTTAAAATAGCATTTCAGGGGGCACCTGAGTGGTTCAGTCGGTTAAGTGTCCGACTTCAGCTCAGGTCATGATCTCACAGTTCGTGGCTTTGAGCCCCACATCGGGCTCTGGGGAGACAGCTCAGAGCCTGGAGCCTGCTTCAGATTCTGTGTCTCCCCCTCTCTCTGGCCCTCCCCCACTCATGCTCTGTCTCTTTCTCTCTTTCAAAAATAAACATTAAAAGTTTTAAAAAAAAATAAAATAAAATATCATTTCAAACATTTAACAATAAAACACCACCATCTCAAGAATACCAATTTTCTTTCAAGATCTAGTCACAGGAAGTTTGCCAAATAGGGGATTCCTAAGAACAAATATTTTGAAAATGTTTTTAGTTTCCTGTAGATAGAGTTGAGTTGTTGGAGAGAACTTTTGATGCCAATTTTTTTTTAATTTTTTTAATGTTTATTTATTTTTGAGACAGAGAAAGAGCATGAAAGGGGGAGGGTCAGAGAGAGAGGGAGACATAGAATCCGAAGCAGGCTCCAGGCTCTGAGCGGTCAGCACAGAGCCTGACTTGGGGCTCGAACTCATGGACCATGAGATCATGACCTGAGCCGAAGTCGGACACTTAACCGACTGAGCCACCCAGGCGCCCCTGATGCCAATTTTTAAGATGACCTTAACTTTGAAGGTGAATTACAGGGGGAAGGAAATCTCACCACAGCCCCACAAGCATCAGACCACTGAACACGTGTAATAATAAGGAAACTCTTTGCTCTATCAAGGCAGAACTGACTATGGAGAGGAAGTGGAAGGAACAAAGACAAATGTCCCCATTGTACACCCCCCACCCCCCGCTCCACACACAAACCCACAAAATGAGAAGTCTTAAGATGAAGAGAGAATCTGTCATTAGGTCAGGGGATATAGTAAGGGATCTGATTAGCTCTTTTTTCTTTTCTTTTCTTTTCTTTTTTTTTTTTTTTTTTTGAGCCAGGGAGACCCAGACATGTTCAAGAAAGAAAGGAAGGATCCAGTTAAATGGCAGATGAGTCATATGAAGATTTAAAAACTCACTGAGCTCAGTCACTGAAGGATGCAGAAAGGATGGGAAGAAAGGCCAAATGGAGAGGTCACCTGGTAAAAGAGGAGGAATGTCTCCCCACCTGGACAGAGTAGTGGTGGGAAGGTGTGCAGGGGTGAAGCCATGATCAATGAGGAGGGCAAGTTCTGGCCACAGGTGAAAGCAGTCAGTGGAAGCAAGGGAGGTGCCTGGTGGCCCATATCCTCAGACTGTGACCATATAGCATTGAGGGTCTTAACACCATCTGGCTTCTTCCCCATTTCTCCAGGCTGGGCACACATGATGCCCTTATTCTCTGTGCTCAACCCCCTTGTCTGTTCCTGCCTCTGACCAGGACTCTGCATTCACTGTGCTCTGTCCCTGGAATAGTTGTCTTTTGCTTTACATCTGGCTAATCCATTCAAATGGCTTCCCTGGGCTCCCCAGCATGCCCAAATCTCACTATTAGAGTCCTTTAGAACTAAGTACCACTGTCCTTTGATGCACTTAATATAGCCGTGATTTTACATGTATTTATGTGATTTTTATGTCTTTCTCCTCCCTTCCCACACTACTCTGCAAACCCCATAAGGGCATGCTCTGTTGGGGTTTGTGCACCACTGCATGTCCAGCATACTGCTGAAAGTCTAGCGTTATAGGAGGTGCTCCACAGGGCATTTCATGAGTGAATGAATGAATGAATGAATGATGAGTAGGTGGAGAAGTTTTGGGAGATTCAATAAGACTTAAAAGAAATTTAAGGGGTTTCTGAGGAACAGTGATGGCCTCGTTTCCTAAGCCCAGCTAAACATGATGGAGGGTCGGGGCGCGGACACAAATCAACAAGAAGGTTGCTCAGTGACTGGCACATGAAAACTGGTAAATGTATGATTAATTACACAATAGTAAGGAAAATATGTGTGAAAGAATTTCAATCTAAAATGGAAACAGAGGATATAAAATGGAAAATCTCATCCATGTGTCCTTGGGGAAACAAAATTTAAGGACTGAGAGACTGATTTCCTATAAATGTCTGATTTACAGAAGCTGATAATGTTGGAATGTTCTTAAATGGTAGGAAGTTAGTCAGGGGTCGGGGGAGGGGTTGCCAGTATCAACCTTGGGAAGTTGTGCTTATGGTTTCCAGAGGCATGAATAAGAAATCACCCAGGGTGCGCTGGTCTCACAAAATAGGCTAAACTGAACTTTTATTTCTATGACTAGAGTGGTTTTGTCTGGTTGGAGAATTTTCATAACTCGTCTCCATTTGTTTTCTATTTTAACAGCATAACTAAACTCACCCCTCTTTACATTCCCTGCCCATAAACACAGCCTATCCCAAACCCTCCACGGACTTGCCCGTAGCTTGCTACAGCCTACGTGTTGCCAATTGTAATTCCTCTGCTATGCCCAAATAATTCATCTTTTTGACAGTTTTGAGCTTGCTTTGGTCTACTTCTTCTTTCAGGTTGACACATGTTATGAACCCAAGGAACGGATTCATCCTGGAGAAAAGGCTTCATGAACTTAAGACAAAGGTCCTGAAATTAACTTTCAATTGGTCTCGAATCTCATCACTCAGAGAATCTCAGGATATCTTCACTGAGAATGAAGATAACCAATGAGATATTACAAGACTTTTAGGGGTAAGGCATGAGGGAAGGGCAGGTGGTTGGCGCCTGTTTATGGTAACACAACCTACAGTTTATCTGCACATGGCACAAAGCCCCCACCCTTTCAAGAGTTCTTGTCAGGCTGACTTCATTCCATTTACCCCATAGATCTTCCCCAAGTATCCAATCCCATAGTGCTCAAAATGTAGCCCCTAGACCAGCAGCATCAGAATCACCCAAGAATTTGTTAGATTAGCAAATTATCGATGCCCTACCTCTGACTAGTTGAACAATTCTGGGGTAGGGTCCTGCAATTTGATTTCACCAGCTCTCCAGGTCCTAGCGGTGCTCCAGTTTGAGTGCTGGTGTCCTGCCAGCTGTACTGGGAGTGGGTGGGAGTCTCAAGAATTCTTCTCAGGCCTGGAGGCTCAGACAGCCAAACATAAAAGTTTTTCCCTTTAGAAGCCCATTGCATCATCACAAATGGCAGGTTATTTTTACTTCTGCAAGAAAAGAAATTGAGACACAATTATTAGGCAGTTTGGCTAGAGATTTGGGGCCTTTATCAGTTTGCTAGGGCTGCTGTAACAAATCACCACAAACCGGGCAGCTTGAAACAACAGAAATCCACTCTCTCACATTGTAGAGGCTCAGACTCCCAATGCAAGGAGTCTGAGGGGTTGCTTCCTTCTGAGGGCTGTGAGGAAGAATCTGTTCTGTGCCCTCCATCTACATCTGGTGACAGCCAGCAATCTTTGGTGTTCCTTGGCTTCTAGATGCTTCTTTCCAGTCTCCACCTCTGTCTCCCCACAGTGCTTTACGGACTGTGACTGTGTCTAAATTTTGCTTTTCTAAGGACACCAGTTATATTGAGTTAAGGTATGGCCTCCTCTTAATTTAGCTCGTTACATCTACAATGAACCTATTTCCAAGTAAAGTCACATTCTGAGGTACTAAGAGTTAGGAGTTCCACAGTTTTGGGGGGACCAACTCAGGAATCCTGTTGAGAACATGCCTCACTCCTCAGCATTCTTTACTTCCCCTCCACCAGGAACACTGGGGCCCCTGACAGATTTCCTCATCTAATGCCACTGGCAGGGAAACCCACAGAGAGGGATACCTTACTCCCCTCACAGTGTGTCCCCAAAGCAATGATGTTTACATACATTAACAGGGTATTTTCTGGGACCCGTATTTCCCGTTCCATATCTGGTACACTTAAACATAATAGTTTCCTCCTTTTTCTTGGATCAATAGCTACATATTTAAAGACATAGTTTAAACTCAGGCAACAACAGATGTCGGCGAGGATGCAGAGAAAGAGCAACACTTTCACACTGCTGGAGGGAATGCAAACTGGTGCAGCCACTCTGGAAAACAGTATGGAGGTTCCTCAAAATATTAAAAGTAGAGCTACCCTACGACCCAGCAATTGCACTACTAGGTATTTATCTAAAGGATACAAGTGTGCTGGTTTGAAGGGGCACATGCACCCCAATGTTTATAGCAGCACTACCAACAATAGCCAAAGTATGGAAAGAGCCCAAATGTCCATCGACTGATGAATGGATAAGGAAGACATGGTGTGTGTGTGTGTGTGTGTGTGTGTGTGTGTGTGTATTGGAATATATAATGGAATATTACTCAACGATCTAAAAGAATGAAATCTTACCATTTGCAACAATGTGGATGGAACTAGAGTGTATTATGCTAAGTGAAATAAGTCAGAGAAATACAAATATCATGATTTCACTCATATGTGTAATTTAAGATACAAAATAGGTGAACATAAGAGAAGGGAAGCAAAAATAATATAAAAACAGAGAGGGGGACAAACCATAAAAGACTCTTAAATACAAAGAACAAACTGAGGGTTGCTGGTTGGGTGGGGAGATGGGCTAAATGGGTGAGGGGCATTAAGGAGGACACTTGATGGGATGAGCACTGGGTGTTATATGTAAGTGATGAATCACTAAATTCTACTCCTAAAACCATTATTACACTACATGTTAACTAACTTGGATTTAAATTTAAAAATTAATTAAGCAAACCATAACACTTATGTTATACGAAGGACAATATAACCATAGTCTGATTCCTCAGACAATGGAATCGAGCCAATCAGAAATGAACAACTCAGCACCAAGAGTTATCAAGCCAATAAGGGTAAAACCTGAGAAGGAGCAAGGTGGGAGGGAAGAGGGCAGACCAAAACCCTATGAAACAAAGTCCCTTGTCTATAGTCTCTGTAAAGTGAACTTTCATACTTTTCTTACTTTCTGATCTTATACTCTAATAAACTTTTGCCTGCTGTTCAAAAAAAAAAAAAAAAAAGACAGTTTAGAGTAAGAACAGAAGATCCATCACCCATCACATATTACTCTGTGCTCCCCCTGGCGGTAGCCCTGTAAAACAACCAAACCTAGGTAGCAAGGGAGAGTCAATTCAGAAGACCATAAGTTCAGAACTACTTTGGAGTTTTGGATAAGTCCTGTTAGACTCACAGATCTTCCTAAAGAAAAACTATAGATGTTTGTAATCTACTTATGGGCGACTAGGACCTTTAGGCATGAAACAATCAGGAAGGGAGATGGAGTTTACGATTCAGCATCCACCAGCTCACCTCTCACACCACACCTTCTGGAAGCACTACTAGCCCAAGGTGCACCTTATATTTCAATGATGTCTGTTTAAGAATTTTGCTGGCCAAAAGATGATAGAGCACTCGGACCTATGTTTTATCATGCAATTCTTTTAAGTACAAGTAAACATTGAGAGATCTGCACTGCAATGTTTTAAAAGCTCCAGATATTTCCATCAATGCAATTAAAGTGCATAAGAAGCCAGGGCACCTGGGTGGCTCAGTTGGTTAAGCGACTGACTCTTGATTTCAGCTCAGGTCATGATCCTGGGTTCATGGGATCGAGCCCCACGTCAGAGCCTGGAGCCTGCTTAAGATTTTCTCTCTCTCCCTCTCTCTGCCCCTTCCCTGCTCATGCTTTCTTTCTCTCTCAAGATAATAAATAAACATTTTTTAAGTGCTTAAGAAGCTAAATGAAAGGATCAACCACAAAATAATTACCACTTCTAATTTCCTCTATTTCATTGAACATAAACTATTATACAATTTTCAGTTATATTCAGGGACAAGCATTGATATGTCTCCTGTAATCAAGTCATTCTCCCTTCATTTCACTTCATTTGCCTCCTATTTTGCATTATGTAAATAAGTAAATATGAACTTTTAAGATTTTCTAAATCTCTTTTAATTCTTTGAAAATGGTCATTCTGGTTATTATTGCAAAAACTCTGAAATATTAATTTTTCTCCCCATATTTTTTACTGACAAGTTACTTAAAAACTCCTTAAAAACTCCTTATCTAGCATAAACTATTCAAGATGAATGTTAGCTATTTTAAGAAAACTTTCCAAAACAAACCTAAGGCCCAACAAGAAAATGTAAAAAGAATATGAGCTCACTGAAGTTACAGAAATAACCATTACGTGTATGAAAAGAACCCAGTTTCACAAGAAATGGGGTTAAAATAAATAACTCCAATTTCATTATATTGGCAATGATATTAAATATAATACTTCCTTTGATGAATAAATTATAAAACAAGTGTCCTATACACCTCCAGGCTGAGTTACATTGGCACAGTTAATGAAAAGCAGTTTGGCACTAGCTATCAACTTAAAAACTGTGCCCTTAACTTTAGATCCCAAAAGTATCTTAATTAAATAGAAATTCAGGAAATTAGCCATCAGGAAAGTGCAAATCAATACTATGATACTCCACACCCACTAGGATGGTTGTAATAAAAAAGATAGACAATACTAATTGTTGGTGAGGATGTGGAGAAATGTTGCTGGTAGGAATATAAAATGATGCAGCCACCTTGGAGAACAGTCTGGTAATTCCTAAAATGGCTAAACGTAGACTTACGATATGACCCAGCATTCCCATCCCTACTTATAATTTTTTTAATGTTTATTTTTTGAGGGAGAGAGAGAGAGAGACAGAGAAAGAGAGAGAATGTGAGTGAGGGAGGGGCAGAGAGAGGGGGAAGACACAGAATCTGAGACAGGCTCAAGCTCTGAGTTCTGAGCTCAGAGCCCGACACAGGGCTCAAACCCATGAACTGTGAGATCATGACCTGAGCCGAAGTCGGACACTTAACCAACTGAACCACCCAGGTGCCCCCGTTCCTACTTATACACCCAAGAAAAATGAAAACATATGTCCACACCGACTTGTAAATGAATGTTCATACCAGTATTATTCAAAATAGCCAAGAATGGAAACAATCCAAAAGGCCATCAGCTAATGAGTGGATAAGAAGGATGTGGTGTAGCCTTATAGTGTAACACTATTTGGCAATAAAAGAAATTAAGTACTGGGGCCCCTGGGTGGCTCAGTCGGTTAAGCGTCCAACTTCAGCTCAGGTCATGATCTCGCGGTCCGTGAGTTCGAGCCCCGTGTAGGGCTCTGGGCTGACTGCTCGGAGCCTGGACCCTGCTTCCGATTCTGTGTCTCCCTCTCTCTCTGACTGTACCCCGTCATGCTCTGTCTCTCTCTGTCTCAAAAATAAATAAACGTTAAAAAAAAAAAGAAATGAAGTACTGATACATACTATATGATATGAATGAACATTAAAAAATTATGCTAAATGAAATAAGCTTATCACAAAAGATTACCTATTATGTAGCTCCCTTTATATAAAATGTCTCAATTAGGCAAATCCACGGAAATGGAAGGTAGATTCGTGGTTACCTTGGGCTAGGGGGTGGGAGGCAGATAGAGGGATTGGGGCTGATAGCTAAAGAGAAGGGTCTCATTTGGCGGTAATGAAAAAGCTCTAAACTAGATTGCGGTGAAGGATACACAACTGGTTCCAAATCCTGGATTTGCCTTTTGTGCCCATAGGATTACCTCTCCCACTCACAATATTCTCTGAAATGGTCATCAGTCGCTTCCTCAAAACCCCGTTCCCTCTCCAATTCTCAACTCCAAATAAAACTCTCAACACCAGCCTGCTGTCTCCTTTCACTGTTTTTTTCCATCTGCTCCTATTCTTTTGTCTTTCCTAGAATCCAGTTTGTGGATTCACATGGCCTGATTCTAAAGCATAGAGATCTAGGAATCGAGTTAGCAAAGACAGAACTCCCCTTAAAAACGATGGAAAAAAGCCAGCAAAGAAATTCCCCTCTGGCTAGCAAGGTATAGGAAGGCTATAAACACTCACATGATTATAATTTGTAAGTCCAGTTTCCAAGAGAGTGGGGACGTTCATCTCCTTCTTTCTGCCTGGATATCGTCCCTACCCTCTTCTTGACTCTTCCCCTTCCAGCTCCTGTGCCTCAAAATCAGCCTGCATTCAGGTTATACACAAACAGCCTATCCGTATCCACTCAGTGGGGGGTGAGCCCAACTTCTCTGGTCCACCAAAGCTTGGTTTGAACCACCTACCTCATTCTCAGAGTTTTTAGTATAATCAGTGAGAAGGCAGGGCAAGATATGAGTCAAGGTCAATACACACGTTCTAAAACAGAAGCTAGTAAGAATCAATCAACATAAGTATTAATAGCTACCATTTGAGCATCTTTCTGTGCATGACATAGACATTACCTCATGAAATCTTCATACAACTGTATGCTGTAGGGATTCTCATTCCCATTTTATGGATGAGGACACTGCAATTTGGACAGATCAAGTAATTTTGCTCATAGTTTCAATCTGGTAAGGAATGGAGGAATTCAAACCTAGTTCTGTGTGTCTCTAAGGACTCTTCTCCCACCAGTTTCCTCGTCCTGCCCCAGAGCAATGTGCCAGGACACCAGCTTGACTTCCAGAACAATGTCCAGGACACGATGCAACTTGGAAAAGGAAATCTTTTCAGGGGCTAAACTGATCAAGTTCAAAAATGAAGCTTTCTGGTGGTCTGCATGATGAAGATTAGAATTTGAGGAAGGTCAAGTTGGGGAGGCTCATATTTTCACTTGACATTTCTTAAAGATGGACTTTGGTGAAGAATAGACAGTTGCTGATGTGGATTAATCCATCTTCTCTGTATTGAATCCATTCCTCTCCACCCCTGTTTGTCTACACCAGAGGATGGACTACTGTCAGATGTGTTCTTTTTACCAGTTCTTTTACCACATTCCTTGTCCTCTGTTATAGAGGATTCTCCTGGAGTAATTTATTTTTCTTTTCTGAACATTTGGGCTGCTTTCAGTTTGGAGCTATTATGAATAATGCCACTAAGAACATTCTTGTCTGTGGCGCTCTTGGCATATATATATAAACATACCTGTTGAGTATTTACCCAGGAATAGAACTGCTCAGTCACAGTGGAATTGCTCATATACATAGTATATGCTCAATTGTATTAAATAATGCCAAATTGTTTTGCCAAATGGTTGTACCAATTTGTACATTCACCAGCAGCATTTGACAGCTTCCTTTGTTCTGTCTGCATCCTCACTGGAACCTGGTATCATCAGTCTTTTTGATTAGCTGTTCTGGTAGATACACAGTGGTATCTCATGATTTTAATTTGCATTCCTTGTATTATTAATGAAGTTGTGAGCATCTTCTTATATTTTGGCTATTTGAATATTCTCTTTCATGAAATATTGTTTAAATCTATTGCCCATAATGGATTGTCTTTTTTTACTGATTTGTAGACAATCTCAATATATTCTAGAATCAATCCCTTTGTCCATTATATATGTCCCAGGTAGTTTTTCTCTATTCCATTAGTCTATTTGTCTTTGTTCAAAAATAAGGCTTGCCTGAAATTGTCCTTTTTCATAGTGTCTTTGTCAGGTTTGGGAATCAAGATTATGTGGTATCATAAATCATGTTCGGTATGTTCCCTTTTGTCCTAATCTCTGAAAGAGTTTGTATAATATTAGTGGTATTTCCTTCTTTATTTTGTAAAGATTTCTTAAATGTTTCTTTTTTGAGAGAGAGAGAGAGAGAGCGTGCATGAGCATGGGAGGAGGGTGAGGGGCAGAAAGAGGGAGACAGAGAATCCCAAGCAGGCTCCACATTGTCAGCATAGAGCCTGACATGGGTCTTCATTTCACAAACTGTGAGATCATGACCTGAGCCAAAATCAAGAGTGGGATGCTTAGCCAACTGAACCACCGAGGCATCCCTAATGGTATTTCCTTCTTAAAAGATTGGTAGGATTCAGAGGGCCCAAAGTTTTCCTTGTGGGGAGTTTTAAATGATAGACTTAATATTTCCAATATTTGCAGAACTAGTCTATTTCTTTTGTATCAGATTTATTGTTTTCCATGGACTTTGTAAACTTCATCTAAATTTTTAAATATACTGGCATCATGTTGGTCCTTATTTTCTCATATATACAATGTAGTTAAGTTCCATAATGATGTTACTTTCTTCATTCCGGACATTGGTTATTTTCATCTTCTCTCAGCCTCTCTCTCTCTCTCTCTTTTCCCTTGATCTGTCTTAGCAGGAGTTTTTCAGTTTTATGAGTTTCTCCGAAGAAGCAATTTTTGGTTTATTGATTTTTCTCTATTTTATCTTTGCTGTTGCATTAATTTTTTATCTTCTCTTTATTCTTTCCTTCCTTCTTGAAGGTGGTATTCTTTTTTACCTCATTGCATGTAAAATTACAAATTTCCCTTTAAGGGTAGTTTTAGCTGTATCCCACAGATTCCGATATGTAATAATTTAATTATTCTGTTCAAAATATTTTCTAATTCCTTTTATGATTTCTGCCTTATGCCAATGGGTTATTTAGAAATATAGTGCTTAATTTCCAAATATATGGAATTTTTATAAATATCTCTTTCATAATTGATTTCTAACTTAGTTTCAAGGTGGACATAAAACATACTCAGTTTGATCGGCATCTTTTGAAATTGTTGAGATTTGCTTCAGGTTTCAGCATATAGTCAATTTTTGTAAATGTGCTGTGTGTTTTTGAAAATAATGTACATTCTGCACTTGTGGAGTCCAGTACTCCATGTATGTCTACAGGTTGTGTGCTCACTGGGTTGTTAAATCTTCTATGTCATTTTTTATTTTTGTCTATTTTACCAATAACTGAAAATGCTGTGTTAAAATTTCCTACTATGATTATGAATGTATCTATTTCTTCTTGAAGTTCTTCTTTATTTACTTTAAGGCCATATTGTTAGCTGCATGCAGTTTCACTTTATTGTATACTTTTGGTGAGTAAAATCCTATATTCTTTAATCATGGCCTCTATTTCAAATGTTTTTTTTAATGAAAAATGCTTTATCAGATATTAATATAGGTAAAAGATGGCTATCCCACATTAGCTTTCTTTTGGTTAGTCTTTTACTTTAATCTTTTTTGTAGCCTCATGTTTTAGGTGTATTTTTTATAGATCTTGCATATTTGTAACTAGCCTGAAATTATTTTTATCTTAATTTGATCATTAAGTCTTTTATATGTAATATAATTTCTGATGTATTTGGTTTAAAGCTTTAATTTTACTGCATCCTCCCTTTGTTCCACCTGCTTTATCTTCCTCTTTCCTGATTTTGTTAATGTGCTTAGATTGACTAGGTGTTTCTTATCATTTTTTCCAGCTATATATTCCAAGTTATAAGTCCTTTTACTATTCTTTTTAATGGTTACCTGTGAGATTACAACATGCATTCTTGACTTACTAAAATGCAGTATTTATCAGCACACTTGCCCTCCTCTTGGACAACACAAGGACTGGAATACTTCAACGCCATTCGCCAGCCTCCATACTTATGTCTAAATGACATTTTTATTATTGTTTTATAGAGCCAATATTCATTCAGATTTATTCACAAAGTCCCTTTCTACTGTTCTTCCTTTCTTCCTGCTTCCCCCACCTTCCATCTGGTAATATTTTTATTCTGCCTAAAAAAATAATGTTTGAAATTTTCTTAAGAATAGGTATACTGGGGATAAATTCTCTACGTTTTGTTCATCTGAAAATGTTCATTTCACTTGCATTCTTTAAGGATGAAAATAGGCTTTTAGGTTGACAGTTATCTTCTTTTGCTACTTTGTTATATTTTTCCATTTTCCTCTGGATCCCATTATTTCCTCATACAAAGTCAGCCCACAGTCAAATTTGTGTAATTTAAGGATGGCATGTCTTCACTCCGGCCTGCTGCGGGCTGCTTTTAAGATTTCTGTTTGTCATTTGTTTTCAGTGTTTTGTTTTGTTTCTAATCTTTTAGCGTTTATTTATTTTTGAGAGACAGAGCGTGACCAGGGGAGGGGCATAGAGAGGGGGAGACACAGCATCCGAAGCAGGCTCCAGGCTCAGCACTGTCAGCATAGAGCCCAAACACGGGGCTCGAACCTATGAACCCATGGGATCGTGACCTGAGCTGAAGTCAGACGCTCAGCCAACTGAGCCACCCAGGCTCCCCTATTCTCATTGTTTAACTTTGATGTGCATAGGTGTGGAGTTCCTTTTATTTATCTCATTTAGAGTTTATACAACTTCTTAATCTGTGCCCTAATGTTTTAACCGGTGTTGTAAATATCTTAGTTATTCTATCTTCAATTATTCTTTCTGGGACTACACTTACTCATATCTTAGACCTATTCACTATAGTTTCTATGTATTTTACCTTCTCCTTTGTATTTTTCACCTTTTGGTCTTTCATGTTTCATTCTTGTTTACTTTTCATTAGTCATATGCTCAAATTTTCATATTTTAGTTGTTTGAGCTAGTATATTAAAAATATAATTGATTTTTTGTGTACTGAGCTTTTATTCAATGACCTTGATAAATTTATTTATTAATTGTAATGGTTTATCTAAAGATTCTTTTGGATTTTTTTCATGAATGCAAACACATGGTATGTAAATGGCAGTTACTTCTCCCTTTCCAATGTTTTATTTAATTTACGTTTTTTTCTTGACTCAATTACTCTGACAAGGACCTTCAGTGAAATGGTGAATTGCAGTGGTAATCCTTTCTTTTTTTTCCCTGATCTCAGGGGAATTTTTAACATTTCCTCATTAAGTACTGTATTTGTTTATTCTTACTTTGTAGGTACTTTTTATTCCATTTAAAAAAATATCCATCTATTACTAGTTTGCTAAGCGTTCATTATGAACATGATTGAATTCTATCAAATATTTTGACTGCACCTATTGAAATAATCCTTTTCCCCCTATATTCTGTGGTGACTGATTTTCAAATATCTAAGTAAACTTTCATTCCTGGGAAACAAAGAATTTGGTCATATTATGCATGTACTTGTTGCATATTGATGGATTAGATTTGCTAATATTTTAGTTAGGATTTTTGCATCTATGTTCATAAGAGTAATTGGCTTATTAGTTTCCTTTCTTGTAATATCCTTTTCAGGATTTTTGTTTGATTCTTTCAGACATTTGAAGGCACAAGCATTCTAGAATCATATTAGCACATATCGGGACTAGAGATGATTCTAAGCTGACTACATTTCTTGAGGGCACCAGGCTGATTCCTCTTTGCCCTTACTTCTAGGTGGCGACCTTCTAGATGTCAACCCAAAACATGGATTTATCCACCACCGTTACTTTGGTAGGCCTTAGACTTCAAATTTTGCCTTCCTCAACTCTGGAAGCTTTAGAAAGTATTGCTTAGCTCTCAGCCTTCCAGCTCCCTTTTCTAAAATTTGCAACGCTCCCCAAGGAAAAGCAGCTCCCAAAACCACATTCACCTCTCTAGATTTCCATCTTTTCCCGGGATTATGGTCTGGCAAATGTTCATTGCCTTGAGTCTCCAATGCCTCAAGGAGGATTTATAAAGATATTTTGTTCAACTTACAATGATGAGCACTGAGTAGTGTATAGAACTGTTGAATCATTATATTGTATACCTGAAACTAATATAACACTGCATGTTAGTTATACTTTAATTAAAAAGAATTTTATTCAGCGCTACCAATTGTGGGGGCCTTAGCAAAAGGTTGACCTAATTTTTTGTACACCATCACTGGAATCAAATGTTCCAGGTTGCTTTTAAGTAATTAAATGATTACATAAAATAAGGTTCTAAGATTTACTTTATAGATCTGCTAAATGACCACATATGACCACATATGTTTAGATATAGTCTTATTTCTACATCTTCAAACAGGTGTTTCCTTTTAATAAGATGCTATCTAAAAAGATGGGATAACTAACAGTCTGTGCAAATGGAAAATGTTAAAATAAACTTGAAAGAAAACGCTTGGGAAGATGCCCTACCGGATGATCTATGACACATCCACTTCTCCTTCATTCCCACCGGCGAGCGGAGACAAGGCTCTTGCTGCGTAGTAAGTACACTCACAGAAAGTATCACCAAATTCTTGCTGGTCTCAAGAGTAAAAAATGAGGCTTTAAAACAACGTTATGAACAACACAAGAACTACGGAAGCAATGTACATAGTATCTTGGAAGAGACAAATGCAGTGACTGACTTCCCAATATTTCAGCATGTTGTGACAACAAAAATGTTTGAATTTTCACAGAGCTCTAATACTGTGTGATAAAAAGATCTGCTCCACACAGTGACCAATATAGAAAAATCACATCTTAGAAGGTAATTGGAGAACATATGCTTTAATCTATTCATTTGTGTTTTATCATCAGTGTCAATGAATATTTATGGACCTCTCAGGAAACATTTAGCCATGCATGCAAACACTTGCAGTAAAAAACGGAGAGAATATTCAGTCTTTCCCCTCTAGGACACTCCATTCAAAAAGAGCAAGATGTATATTCTCTTTCTATGGGCAGATCTCAGTTTTATTTTTCTTTCTCCAGCATAGGGGTCCTTAGCATTTACACTCTATATGAAGATTAAATTGATGGGATTTAAATGTGTCTTTGCAGAAATGGGGGAGAAAGCCAGCTTGAGGATTATGTACAAAGACGTTGTTCCAACGGTACAGTATTTAAGGCATCATGAATTGCAGAATAAGAACTAGATGCAACCAGGGTTCATGGAATCCGACACCAGGGACCCAGGCCAGGTCACGTCCATGAGAAGACAGACTCTCTCCCTTTCCTCCTGAAGTACGAGGCCCTCTCAGTTTGTCTTTTGTTTTTATAGATCCATGAGTTCAGAAAAATATTTCTCTACTGTAAGAAAGCTACTGGCAAGCCTGATGATAAATGGTAATCTATCCTTGGCCTCAGTGTGGGAAGAACAGAGCAGACTGGCAGGGGCGGATCCAGGGTTCGTGGAATCTGAAACTTTTACAATTATGGAAACCTCTTTTAAAAAAAATACAAAATCACAAGTACAATAGTAGGTTGAGAGGCTTGGAGAAGCAGGGTCCTGACACTTGAACATCCTTTTCTTTAACATATATGCACGTCTGCTCAGTGTCTTAAGAGGGAAGCCTCTTAAGAGGGAAGAGGGAAGCCTCAACCCTGGCTGACCATTACCCTTAGGGAAAATGACCAGATTGGCCAGATCTTCTGATATTTTAAGAATAGCCAGAAATCTGGATATTTATGGGAAATTTCCCCCATTTTTAAATATTGACAAGAAAGGCCAATTTTTACTTTTAGGTTTAAAAATTTTTTAAGTTTATTTATTTTGAAAGAGAGAGGAGAGAGCAGGGGAGGGGCAGAGAGAGGGAGAGAGCGAATCCCAAGCAGGCTCGCACTGTCAGTGTGCAGAGCCTAATGTGGAGCTCTAACTCATGAACCGTGAGATCATGACCTGAGCCAAAGCTGGGAGTCGGATGCTTAACCAACTTAGCCACCCAGGCTCCCCCAAAAAGTCAAATTTTTAAAAAAATCCCCTGTAAGACTCAGCCTTTGGTCATCATTTTGGCAATTCTGGAAAATGGGGTCATGAGTGATTGAGATCAAAGGAAGACTGTTGCCCAAATTATTCAGCTGTACCTCTCAGCATATGCCTGGTAGGGCTGGCTTAACTGGAACCGTGGCTGCCAGAAAAACCATGTGCTTAGAAGGATTTGGGGTGAGGAGCTTGAGAAGAGGGTAGAAGCATAAAGAAAATGTTAGAACAGAGCAGCAGAAGGTGGTGACAGATTGAATGTAGGAGGAGAAAGAAAAGCTACTTCCAGACCCCTTCCTTTGGAAACATAAGTGTGGCCCCTCACACAGTGATTTGATAGCTGGGGAAACTGTAGGGCAGAATTTCTGACAATGTGGTTCACAGACCACCGGATTCTGGAATACCTGGTGTGCCTGCAGGAATGCAGACGACTGGGCCCAACCCCAGAAAGTCACATGTAAGTTCCTAGGAGTGGGATCTAGGAATGCTCACTTTAACAAGCACCACGTGAGTCTTGGGCAAAGTGACATTTGAGAAACACTGGAGAGATACTTTTTTTTTTTTTCTTTAAGTCTGGACAAGAGCTGCCTATGGGAATGGATGCATGTAGAAGCTTCCAGAATTCCAGTTATCTGATTTGGTACTTCTGGAAGGTTTTAGTAAGATGTTCTCCAGTCATCCATTGCCTTCTTCCTGGCCTGCATGCTTTTAATTCTGAACCTGAATGGCTCTCCAAGCTGCCAAACAGAATGAGCCACTGACACTCGAAGAATACCGCGTAAGCTAAACAAGCTAAGTCCCTGAAGATTTGACCTGCTGACTTCCTCGACATCCTTGCTGACACATTGCAACCTCAGCTGTATTTTGTTGACACTTTGCAGATGAAATGTTCTGAAAAACCCAAGGTCTGCTTTATATAAATTACAAAATGCTTACCAAGGAACATGTCAATATCTGGGCTTCTTATTAATACATTCTTGATTAATTTTGTAAGTCTTGTGTGAAAGAAAAGTTTGCAGGTGTTGCTGTGCTACAGTAAAATTGTGTGTCCATGTGGAAAAACCACAAGGAAACCCCCTTCTCCAAAATATCTCAACTGTCCTACCACATGGGCCTGAACTTAGGGCCCTTCACTCTGGACTCCCCTAATTAACATAAATAGTTTGACATCATCTGTTTATATACTTTCTTTAGCCATGAGAATTTTAACTCTTTAAGATTAGAGACTAGGGGCACCTGGGTGGCTCAGTCAGTTAAGTGTCCAACTCTTGGTGTCAGCTCAGGTCATGATCTTCCAGGTTCGTGGGTTCGAGCCCTGCATCAGGCTTTGCGGTGACAGTGCAGAGCCTGCTTGGGATTCTCTTTTTCTCCCTCTCTCTTTCTCTTTCCCTCAAAATAAATAAACTTAAAAAAAAGGAGTAGGGACTATACTTTACTTAATAATAAGTTAATATTAACCAACTGGGAAAGAAAGGTAAGAGGTTATTAAGGCCTTGGAAGAAGGGAACATAATATGAGATGCTGGAGGACTAAAAAGCCAGAAGACAACCTGATGAGGGCAGACGCTGGGGATGGAACTGTCTGGCTCATTAGGGCTCTTTAAATAATCCAATCCTGAGACAAGTTAGAGCCCATGTACAAAGGTAATCTGCATAGCTGTCCAGCCCTGGCAGATTAAATTTCAACTATCTTTTCCTCACTCCTACCATGGCTCACTGTGTCTCCTCATCACCTGTGTTATCTTTTCTCTGGATTCAGCTATAAGCCCTTTCTGTTTTTTAGTTTTACTTCCTGATTCCTTTTTTTCTCTTTCCCTCTCTCCCCTGGATGATTATAGGAAGAACTTCCAAGTCACACCTTCTAACTCAACTTGCTCCCAATGGCCATCACTCCTGGATACTGCCAAGTCATGAATGGGGCCCGGGTAATGATGAAAGGGAAGTGTTCAAAGGGATGGAGAGAAGGGAAGGATATATTCTGAGCATAAGGTCCATACGATCACTTCCATGAATACAGAAAAAACAGTTTAACATTCTCATATGCTGAGAAATTATTCACAAACTATGAATTCTGGCAACTTTTAAATCTGAGAAAGTGTATCCAGAGAACTTTAGGAGCAAATGTCATTCTTGATGGGGATATCTTGAAATTGTTTCTCTTGAATAAGGATTTCTGCTGTCGCTATAGTTATGCAACATTTTATTAGAGGTACTACTGGCCGGTAGTAAGATCCACCCATGGCCCATCAATTCTACCCCTCAGTATGTAACTAACAAAAACACATACGTATGTACATTAAAAACATATACAAGTATGTTTAGACCAACAGCATTGATAATAGCCCAAAATGGAAAAGAACCCAATTTATCAAGAGAAGAATAAATATTCATACCTTACGAATTTCACAGATACCTGAATCTCACAAACATAATATTGAAACTAAGAAGCCAAACACAAACACAAAAACACATACCATATATTCTCATTTAAGGTGTATATATTCTCATATAAAGCTCCAAAACAGGCAATACTAATCTGTTGATAGATCAGAAGAGCAGTGACCTTAGGGAGGGACATAAAGAGGATTCTCAAGTGTTGAAAACATCCAGTTTCTTGGCCTCAGTGATGATTAAATGGACGTGATCACTTTCAAAACCTTCATCAAGTTGTACATGGATGGATTTTTGTACTTCCCTGTGTGTTCATCTGTCTTAGCCAGTATAGGTTGCCATAATGAAAACACCACAGACTAGTGGCTTCAAAACAAATACTTTTTCTCATAGTTTGAAGTCCAGGAGGCTGCAAACAGGTGCCGGCAGATTCAGTGTCTGGTGAGAATCCTCTTGCCAGTTCATGGAGGGCTGTCTTCTCACTATGTTCCCACAGGATGGAAGGAGCAGGAGAGCTCTCTGGGACCTCTTTTATAAGGGTACGAATCCCATTCATGAGGATACCACTCTCATGACATAATCAACCCTGAAGGCCCACCTCCTAATATCATCACCTTGAGGATTGGGTCTGAACATAAGAATCTGGGGGTTGCGTGGCGGGGGGGAATTCAATCCATATATGGTCACACTTTATTAAAAAGAAAAATACCACTTTTTAAAAAGTGACCTCATTTGACTAACCTAGAAGTAGCTGATAACTTTAGCAGATGGAGATAAGGGAGGTAGAAGATTGAAATAAGTTTCCAATTTGAATGGATAAGACAGCAAAACTGGAGACAGGGTATGCAGACAACTCTTGAAATTTTGATTAGGGATGAGAATAGAAAAATAAGGCAGAAATGCAGAGAGCCAAGGAGGGCTTGTTGCTATGATTATTTGGTTTTGTTTTTTAACGTGAGAGATTAAGTTGGAATTTTTTGGGGCGCCTGGGTGGCTCAGTCCAGTAAGCATCTGACTTCAGCTCAGGTCTTGATCTCATGGTTCATGAGTTCCAGCCATGTGTCAGACTCTGTGCTGAGAGCTCTGAGCCTGCAGCCTGCTTCAGATTCTGTCTCCATCTCTTTCTGCTCCTCCCCTGCTCATGCTCTGTCTGTCTCTCTTTGTCTCTGTCTCTCAAAAATAATAAACATTTAAAAAAATTAGAATATGCTTGTTGGCCCTCCCTTCCTCCCAGATGCATCGTGCACTCAATATTGGAGAAAGAACAGCCTTGGTAGATGGAGACAGATGAGCCAGGGGAGGAACAAGAGAATTATGGGAATTGATGTGTAGTGGAGAAGGGCGTATTGGTGGGGATGAATTTGTGGCAAACTCAAAGCTTTATAGGAAAGGAAAGTCTGGTTAGGACAACTTCTTTTAATTGTTTTAGTTTCAATGTCCTATTGAGTTTCCTTATCTTTATTCCACAATAGAAGTTTTGTTCCAATGTATTTAAACACAAACAAAGCCAGAGGCCCAGGGGTGTATTAAAAAAAAGGGGGGGGGGAGACATTTCCGTGGGGGTCAAAAGTGATGGGAAAGGGAAGGAAGTGGAGAAGCCTCCTGCCTTTTGCCTCACTTGGGGTTCTCCAAGGATGGCCCCCTAGTCTGTTTGATCCATGAGGGCAGAGGCCATACCTGGTTAGGGCTCACCATCATATCCCCAGCACAGGGCCGGGAAAATAGTAGGTGCTCAATAAATATTTGTTAAAAAAAAAAAAAAAAAAGATTAAAAGCCCTACCATTGCTCAGTGAACGGGCAAGGCCTGTAGTCATGCTGAATAAAATGATCAGGGCTGACTCCTCGGTGCAGGTGTTAGACCCTCTCACTTGGATGGGAAGGTTCTTCCTCATCTGACTAGAGGGTCTTCCCACCTATCTTTGCCTTCCCTAAGCCCCTGCTTGGACAGATGGTTCTTAGCTATTATTAAAGAAACTAGGGAGACATCGGCCATCTCAGCCCCCAACTCATGCTCAAATCTTTTGGCTAATGCTTTTCTCTGAGTATCTTAGCTAAATGAGAGAGGTGAACTTTTACTCTATTTTATAAGTACCATGTTCAGTAACATCAGTCCATACTCCTAAATGATTTTCATAGCACTCCTGAACTAGAGTGTAGTTAATACCAAACATTTTGGATATTCATGATAAAAATAATGATAAATATTCATTGAGCATTTCCTATGTGCCAAGCACTGTTGGTAAGAACTTTACTCACCTTAATTTTATGAGGAACTATTATTATCCTTCTAACAATTCTATCAGGCAGTATTATTACCTGCATTTTATAGATGTGGACACTGGGGCACGAGGGGAACAGAAACTTGCCTGAGGCCACACAGAGAATGAGTAGCAATGCCAGTTTGCTCCCCATGATGGCTTAATTCTGGGATCTGAAGAGTTGGACCTTCCCTCAAGTTGAGACCCAACCTTCAAAGCTCTCTCTCCCACAACTGACCCTATCCTGCCAATGCTGTTGCCATTATTTGGAGTCCAAACTGTCAACTGGCCCCAGGTGGTGAGTATGGGCTTCTCTGGACAATCTGCCTCAGGGTCACCAGGTAAGTGCTGCTTACAGCGTATTCCTTTGTTGTTAGCTCACTGAGTTCCTCCAGGAATGAGAGCTCTGATAGGTAGAATGCCTAAAGTCTGCTGTGGTGATGGATCAGGTCCTCATCTTCATGTTTGAACCCATTTCCTCTCATAGGGACAGTAAGAGTTGACTTTTCCTCTTTATCTTTTGTCAAAACAGAGGTTAAAAGTTCCAGCCACTGCAACTTTAAAAAGAGGACATGTAATACTTTTAAATAAAAGGACACTAATTCCAAAAGAAACTTTAGGCCCCCAAAGAAGTTGACAGCTTAACAGTCTTTTAGGATGTCCCTGTGCATGTCCCCTCTTTGGTCCCAGTCCTGCATGTCACCAGGGGCTAGTACTCTGCAGGGGAGTAGAATAGAGATCTGTCCTTGAGATACCATCCAGCTTCTTTATCTGGGTCACTGTTATAAGGTGAATAATGTCTCCCCAAATTCATATGCTGAAACCCTAACTCCCAGTACCTCAGAATGTGACTATATTTGGAGAAAGGTCCTTTATAGGGATAATTAAGTTAAAATGAGGCCATTAGAATGGGCCCTAATCCAGTCTGACTGGTATCCCGATAAGAGGAAATCTGGACACAGAGAAAGAGACACCAAGAACACACATGTGTAGAGAGACAACCACATGAAGAGGCAATAAGAGGGCAGCCATCTGCTAGCCAAGGACAAGGGTGTCAAAAGAAACCAACCCTTTAGACACTTTGAACTTGGACTTCCAGCTTCCAGACTAGAAGAATATAAACTCCCGTTGTTTAAGCCAGTCAGTTGTGGCATTGGGTTATGGCAGCCCCAGCAAACTAGCATTCCCTTGAGGGCTACAATCCAAAATGGCTTCTGGTCCCTTATATGATTGTAGGTCTGAGTTTGCAATGTATTCAAACCTCAACCACAGGATGGCAGAGCAAGTGACAGGGCTTCAAGCAGCATTAGGGGAAGCCTGAGACTGGCTGTTGATTGCAACAATGCCTGGCCTCCCAGGGCTTGAGAGGGAGCCAGGAATTAACAGGACTAGTCAACAGCAGGTATAGACTCAGCTTCCTCAACTTTGGCTGTGGAGCTCTGAAAACTACCCAAGATTGCCTCTTTCTACCTCCAACACCTACCAAATAAAATGAATCAGACCCTCAGCCTGGGCATCTGTATGGTTTTAATTTCCCAGATTATTCTAATATGCAGCCAGGTCTGAGAAACACAGGTTTTAGGGGATACATTTTATTTTGTTCTTTATCACTTGCTGAGGTATCTACTTAGAATCTCTCTGACACTGAGATCCAGGGGCATTTCACTAGTTATAAAGGCCCATCTACTAGGCTATAGGACTTGAAGAACATACCATTCTTGACATTTAAAACTGGCAAAAACTTTGCATGCGCACGCACGTGTGTGAATGTGTGTGTAGTCACATGTGCACACACATGCACAAGTATTTATAATTATCCTATGGTGATCCTTTCTTGTTTATGAAGCACTTTCTCCAATGGATCTCACGCAATCATCAGAGATCCTTACTAGAGAAGTCTTACTGTTGATATTGCCCCCATTTTACAGATGAGAAAAGTAAGCTTCCTTGAAGGTTAATGGGATCATCCTTTACGGATGTGTGGGTGGGGTCCTGCACAAGAGCTCCCAGGCAAAAGCACAGAGAGGCTGAGATTGAACCTATGCACTGCTCTCAAGCCCTGGCACAGGATTTTACCCACCCTGAGGAATGCTGAGTTCTTCTTGTACACACAAAGCTATTGTGTGTGCCAATAGCAGCCCCCAAAGTTGAAGGGTCAAATGCCGGAGTCTAAAATTCCTTTCCCCGCCCCTGTACCATAAATGACTACCACTGATTCCCACTGGGTGCTTAGCTCTGAAGGACGGGAGCTTGTGCACAGAGTCTTTCTTGGCTAGCAGGGTCTTCCTTGCTGCCTCTCATCCATGGTCAGAATCAAGGAAACCGGGCAGCCTGAGGCAGTGCAGCACATGTGGGGGGACACTGGTCTGAGAGTCAAAAACTTTGGGCTTTGCTTCCGGAGCCTGTACTGCCAGGAGATTCTGAGAAAGATGTTTCACTTCCCTGGGTTTCCATTTCTCCAAATGCCTTACCTCTATTTCTAACGATCTGTATGTTTGAACAATCTGTATGTTTAGGAAGCTAAAACTGTGCCCACTGAGTCCCAATTCTTCCCAAGAAGAAACAGAGAGGGAGGCACGCTGATACTACTTTAAGGAGATGTTCAGATCTGTTAGAGAAACACTGTCTCCTATTTGCTAAAATAAGAATTTCATCCCATTTCAGTATCCCCAGCGGTGAGATATAGAGTCTAAATAAAGGCCAAGCTCAAACTGACAGTGACAGTGATATCTCTTTGTTTTCTTCCCATTTTTTAAATTATGAAAGTAAGCCAACATAATTAAACCCAGAGTATGGCATTTATAATTTATATATTCAGAGTTATAGAACATACAATTTAGAAATCTTAAAGTCATGAAAATGGATTTTTCGTCTCCTACCTTAACCACTATGGGATAATGCCCTGTTCCTGGTATAGAAGGTCTCTCTCTCTCTCTCTCTCTCTCTCTCTCTCTCTCTCTCTCTCTCTCTCTCCTTTTGTGGAGAGGTCATGCTGTTGTTTCTGTGACGTAATTTTCTTCCACAGCCACCCACTATGGAAAAAAATCCATGAGCACAAACAAGACTGTGCTGAGAATTGGCTCCAGGGTGAGAATGATAAGAAAGGACTGAGGCTGGCTGTCCCAGGAACTCCTAAAAAGGAGCTTGAGGTGGTGCTGGGGACAGAACAAGACTCTGGTTCAAGACCACATTGCTGAACAGTACCTTTCAACACAAGGATACATAAGCAGGCATTTCACCCCTCACCACAGACGAGCCAGATAGCACAGTGAAATCCTGTCTCCTGGAAGATTTTCTGACAGCACCTCGGATGCAAGTTATAAATCCACAGATGCACAGGACTTAAAAATACAATAAAATCGTGTTCTTTGGACACATCTAAATCTAAGCCTCTTTGCAGTCTCATTTTAGATGCCCGTCTCTGTCAGGTTGCTAATAATGGCACCAAGTTAAAAATGACTCTACAATGGTACATCTGCTTTGGAAAACAATCTCACAGTTCTTCAAAAAGTCCAACACAGACTTGTCATATGACACATCACTTCTCTCAGGTATCTACTCAAGAGAAATGAGAACATCTGTCCGCATACAACCTGTACATGAATGTTCACTGTAGAATTATTCATAACGACCAAAAAATAGGCACACCCCAAATATCTACCAACTGATGAATAGCTAAGTAAAATGTGACATGTCAGCACTAAAAAGGAATGAATTGCTAATACTTGCTACAACATGGGGGAATCTTGAAAACTTCAGCCAAGTAAAAGAAGCCTGTCACAAAAGACCGCTTATTATATGATTTCATTTATATGAAATGTCCAGAATAGACAAATCTACAGAGACAGAAAGTATATTAGTGGTTTCCTAGGGCTGGTGGTTAGGGGTGGGGGTGGGGTGAGGGAGAAAGCAGGAAGGGGGCAAAAAGGGGAGAAACTGCTCATGGGTAAGGGTGTTCTCTAAGTGGGAGTAATTAAAATGTTCCAAAATTGATTGCGGTGATGTTTGCATAACTGACAGCCACTGAATTGTCCATTTTAAATGGTGGAATGAAATGGTATATAAATTGTATCTTCAGATGTTATTTTAGAAGTGACTACACAGAAGCAAGCTGATAACAAAAGTGAAAAGGAGTTTCCAACCCAACTTAAGTGCATAATTTTTCAGTGCTTTATTTGAACGTGAGCTATCGGCTAACCCACTAGCTCTTTAGTTCAGAAAATGGAAACTCGGGGCGCCTGGGTGGCTCAGTCGGTTGAGCGTCTGGCTTCGGATCAGGTCATGATCTCATGGTTTGTGAGTTCAAGCCTCATGTCAGGCTCTGTGCTGACAGCTCGGAGCCTGGAGCCTGTTTTGGATTCTATGTCTCCCTCTATCTCTGCTCCTCCCCCACTCGTGCTCGCTCTCTCTCTCTCTCTCTCTCTCAAAAATAAATAAACATTAAAAAAAATTTAAAGAAAATGGAAACTCTCAGTGCTGCTGGCAATTGGTTGCAAAACATCAAATCCACGTGGGTGGGGACATCTAAGGTAGGATGGAACTATGTGAAAACATGTAGCCAATCTCTGCCTCAGAGGCAGATCCTTACTAAACCCTCCCAGGAACAGACACAAGGCTGCCCAGCCTGGTCATCAGTACTTTCTAAAAGATCATAACAAGGAGCAACCTTTTTCAAAACTGTGTGGTGGCTGAGGTATACCTCATGCCCGAGTATCGCAGAAGAATACAAAGACCTTTCAAAGAGTAGGATGTTAAGAATGAAGGGAAATAAAGAGAGAAATAGAAATCTGGAATTGCAGGCCCAAGGGCTGGAGGAGAGAGATGGCAGGAATAGGAAGTGTCCCCAGTTCTGTGAAGAAAAGAGCTGTCATGCCTTGGGGGTGAGATGATTTGGGAGCGCTTCAGTAGAGCCAGGTGGTGATTTCCAGCAGCCAGTTAGACATGCCAGAGGGAAGGCACAGCCAAGACCAGAACTCAGTTGTTGCAAGATGATCCTTCATTCACCTTTTTTTTTTTTTTTGAGAGACAGAGAGAGAGAGAGAGAGAGAGAGTGTGTGTGTGTGTGTGTGTGTTCACAAGTGGGGGAGAGGCAGAGGGAGAGAGAGGGAGAGGGATAGAGAATCATAAACACGTTCCACACTCAGCATAGAGCCTGATGCAGGGCTTGATCTCACAACCCTGGAATCATGACCTGAGTCCAAATCAAGAGTTGGATGCTCAACCGACTAAGCGACCCAGTCACCCCATTTACTTTCTATTCATCCAGTCATTCACCCACTTAGCCACTCCTTGAGTGAACATTTGCTCAGTCCTTACTAAGCACAATATTGTCCTGGTTCTGGGAGACAGATAAGGAAGACACAGATCTTCCCTCTGGGATCTTACAACCACAGGGTCCCAGATGTAGCAAAGTCCTTGGAGTCAGAGGATGCTTTTGCATCTAGGAACAGCAATAGCTTTCTATTTCATGTAACACCTTGGAGATATCAGAGTGCCTACTGGTACATTCTACAATCTCAACAAATAGGCAAGAAAAATGTTACCACCCCACACAGATGAAAAAATAATGGCTCATAGGGCTTAAGGGACTTACTCCACGTTTCTCCGTAGGTGGCAAAGCCGGCTGGACTCCAAGTCTTCTGACGTCTTACTAACTTCCTACTGATGCTCTTTATGTGGCCCCTTGAAAACCAACAATCAGAAAAGTGCCCACCACCCTAGAGCATCGCACTACACACAGGAACTCATTAGGAAACTTGGGAAAGATGGCTACAGCATTTCTCAGCTTGTCCATGGTGGCCCCTGGACAGGGCTGTCTTGGCAGGAGCAAGGGCAAGCGGGTAGCCTGGTGTACCTAACAACGCAGCAGCCCTTGTCCAGCCCACACTTGAGAAGAGCTCAGAACAGCTGTGCTGTCACGTAAGTCCCACTACTCAAAGACAGTGGACAGGACTCTACTGTCAAATAACACGCCACTGCTGTGTAGACACTATTCACTGGCTTGTCCAACTTCTCATCATCCTCCTCCCCAGCCCTTTTCTGGCCAATAGGATGTAAGTGGAAGTCAGCTATGGGGCTTCCTAGAAAAGCTTTCATATTAAAAAAAAATTTTTAACGTTTATCCATTTTTGAGATATAGAGACAGAGTGTGAGTGGGGGAGGGGCAGAGAGAAAGGGAGACAGAATCCAAAACACGGTCCAGGCCCTGAGCTGTCAGCACAGGGCCCAACGTGGGGCTCGAACCCACGAACTGTGAGATCATGACCTGAGCCGAAGTTGGATGCTTAACCGACTGAGCCACCCAGGAGCCCCAAAAAGCTTTCAGATTTAGAGTGCATGTGTTGCCTACATGCCCCTTCCCTCCTCCTTCCTTGAATCTTGCAAACATGAGGAAAAGGTCAGGACAATCACAGCATCACTGCACCTACATCACTGAGCCACGGGACAGATGCCTGCAACCAGGTGAATAATGGCTTTTAGTGAAAAAATAAACCTTCCTGGTTTAAGCTGCCATGGACAAATTGCATTACTTGATTTCTTGATTGATAGAATGTGTACAGTTTGGAACCAGATATGTTCAAATCCTGACTAGCTGGAAAGTTTGTTACCTGATTTCCCTGATCCTCTGTTTTCTCATCTGTGCAATGGAAATAATAAAATAGTCTCGTAGAGTTTCTGGAAGGCTAAAATAAGGTAATTATGAAGGTGCCTAGCATATTGCCTGGTACATAGTATTGGCTCATCTCCCTTAAGAATCCTGAATTTGTTAGGGGCACCTGGGTGGCTCAGTCAGTTAAGCATCTGACTTCAGCTCAGGTCACAATCTTACAGCTCATGAGTGCGAGCCCTGCGTTGGGCTCTGTGGTGACAGCTCGAAGCCTGGAGCCTGCAACAGATTCTGTGTCTCCCTCGCTCTCTGCCCCTCCCCCACTAGCACTCTGTCTGTCTGTCTGTCTCTCTCTCAAAAATAAATAAACATTTAAAAGGTTTTTATTTTAAAAAAGAATCCTGAATTTGTTATTTTAATAATGCATTACTGCTCCTTTTTCTCTTAGATACACTACCTGTCAAGAAACTGCCAGTAATTTAAAAAATACATTAATGATGAAAACATATTTCAGTTTGTAAATTTTTTCATATTTTAAAAAATTCATAAAATTACTTTCCTATTATGATATATAGTACAAGTATTTCTGATAGATGTATATTTCACCCATAATGAATATTTATTAAAGCAGTAAGACACTGAGTAATACTGAAGCTGCTAGTAAGCACTTCTTGAATACCTTTTCTCGGTTTAGATCCCATGCTAAATGTTCCAAATGCTAAAAAGATAAAAAGATGTGATTCTGGCATGCTTGGCTGGCTCAGTTGAAGGAATGTGCGACTTCTGATCTCAGGGTTATTAGTTCAAGCCCCACACTGGATGTAGACGTTACTTAAAAATAAAATGTTAAAATCTGATTCTTTCTCAAATGTTTGATTTCTAGCAGAAATATATAAAAGGTGGTTTTTTGGGGGGGTTTCTGTAACCAGGGAGTAGAATTAAAACAATTAAAGGCAAAAATCCCATTATAAATTTCCAAAAAGAGTTAAGTAATTCAGTATAAAATAGCAATTTTTGTTCTAATAATTTATGATATATGCATTTAAATAACTTGTTATTGAAATTTAAAATAAAAGTGTTCTTTCATTCACAGAAGGGAACTGCATTTTTCATTTTGAGAGTGTGAAACCATAATGTAAAGAGTATAGCCTCTGGTACGAGACCATCTGGGTTCGAACCCCAGCTCTGATACTTAATAGTTCATATGTTCTTGGTTGGGTCATTTAACATTTCTGTACCTCAAGTCCCCATCAATACAATAATGATGATACCTTACCCCATAGGATCATTACAAAAATTAAATAAGTTTTGAACAGTGCCTGCCCCCTCCCCGCCCTCTGCAAGCACTATACACAGTTAACTAACCAATAATTGTTTCCCATAAGAAAATTGCAGTTTATACACTTATTTTCAAGCTGTATCTTAGAAATTGAGGATTTCTTTTTCTCCTGCATTCTGTAAAAGGATTCCCTCCCCCCCCCCCCATAGCTTTCCTGAGGCATGAATGAGGCCTTGGTATTCCTCTATCTCTGGTTGATTTTTAGTGATACTGCTTGCCTCAGGCACCTAGAGTCATTAGAGCTAAGCCAGGAGCAGCTGGCCGAGTCAGGAAAGTGGCCACGCATTTGAGAAACCCTGAAAAAACCTCAGGACTTCACAGTGACAGCAAAGCCAGAGGGTGGATGTTACTGTCCATCCTGCCAGAGCCAGCTCTGCACAGGGGCTCAGCTGGAACTTACACCTTGTCGGGGTGAGAAGGAAGCCGAGCTCTGGGCTTCTTGGGCTCTCCATCTGTTCCCAAACCACAGGCAGCTCCAGGCCACCTCACACTCCTCTCGGTGGTGCCTTTGCAGCCCCTATCTCATGGTGACCACAGCCCTAGGGCAGTTGCAGAGCAAAGCCCCATCCCCCTGCCTACCCCGGCCACCAAACACACTCTAGCCCCGCCCCTCATGGCAGGCTGGGAAGCGCTCCCCGCCCCAGGCTGTCCCACTCCTCTGTAACTAGAACGGCCTGACTTAGGAACACAGAGGTAAGCAGTTAAAGACAGTTTTTGGTGACTCTACCAGGAAATAAGACAAGCCAATTAAAAAAAAAAAAAGTCTGTCCTACCTTGAGTTTAAGAAGTAAAAAACAAACAAAAAACAACAACAACAAAAAACAATTTAATTTGGAAAGTCCCATCAATTTTCAAAGTAAAAACTGAATTCACAAGCTGAATCAGATTTTCTGATTGCCTTAATGTCCAAATGAACAACGTTTTGGACCACATATATCTGTATAATATCCCCTGAAAAACAGAAACTATTGGAGAAATTCACTTTTAAAGTGGAGAGGTAGAAAACCAACATTTAATTAATTTGATTTAATTAAGAAGCTTCAAGAAAAAAAGTCACATATGCTGTGTGTTACTGCCCCCCAGCGTCCACTGCCGCTATTGATGTATCTGTTTTATTGGGAAAGGATAGCACTCTGGTGGTGACTTCCTGACTTTTTGTTTAATTTTGATGAAGAGGTTTGGTTTGTTCAATGTTCAATGAATTCTCACTGTCTTCCTGTATTGATAAGTTAGTATTCAGAATTGTGACCCTACAAATCAAGAAGGAAAAAAAAAATTACAGAACAAAACAAGCCTGGTGGTGAGGATTGGGTAACTCAAGGGGTTGCTTTAAATATTCAACCCTGTTAAAAATACTCCAAAATTGATAATATTTGAAAAAAAAAAAGTATTCCTAATTCTTAGTGGAAACTCAGTTACTCAGGCAACTTGCTGTAACAAAGGACTAAGTATCCTCCTTTGCTTCCAGGACACATGGCTTGTAGCATTTTCTGCCCTGAAGACTGACAGAGGCAGGTCGTTTCCAGCCCATCAGTCACCGGTTAGCGTCTATTTTGAGAAGTCTTGGTAGGAGCAGAAGGTAAATTGCATTCACTACTGGTGCCTACTTTAAATAAAAATAACAGACGGATCTAAATGAGATCTGGATATTTCCTTAGATTCCTGTAAATCATACATCAAATTTTTGTTACCAATTGCTGCCCAAATGTCCAGATTAGGTTTAGAAGTATCTCACTTTTCTGCACATGTCCCATCAGCTATGCAGAGTCACCAAATACATTGAACAAGCCAACATCCTTCTTTACGATTTGAAAGCCCACGAGGTGGTAGAATAAATATAAAAATAAATCTTTCTGTGTGCATGGATGAATGGGCATTTACAATCACTAGGTGTATAAATATTATATTTGTTCTCAATTAGATTTAATCTTTTCTGAGCCCCTATTCCGTTAAGCTGATGAGGATTTCAATCAGGTTTATTATTGTGATTTTCTATAACCCCACCCTCATCCTAGCCCCAGAATCATCTGAGGGTCTGAGGAGTCTGATGCAGAACAGAACATTCAGGAAATACCTCCTGATCTTTGATCCACATTTATGGTCAGAGGTACAGATGATGAAACTGAATCATAGTCATTAGAGAATTTTCTTCAAATTTCACAACAAATCCTTAGAAGAGTCATTGCTAAAAGCTGAGTCTCTGACCACTTATGGAAGCTCACCTACTTTTTTCTTTTTTTTAAGAGAAAGTGGGGGAGAGAGGAAGAGTGGGGGAGAGAGGAAGAGTGGGGAAGAGGGGCAGAGGGAGAGAGAATCTTTAGCATACTCCATACTCATTGCAGAGCCCGACACAGGGCTTGATCCCCAAATCCTGGGATCATGACCTGAGACGAAATTGAGTCAGATGCTCAACCAACTGAGCCACCCAGGTGCCCCAGAAGGTCACATACTTTTTAAAAAATCAGTACATTTTTATTCATCTTGTGGAGTCATAATAATTCATAGCATATTTTGCGACACTACTCACCTTGTGTACCCATTCCTCCTTCCCTCAAAATAATAAAACCTGTCATTTATTGAGCTGTGCTAAGTGCTTTTCATTCATGATCTGATTGGACTTTCATATCAACCCTGTGAGTGATATTACACCGTGAATGTGATATTACACAAATGAGTGTTCCCATTTTACAGATGAGATTCAGAGAGGTTAAGTAATGTGCCCATAGTTATGTAGCCAGTAAGAATTAGATCTGAACTTGATTTTGTCTGGCTACCCTATGAACTTAACTACCATACTATATTACCTTTTCTCAATTAGGAGAAGGGAGAAAATAGTATATTTTTTAAAGACCAAATTAAATCAAAACATTGTTTTACTTCTTTGGAGAATTTTAGACACTATATTACAAAAACACTGGTTGGAATTCCTACATTAGTCTTTACTTTTCCAGTGGCATACTGGTACACTGAATAAATCTATCCCAAAATTTTAGTGTAAAATTACTGTAGATGTATGATGGTTAGAGCCAATATCCTAAGGCTTCTTGCAATAAGGTATTACCAATAATAATATAGGGTTCTTACAGGGATGTGTGGGGATGTGTATCCCTGATCCCATCCTAATAAAATGTTTGTCTCAATGTATCTTTTTCCATTTATCTCCATTTTAAGAGGCTTCCAAATTCTTGTAACTGGCTTTGTTATCTTAAGAAAAAACTTAGAGTAAAATTTCATGGCCCTGGAGGAAATAATGAAAAAAAATAAAGACAGAAGAAACATAGGCAGAATTTTTTTAAAGCCTATATGGGGTGAGAAAAAGATCATTTGTAACTTTAACTTCAAAGAGAACTTTGGAGAAGCCCAGAATTTAGAAATGGAAATATCTTTTATTCAAGCCTGCCCTCTTGAGGTCAACTTGAGAAATAGTCTTTGGGGAGAATCTATACCATATAAATGAGCATGACTGGGATGATATTTGTCTTAACTGCATTAATAAGTAAAAAAACAAAAAACAAAAAAAAAATGTATTAGTCTAAGAAAATATAAATTCAAAACTTGCTACTATCAGCTTGTTAACAGTCATTGATTGAATCGTGCTTTGGCCAATGTCCTGCAGCCAAAGCCCACCAGAAACACAAACTTTGCTGAACTAACTGGGTTATTACATGTTGCAGCAAGAGAGAACACACAGGATGGGGAAAAGGCGAGGAGGGCTTCAGCTGAATCTCAGCAAAGATCCATTTTTGTTAATGCCCTTCAGATAAGGACCACCAGCAACATACCTTTAATTGAATGATTTGGATTATCACTCATTGCAGCAAGGGAGAACACATAACATGGGGAAGCATGGGGCAGCTTAGTAAGACATGTCAGAAAGAACATATTATAGAGTTTGTGGAGAGTTTAAGGAAGTAGGGCTTTCCTCTAGAATGAATGCTGTCAGGAAATGGGGGTAATTCTATGGCTGAGTAGCTAAGTGAGTCTTATCTAGAAAGAGTGAAGACCAGAATGAGGCTTAATCATAATTGTTAAGAAAAAAACAATCATTCATATTAGCCAGGACAGGGAGAGAGTTTGGTAATTTTTATGGTTTAGAAAGACCATGTTTCTGTCTGTGCTCAAACCTGGTTGGAGAGTGGTCTTGTTGTTTTTGTCTTGATCCGTTTCATGAGTATAGAGTGGTCCCATTTTGAAGTTCTGTGAAATTGTGTGTGGTTAATAGAAAAATGTCAAGTCCAGTTTCTAGCCACAACAAGGACCAGAAGACAGTTTCAAACTAGCTCCCAGATGTCAAGGGCTGCTTTTCTTTATCCTTTAACTGTCTATGACCCAAACTTTGAAAAAAGCCTAAAGCCAAGGATGTTTTGATAGAGATACTGAATCGGAATCAATAAAAAAACAGGGTTTTAAAATTTATAACAAATAGTTATGTTCTTAAGAGCCTTCATAGAAGCTGAGAATTAAGTTTATTCTGATTAACTATGACCAGTAATGGAATATTGTGATAGTTAATTCTGTGCATCAACTTAATTGAGCCATGGGGTACCCAGACATTTGGTCAAACATTATTCCAGATGTGTCTGTGAGAGGCTTTCTGGGTGAGATTAACATTTGGATCAGAAGGCTAAGTAAAGCAGATTGTCCTCCCTAATGTGGGTGAGCCTCATCGAATCAGTGGAAGATCTGAATAGAACACACACACACACATACACACACACACACACACACACACACACACACACACATTCTATTAGTTCTGTTTCTCTGGGGAATGTTGACTCATACAAAATATTAAGGTATCAGTCATATACAGAACGTCCATTTACAGATAACCACTTCTTTAGCCTTTCTCATATTAGGAAACATTTCACATACTTGAAGTAAGAGTAAAGGGATATTTTCAAGAGGAAAACTGTTCTTAATGTTCTTTGACCAAAGAAGTTTCTACAGATCCACAGGGGGTCAACCCTGTAATGGAAGAACATGTTCAATTGATGAGTGCTCCTTAATGTAAGTTTAATCAATTCCTCTGTCATAGACTCATGCTTCCTTATGGGATACCTCTTAAGAAATAAAATAAATAAATAAAAAGACACCAAATATTCAGTTCATAAGATATAAGTGTAAAAGGTCTGGAAGTCTCAGAGATACTAAGCAATGCCCCAAAAAGAGAGAGAAGGAAGGAAAGAAGAAGGAAGGAAGAGAGGGAGGGAGAGAGGGAGGAAGGAAGGATTGTATGAAGCCAGAGATTCAGACAGTACACTCTACTGCTAAAAAAGAATAGAAGGTAAACAATACATAAGATAATCTTCAATTTCATTTTTTCCATTGTGAAAAATCACAGTAGAATTGTATTCAAATTGATTGTCATTTGCTAAGAAATACACATATATAAGTCCATCAGAAAGCACCTACAACTCTTCAAATTCCAGGACCAGTCTTAGGGTTACAAAGTTTTTAGATGGAGCAGTCTCTAGCTATGGAATTTCTAGAATGATCATTAAGATGCTCTTGTGATGCTCCAAGTAATGAACTTTAAAGGACAGACAGGGGTGATGAAGTTGGGGCCTCTGTAAGAGATTCTAAGCATCTGCATTCTAAAGGTTTCCCACTCTTACACATATCCAGGGGTGCTTTAGTACCATTTACTCAAATTATTTAGGAAACTGAGCTCCCAAAAAGTAGGCAGCAGTTCAGAAAAAAAGTGCCTGTTGAAAAGAGATAAGACTCGGGAAGATGGGATCAATTTAATGGGACTTGGAGAAACAAGGAATCAAGAGGATTTTGTCTGGGGGTGCAATGTAAATGAAAGGAAAATCCAAGTGGACAAGAGCAAGGTGGATATGAATTTGTGCATCAAGTCTCAGAATAAGAGTAATTTTAAACTTTCTTTATATTTGTTTATTCTCATGTGTATCATACAAAAGGCAATGGCCTCACTACCCCTGTGCCTTAGGAGAAAGGCAGGCCCCCTTTCAGTGTCCACCAAGCCTGACTTTCCAAGTCAGTCTGAAGCTTTAGGGCTTGCCAGTGTTGTATTGTAGTTTCAAAAACCAAATGCAATAAAACCACGGGAATTCTTCTCTCATAGGACTCCATCCCTGCCAAGTGATTCAAAGGCTGCATGAGGTATGATGGGATTCCATATTTGGTTTGAAGAATCAAGGTCAAGAGCGCATACTGGTAAAAGGTTTAAAAGTTCAGGGGTTAAATATCCAGTGCACCCATGTACTGAATGTGAGAGATCTTGGGCAAGTTAGTATCAGAGCCCCATAGGGCTGTCTTAGGGATAAAACCAGTTAGTACAACATCCAGTCCACAGCTCAACAAATGGCAGCCATCCCTGTTACTACTGTCACCTAAATTGTATGTCTGGAGGCCAAATGACATTTAAAGGGCATCTACCATGTGGCATTTTCCTGTATTATGCCCTTTAATGCTTATAATATCCCTGGGAGACAGATAGTCTTTGTCTATATCATAGGAGACTGTATTACAACACAGTTTAGTAGAAAATGCACTGAGGGGTGGGTGTGGTGGGGATCTCATTGTAAACAGTCGGTTGCAAAATCCTCTTTTAGCTAACAGGTCATGATTCAACGGTGCAATGATCGTGAAGATAAAATGGAGAGTTATAGTCAGCTTTCTCAATATTGACAGGAATTTTAAAGGGGCAAATAAAATCTTTGGAAAGCTATCGTTCCAATGAATCAACATTTGTAGTTTTTAAGAGCAACACTTGGAAGAAACTGCTGGTATTATTTTTTTCAGAGCTTGTCTAAGCAGACCAAAATCTGAAATACATTTTGTCCTGGGAGTTCTGGCTATAATGTCAAAGAGAGTCGTAGTTCCAGGGCTGCTGGAACCGAGTTCCATCTGCTTTTTCTCTCACCTGCAAAGTTGGGAGTTGCCACCTGGTGATAGTAGAGTTCCACATCCAAGAGGCAAGGGTACTGCTAAACAGGAACTAAGCCACAAAAATGCTGTTTGGGTTTTTTGTGAAGAATAGGTTTCTCTGTTGAAAAGAAGAGAAAAGAAAAAAGAAACGAAGAGACGAGAGAGAAAAGAAAAGAAGAAAAGAAAAGAAAAACTATGTTATTAAATTAAACAAGTTTTATCCACAGAGACATACTCACGAGTGAATGGGCGGGGGGGGGGGGGGGGGGGGGGGGGGGGGAAGAGGGGAGGGGAGGAATTATGCAAAGGAGCAAGTCTCCTGCTAGTCCTCATTACTTGAACCAGCCAAACCACGTTGCTGCTCTGCTGTATTACAGAACCTGGTCACAAGGCTGTTCTCCTGGCTCACTTAACAGCTTAGATTGTTCTAGTAGCGTCTTTGCAGCCTCCTCTCCACCACCACAGCTTCCAGTCTGTTCTTCATGTCCCCTTTCCTCACCCTCTCCACACTTCTAGAAGGCTGTTCTAAGCCACAAAGGTCCTGTTTTCTGACTTCTGGGAGCCTCAAATCTGAAATAACTGCAGAATCTTTCATCAAAGCTAGCAATCTTTCTTCCTTTTTTTTTTTTTTTACTTCATTTGGACAATTATCTTGGGCTTCTCTAGCTGTATTATTTGTAGACAAATGGTTTGAAGGCTCATGTATTCATTTTCTAAACTTGTATTCCAAGCCAGTTTTCAGTTCTATTGCAAATAACAGTCCACAGAAGTTTCATGCTTTAGACCCAAATTATGTTTTAGAACCAGAAGAAGAGGGCAGCTCTAATTTCTTTATTACATAATAGATGGCCAAAATATTGCAATTATTTGGCCTTCAACACCACAGCATTAAGGCCAAGGGGCTGCCCTTTTCTTTGTTGCAAATGCACATCTAAAATCTAATGGAAACAATTTTAGGAGAAATTAAAAATATTTCAGCTGATCTTTTGTTCTTAACAAAAGCAAAACGTTATTAACTCAGTTTGTGATTTTATACTACCACTGGCCTGCACTCCAATTATCAGTTAAAATTAACAAATCCCTGGGGGCACTTAAGTGGCTCAGTTGGTTAAATGTCCAACATTGGCTCAGGTCATGATCTCATGGTCTGTGAGTTTGAGTCCCGCATCAGACTCTGCGGAGAGCTCAGAGCCTGGAGCCTGCTTCAGATTCTGTGTCTCCCTCTCTCTCTGCCCCTCTCCCATTTGTGCTCTGTCTCTGTCTCTCTCTCAAATAAATAAACATTAAAAAATTAAAAAATAAATAAAAACATAAACCCTATTTTAAATACACAGAGTTCTCTTTTCATTGTGTACTTGACTTCATTGTACTCACTGTGCTGGATGCTGTGGTCATCTCAGCAGAACCACCTCTTACTTCTAAGATCAGGCACCATGTTTTCCAGAAAGTCTTTTCTGTACCATTCAGGGTTTGATATCTGCCATGGTCGGAACTTGCATGGGATTTAGAAAGCTAAGCCATCCTTCTCAGGAGGGCATAGTGGCTACAGGTGATGGCTTCTTGGGCTTTTTGCTAACACCTGTTCCCCTCCTTGCCCCAGATCCTCAGGCTGAAGTCATTAGTAGACTATTTCTCTGATCTTTCTCTGCTGCATCCAGAGCCTCCCTCCCTCAGATCCCCCACATGTGTGTAAGCCCTAATTCCTGTATTAAATCCCTTTACTCCTGCAATTCTTTCAGTGGCTGTTTTCTGGACTGAATCTGTTTTCTTACCTGAAAATTCT
Source organism: Panthera onca (assembly GCF_046562875.1). NCBI lineage: Eukaryota > Metazoa > Chordata > Mammalia > Carnivora > Felidae > Panthera > Panthera onca. The sequence continues at coordinate 43,118,417 of NC_138351.1, read as the reverse complement.
ACTAGTGGTTATGATAGAAAAGCAGACAGAAAAGAAAAGAGAAGAAAAGAAAAGAAAAACTTTACAATGTCCTGCAAAAGTTTGTCCAGTGAAAGGAAACAATGGTAGTAGTTAAGGGAGCAAATGGAAAAAAAGTCTTTTCTATTTTTACAAATGGCTGAATTCATACAAGAAAAAGAAGTATTTGAATGCAAGTGGAGATCCTGTGTTAGGTAGATTTATTGCTAAAAATCCTAAATTTTTATATTTTTAAACATTGCTCTTTATTGCTTCCACTCTACTCTGAGAGGGCTGACTACACTGCCCAGTTTCCAGGGATCATTTAGCATACTTCCCAGCATGCCTCTTGCCTCACCCCAGCTATGCTGTAACTTTATGTCCTATTTGCTAATATATGCAATTGGAACTCTCCTGACACCTAATGCATTCCACTGACATTGGCTAGCCAACTTCTTGTAATTGTCTGACCTTCTCATCCTCTCTGCATGTTAAAATTACTTAAGGAATGGATATGCTAAAAGTTCAGTGTCCTGAGATTGTTGGAGGAAAAGGTCACACAAATCCAATAAACACATAATTTTATTTTTCACTGGTGATAAAGCCCATGATCCATTACCATATGCCTTGAAAAGAAAGTGAAGAAAAGCATTGAGCCTTCAGAGAATGCGGGCAGAGTCTTCCTTCATCCCAAACATTTACCCCCATGTTAGTCTATGTTTTAATTAAATTTCTGACTTAGAGTTCTAGAGTAGTGAAGGCTTTGTTTCATATATATATATATATATATATATATATATATATATATAAATTTTTAATGTTTATTTATTTTTGAGAGAGAGAGAGAGAGAGAGAGAACACAAGCAGGGGAGGGCAGAGAGAGAGGCAGATACAGAATCCCAAGCAGGCTCCAGGCTCTGAGTTGTCAGCACAGAAGCTGACACAGAGCTCAAACTCACAAACCTTGAGATCATGACCTGAGCCGAAGTTGGACACTTAAGTGACTGAGCCACCCAGGTGCCCCTGTTTCATATATTTTAAAATTTAACATGCAATAAGATGAGTAAGAAGTTAAACATTAAACAATAAACTTGGAAAAATTATAGTTATGTCTTAAAACTTTATTGGAGTTTTTCCTTGTGAGGACTAGGTTAAATTTAAATTAAAATGAGAAGAAGAGTTAATTTTATACCTCTGACTTGTTTCCCTATCCAATACTGTATTAGTCAGGATGGGGCAGGTTTTTCATAGTAACAAACAACCCCAAAATTTCACTGGCTCTTCACGGGAGAAGTTTCTTTCTCACTCACATACATGGTACACTATGAGCTATGAGGGACGCTATGCCCATTGTTCTCACTTAGGCATCCTGGTTACTGGAGACTCTAGAGCACTCTTTGTCTCCAGAATTTCAGGAGCAGAAGGGAGAGAGGTGGAGACTGGTGCACTCACTCTTAAAGCTTCTTCCTGGAGGTGACACATGGCATTCCCATTCAAATTCTAGTGCTTAGAGCAAGTCATGTAGTCTCACTTAACTTCAGAGCAGGTGGAGAACTATAATCCTATCTAGACCAGAGGAAAAGCTGTAACACATATGCATAAGCCTTACTAAAGCTCTTTTTAGATCAGTGGGGGTAACATTCTCCATAAGGGAAGAAAACAGTTTTTTGGGGGGGAATCCACAGTTATAGTTAGAGACTTTAACACCCTTTTCTCAGCAACCAGTGAGACTACTAGGGGGAAAAAGTCAGCAAGTATATAGGAGATCTAAACAGCACAATCAACCAATAGGTTCTAGTTGACATTTATAGAGTACTCTACCAAACACCATAAAACACATTTTTTTTCTCAACTGCACATTGAACATTCATGAAAACAGTCATCTTTGGTATAAAACAAAATGTCAAATTTAAAAGAATTGAAATCATACAGAGTATGTTCTGTGGTCATAATGGAATCAAGCTAGCAACCAATAAGGGAAAGACAACAGAAAAATATCTAAACATGTGGAAAATATACCACACACTTCTAAATAATCCCAGGGTCAGGCAGAACATCTCAAAGGAAAGTTAAAAATATGTATAACAGAATAAAAAGAAAATACAACATATCATGCCAATAAAGTGGTGCTAGGAGGAACATTTATAGCACAAAATTTCTCAAGACACTTTTAAAAAGAACAAAATAGACTCAAAACAAATAGAAGGAAGGGAATAAGAAAGCAGAAGTCAATGAAATTGAAAATAAGAAAACAATAGAAAAAAACAAAAACTGGGGTCTTAAAAAAATTTAATAAAATTGATACACTTCTAGTACGACTGCAAAAATCAAAAGAAGACATAACCACCAATGTCAAAAATGAAGTAGGAAATATCACTACAGATCCTACAGCCATTAAAAAGGAAATAAAGTAAATCTAAGTAATTTTACATTCATTAATCAACAACTTAGAACAAAAAAAATAATTTCTCAAAACCCACAAACTCCTCAAATTCAATGAAGATATATATGATCTGAATAGCATTCTAGCCATTGAAAAAATTGAATTCATAATTTAAAAACTCTCATAAAGGAAATCCCCAGGCCCAATTGGTTCCACTAGAGAATGCTACCAAACATTTAAAGAATTAACACCAATTTTATAAAATTTCTTCCAGGGAAGAGAAAACAGGGGAACACTTCCCAATTCATTTTATAAGGCCACTATTACCCCAACACCAAAACCAGACAAAAATGGTACAAAAAATGGTACAAAATAAGAAAATTGCAATTACCAATATGTCTCATGAAATGAGACACAATAATTTTCAATAAAATATTAGCAAACTAAATCCATAATCTGTAAAAAGAATTATATACTACGAACAAGCGGGATTTATTTCAGGTACCCAAGACTCCTTAAACATTTGAAAATTATTAATCAGTGTAATTCATCATACCAACAAGTTAAAAAAGAAAAACCACATGATCATGTCAAATGATTCCTCTTCCCCTCCACAGTATTTAACAGAATCCAACACTTACTCGTATAAAAATTTTCACCAAATTAGAGAGGCAAAGAAGGAAGAGTTAAGATGGCAGAGAAGTAGGGGGACCGGGATTTCCCTCCTCCCTCAAACACAACTGTATTGAGGTCAGAGCACTTGAAACACCTAAAAAATCATTCTGCAGAGTGACAGAAACATCTCCAGAGGTGGATTAAAACAGCTTGGCATGACAGAGGAGCATGTATATGAATCAGAAGAGATAAAACAGCGGGCAGAGTAGGCACACAGGGAGGGGACCCCTTCTATGAAGTGACAAAAGGAAGAGAAAAAGAAGCTGAGGAAGTGTGGAACTGCATTTGGACAAGAGAAAAACCTCTCCAAACCACGGACTGGGGAACAAGAAATATGCAGAGTGCCAGTTTCTACTTTGCAAACAGCCTTAGGATCTGAAGATCAGAGTTTTCAAAAATGCGCGACTTTTTCCAGACCAAAGTTTCCCCTGCCCCAGTGTGCATAGGCCTGGGGGGGTAAGGGAGCCGGCCTCGCGGTGCGCTAAACATCTCAGGGACACGCACTGGGAAAGAGCAGTCCCTTCCCTCCAGTGCTGTGGGAAGCGGATATATTGCCCCCTGCAAAGATAAATGACCTTGCAGGCACCAGCCAGGTGGAGGACTGTGGACAGGACATGCCCGCCTGCCAGTGCTACTCTGTGAGGGATGCCTGAACAGCATGGTTTGGGATACCTGGTCCGGGGAGGAGAGATTGGGCGGTTGCCATTTTTCTCCCCATCGCCAACATGGTGAAGCTTCAGGGAACAGGACAGTGGCCCCCAGGGGAAGCAGGACAGTTTACACCAAACCCTGCCCCCCCCCCCCCCCCCCCCCCCGGTCCCTGGCAACTGCTTATCTACTGGAGCAGGACTGACACAAAGGGAACCAGACGGCTTCTCCTCTGAGACCAGTACAGCCACCAGTCCCAGACACCAACAGACAACTGTCCTGTGGTTTTGTATGTTAGTCTGTTGCTCTCTTTTCTTTTCTTTCCTTCACTCTCCTCTTTTTTATTATTTTTCTTTCTTCCCTCTTCTTTTTTTTCCTTAGGAATCAGGCTTATAGTTTCTGATTTGACTTTTGGTCAATTCTTACTATATATATATATATATATTTTTCTTTCTCTGTTTTGTTTGTTTAATCATTTTTACCCTATTCTTTATACAACTTTTCTGTATCCTTCTTTATTTTACTCTCTCTCTCTCTCTCTCTCTCTGTCTCTCTGGATTAATTCTTATAGTTTCTTTGATTCTCTGATTGGTCCTTTTTTTTTTTTTTTTTTTGCCCCTTTCACTTTTGTCTTTGTATGACATCAGGGTCCCTGCCTGTTCCTTTATTCCAAGGTTACTTCAATGAACAAATCAAAGCATACCTGGTGGAAGGTCCAAACACTCCACCACTACAAGCAAGGAGGGGTTTTGAAGAGGACTGACCGATGGGATAGAGCAGCCAAATACACAACAGAGTGCATGCAACACAGTCCAAAAACACTTCTTGAAGTGCCAGGACCTGGACAGTGTATGACCCCTTTTTAATATAGTAGTACTCACAGATGCAGGACACAAAACAAGCTATTAAAACACATAAAATACACAAACCTAGCCAAAATGACGAAACAGAAGAATTCTCCTCAAAAGAAACTCCAGGAAGAAATGACAGCCAGAGAATTGCTTAAAACAGATATAAACAATATATCTGAACAAGAGTTTAGAATAACAGTATAAGACTAATAGCTGGGCTTGAAAACAGCGTAAAAGACAGTAGAGAATCCATTGATGCAGAGATCAAAGACCTAAGAAATAGTCACGATGAATTAAGAAACGCTACAAATGAGATGCAAAATAAACTAGATACAGTGACAGGGTGGAAGAAGCAGAGGAGAGAACAGGTGAAATAGAATATAAAATTGTGGAAAATGATGAAGCTGAAAATAAGAGGGAAAGGAAATTACTAGACCATGAGGGGACAATTAGGGACCTAAGTGACTTAATGAAACAAAATAATATCCATATCATAGGTGTTCCAGAAGAAGAGTGAGAAAGTGGCAGAAGCTTTATGAGAACAAATTATAGCTGAGAACTCCCTTAATCTGGGGAAGGAAACAGGCATTCAGTTTCAAGAGGCACAGAGAACTCCCTTCAAAATCAACAAAAACAGGTCAACACCACGACATATCATAGTGAAAGTGGCAAAATACAAAGATAAAGAGAGAATTCTGAAAGCAGCTAGGGACAAATGGGCCTCAACCTACAAGGGTAGACATATAAGGGTAGTAGCAGACCTGTCCACTGAAACTTGGCAGGCCAGAAGGGAGTGGCAGGGAATAGTCAATGTGTTGACTAGGAAAAATATGCAGCAAAGAATCCTTTATCCAGCAAGGCTGTCATTTAGAATAGGAAAGATAAAGGCTTTCCCAGAGAAAAACTAAAGGAGTTCAAGACCACTAAACCAGTCCTGCAGGAGATCCTAAGGGTGACTCTGTGAGTGGAAAGCAACAAAGACTACAAAGGACCAGAGACCACAAACATGAGGCCTACAGATAACAAAATGACACTAAATCTGTATCTTTCAATAATACCTCTGAATGTAAATGGACTAAATACTCCAATAAAAAAAACATAGGGTATCAGGATGGATTAAAAAAAATGATCCATCTATATGCTGCCTACAAGAGACTCATTTTAGATCTGAGGACACCTGCAGATTGAAAGTGAGGAGATGGAAAACCATTTATCATGCTACTGGATGGCAAAAGAAAGCTGGAGTAGACATACTTATATCAGATAAATGAGATTTTAAAACAAAGACTGTAACAGGAGATGAAGAAGGGCATTATATCATAAGTAAGGAGTCTATCCATCAAGAAAAGCTAACAATTGTAATTGTTTATGCCCCCAACATAAAACACAAAAATATATAAATCATTTAATCAGAAACATAAAGAAACTCATTGATACTAATACCATAATAGTAGGGGACTTCAACACCCCACTTACAACAATGGACAGATCATGTAAGCAGAAAGTCAACATGGAAGCAATGGCTTTGAAAGACACACTGGTGATGGACTTGAAAGATATATTCAGAACATTTCATCCTAAAGCAGCAGAATACACATTCTTCTCGAGTGGAGATGGAATATTCTCCAGAATAGATCACATGGTGGGTCACAAATCAGCCCTCAACAAGTAAAAAAGATCAAGATCATACCTTGCATATTTTCAGACCACAACACTATGAAACTCAAAATCACAACACTATGAAACTCAAAATCAACCACAAGAAAAAATTTGGAAAGACCAGGAATACTTGGAGATTAAAGAACATCCTACTAAAGAATGAGTGGGTTAACTAAAAAATTAAAGAGGAAATTAAAAAGTACATGGAAGCCAATGAAAATGGAAACACAATAGTCCAAAACCTCCGAGATGCACCAAAGGCAGTCATTCAAGGGAAATATATAGTAAACCAGACCTTCCTAAAGAAGGAAAAAAGGTCTCAAATACACACCTAACCTTACAAATAAAGTCCAAAACCAGCAGAAGAAGGGAAAAAATAAAGATTAAAGCAGAAATAAATGATATAAAAAGAAAAAAAAAACAGTAGAACAGATCAATGAAACCAGGAGCTGGTTCTTTGAAAGAATTAAGCAAATTGATAACCCCTAGCCAGATTGATCAAAAAGAAAAAAGAGAAGCACCCAAATAAATAAAATCATGAAGGAAAGAGGAGAGATCACAACCATCATCACAGAAATACAAATAATTATTAAAGAATACTATGAAAAATTATATGCCAACAAACTGGACAATTTGGAAGAAATGGACAAATTCTTAGACACCCACACACTACCAAAACTCAAAATGGAAGAAATAGAAAATTTGAGTAGACTCATAACCAGCTAAGAAATTGAATAGGTTCAAAAATTTCCCAACAAATAAGAGTCCTGGGTCAGACAGCTTCCCCGGGGAATTCTATGAGACATTTAAAGCAGAGTTAATACCGATTCTTCTCAAGGTGTTCCAAAAAATAGAAACAGAAGGAAAGCTTCCAGACTCATTCTATGAAGCCAGCATTACCTTCATTCCCAAACCAGACAAAGACCCCACTAAAAAGGAGAATTACAGGCCAAAATCCCTGAAACATGGATTCAAAAATTCCCAACAAGATACTAGCAAATTGAATTCAACAGTATATTAAAAGAATTATTCACCAGGATCAAGTGGGATTCATTCCTGGGCTGCAGGGCTGGTTCAATATTTACAAATCAATCAACATGATACATCACATTAACAGAAGAAAGGATAAGAACCATACGATCTTGTCAATAGATGCAGAAAAAGCATTTGACAAAATACAGCATCTTTTTTAATAAAAACCCTCAAGAAAGTCAGGATGGAAGGAACATAACTTAAAATCATAAAAGCCATCTATGAAAGGCCCACAGCTACTATCATCCTCAATGGGGAAAAACTGAGAGCTTTTCCCTGAGATCAGGAACACGACAGGGATATCCACTCTCACCACTGTTGTTTAACATAGTGTTGGAAGTCCTAGCCTCAGCAATCAGACAACAAAATGAAATGAAAGGCATCCAAATTGGCAAAGAAGTCAGACTTTCACTCTTCATGGATGACATGATACTCTACATGGAAAACCTGAAAGACTGCACAAAAAGATGCTAGAGCCGATACATGAATTCAGCAAAGTAACAGGACATAAAATCAATGACAAGAAATTCATTGCATTTCTATATACCAATAATGAAGCAACAGAAAGAGGTATCAAGGAATCAGTCCCATTTACAATTGCACCAAGAACCATAAAATACCTGGGAATATACCTAAACAAAGAGGTAAAAGATCTGTATGCTGAAATCTATAGAAAGCTTATAAAAGAAACTGAAGACACAAAGAAATGGAAAAACATTCCATGCTCATGGATCAGAAGAGCAAATATTGTTAAAATGTTGATACTAGTCAAAGCAATCTACACATTCCATACAATTCCAATCAAAATAGCACAAGCATTCTTCACAGAGCTAGAACAAACAACCTTACAATTTGCATGGAACCACAAAAAGACCCAGAATAGCCAAAGTAATGTTGAAAAAGAAAACCAAAGCTGGAGGCATCGAAATTCCAGACTTTAGCCTGTATTACAAAGCTATAATCATCAAGACAGTATGGTACTGGCACAAAAACAGACACATAGACTAATGGAATAGAATAGAGAACCCAGAAACAGATGCACAAATATGTGGTCAACTAATCTTCGACAAAGTAGGAAAGAGTATCCAATGGAAAAAAGACAGTCTCTAGCAAATGGTGCTGGGCAAACTGTATAGCAACATGCAGAAGAATGAAACTGGACCCCTTTCTTACACCATTTATAAAAATAAATTCAAAATGGATGGAAGACCTAAATGTGAGACAGGAAACCATCAAAATCCTAGAGAATAAAACAGGCCACAACTTCTTACTTGATATGTCTCTGAAGGCAAGGGAAATAAAAGCAAAAATGAGCTACTAGGGCTTCATTAAGATAAAAAGCTTCTGCACAGTGAAGGAAACAGTCAACAAAACTAAAAGGAAACTGATGAATGTGGTAAGATATTTGCAAATGACATAGCAGATAAAGGGTTAGTATCAAAAAATCTATAAAGAACTTACCAAATTCAACACCAAATGCAAAAACAAATAATCCAATGAATAAATGGGCAAAAGATATGGACAGACACTTTTCCAAAGAAGACATCCAGAAGGCAAATAGACATGTGAAATGATGCTCAACATTGCTCATAATCAGGGAAATACAAATCAAAACCACACTGAGATAACACCTCACAACAGTGAGAGTGGCTAAAATTAACAACTCAGGGAACAAGAGATGTTGGTGAAGATGTGGAGAAGGGAACTCTCTTGCACTGCTGGTGGGAATACAAACTGTGCAGCCACTCTGGAAAACAGGAGGAGGTTCCTCAAAAACTTAAAAATACAATTACCCTGTGACGCAGCAATTGCACTACTACGAATTTATCCAAAGGATTCAGAAGTGTTGATTCAAAGGGGCACATGCACCCCAATGTTTATAGCAGTGCTATCAACAATAGCCAAATTATGGAAAGAGCCCAAATGTCCACCAACTGGTGAATGGATAAAGAAGATGTGGTATATATTATATACAACAGAATAGTACTTGGTGATCCAAAAGAATGGAATAAAATCTTACCATTTGCAACAATGTGGATGGAACTGGAGGGTATTATGCTAAGTGAAATAAGTGACCAGGAGAAAGACAGATATCATATGATTTCACTCATATGGGGAATTTGAGAAATTCAACAGATGACCATAGGGGAAGGGAAGGAAAAGTAAGATACAAACAGAGAGGGAGGCAAACCATAAGAGACTCTTAAATACAGAGAACAATCTGAGGGTTGATGGAGGTGGGGGGTTGAGGTGGTGAGGAAAATGGGTGAAAGACATTGAGGAAGGCACTTGTTGGGATGAGCACTGGGTGTTGTATGTAAGTGATGAATCACTGGAATCTACTCCTGAAGCCAAGACTACACTGTATGTTAGGTAATTTGACAATAAATTAAAAAAAAAAAAAAAAAAAGAAATAGGGGCTCCTGGGTAGCTCAGTCGGTTAGGTGTCCGACTTCGGCTCAGGTCATGATCTGACAGTTTGTGAGTTTGAGCCCCGTGTCAGACTCTGTGCTGACAGCTCAGAGCCTGGAGCCTGCTTCAGATTCTGTGTCTCCGTCTCTCTCTGCCCCTCCCCTGCTCATGCTCTCTCTCTCTCTCTCTCTCTCTCTCAAAAATAAACATTAAAAAAATTAAAAAAAAAGAAATAGAGGGGAATTACCCCAACTTGATTTAAAAAGTCTACCCAGAAACCTATAGCTAACATCATACTTAATGGTGAAAGATGTAATGTTTTTGCCTCTACGATCAGGACCAAAGCAAGAATGTCCATTTACTCTAACAATTCTTGTTCAACAGAGTACTGGAAATTCTAGCCAGTGCAATAAGGCAAGGAAATGAAATAAAAGAAATACCAGTTAGAAAGGAAGAAATAAAACCACCTCTATTTACAAATGACATGTCTATTTAGACAATCCCAAGGCATCTCCCAAAACAAAAACAAAAAGGAAAAACAAACAACAACAACAACAAAAACAAAGAAACAAAACCCCTCCAAGAACGAATAAGTGAATTCAGCAAGGTTCCAGGACACAAGATCAATGTGACAAAATCAATCATATTCCTATATCCTAGTTATAAACCCATGGAAACCAAAATTTAAAATACAATACCATTACAATTTCTCCAAAGAAAATGAAATACCCAGGTATACATTTAACAAAACTTGTATAGGATCTCATTATTACAAAATTCTGGTGAAAGGAATCAAAGATCTAATATCATACCTTGTGAAGGATTGCAAAACTCAACACAATAAAGATACGATATCTCCCCAAATTGTTCCATAGGCTCCATGTATTTCCTATGAAAATCTCAGCAAAGTTATTCTAAAATTATATGGAAGGTCACAGCCATAAAATAGCTAAAGCAATCTTGACTAAGAAGAATAAAATGGAAGCAATCATTTGACATGATATTAAAGCTTAATATATAGCTACCATTATCAATATGGTGTAGTACTGGCAGACGGATAGACGTATAGATCAATGGAACAGAATAGAGAATTCAGAAGAAGTCACACACAAATATGCTCAACTAATTTTTGACAAAAATTAAGAAAGAACTCAAAAAGGATAGCCTTTCTAACAAATGGTATGGAGCAACTGAACATCCTTAGGCAAAAAATAAAGTGAAATTTGACCAAAGTGAGATTTGACCCAAATCTCATACTGTATACAAAAATTAACTGCAAAAGTGTCACAGACTTAAAAATACAACATGAAACTATTTTTAAAAAAATAGGAAAAAATCTTTGGGACCTAGGGCTATGCAAAGAGTTGTAAGAATTGCCATCAAATATCTTATTTTTTTAAAAATGTTTTATTATTTATTTTTGAGACAGAGACAGAGCATGAACAGGGGAGGGTCAGAGAGAGAGGGAGACACAGAATCTGAAGCAGGCTCCAGGCTCTGAGCTGTCAGCACAGAGCCTGACGCGGGGCTCAAACTCATGAACCATGAGATCATGACCTGAGCCAAAGTCAGACGCTTAACCGACTGAGCCACCCAGGCGCCCCATAAGAATTGCCATCAAAAGCATGAACCATAAACAAAAAAAAATTTGATATATTGGACTTCTTCAAACTTAAAAGACTTTGCTCTGAGAAAGCTCAAGTACAGAGAATTAAAAGATAAGTTATAGACTTGGAGAAAATATTTGCTAACACATATCCAACAAAGGACTAGATGTATAAGACTAGATATATAAGAGCTCTAAATCTGAAGAGCAACCAAACAGAGCAATCCAATTAGAAAATGGGAAAAATACATGAATGGACATTTGACTTAAGAAGATATACAGATGGTTAAAAAAAAAAAAAAAAGTGGATCTAAAAGTCTGTCCCACAGTATAAATCATCAGGAAGACGCAGATTATTATAAATACAGAGATATCACTATAAACCCATCAGAATTGCTAAAATAAGGTGATAACAACACCAAATGCTGTGAATGATATGATGAAACTGTATCACTCATACATTGCTGGTGAAATGTGAAATGATACAGCCTATCTGGAAAATAGTTCATCAATTTCTTAAACATGTAAACATCTCATTACCATACCAGCCAGAAATTATACTCTTGGTCATTTATTCCAGAGGACTGGAAATTTACGTTTACACAAACACCAGTACACAAATGTTCGTAGCAGCTTTATTTGTAATAGCCCCAAAGTAGAATCAATTCAGATGTCCTTCAACAGATGAATAGTTTTAATAGACCTTGTTACATTCATGCTATGGGATACTACTCAGCAATAAAAAGCAACAAATTATTAAAATTGAATGAATATACAGAGAATTATTCTGAGTGAAAAAGTTACTAATTCCAATTGCAAAGGTTACATACTGTACAATTCCATTGATATAATACTTTTGAAGTGACAATATTTTAGAAACATAAGACAATTAATACCTATCATGGGGGGTGGAGGGAAGTAGTATGCTTACAAAAAGGCAACATGAGGGGCATCTGGCTGGCTTAGTCAGTAGATTATGGGACTTTTGATCTTGGGTGGTCATGAGTTCAAGCCCCATGTTGGAGGTAGAGTTTACTTAACTGTTTTTAAAAAAGACAATATTGGGGATCATTGCATGGGAACTATTCACTATTTTGAGTGAGATAGCGAATGCATGAACCTATGCATGTGATAAAGTTGTAGAGAACTAAACACACATGTACACATAAATGAATACAAGTAAAACTGGGGAGAGCTGAACTAGATCACTGGATTGTATCAATATCAATTTCCTGGTTTTGATATTATACATATTATATTTTTACAAATGTTGCTACCTGGGAGAAACTGGGTAAAATGTATATGAATGCTTCTCTGTATTGTTTCTTACAACTGCTGTGGAATGTATAATTATCTCAATAAACATTTCAATTAAAATTTTGTTTGGAAGAAAAACTACACAATAATAGGCTTCCAAAACTACAACACACACAAACAAATGAACACCGAAGGAGATAATATCTTACCAGATATCAAGAAGCAATATAAAGCAATAATTAAACAGAGAGCTATTAGGAAGTCAATTGCACATTATAGAGAGGCCATAAACAGAACCATGTATATTTGAGAAATTAGTACATTATGAAGGGAATTCTTCATATTAGTGTGGAAAAGGAAATGCTAAGGGATGGAAAAATTTACCGTTCATTTGGAAAAACAATAGGTCCCAATATCACATTACACATAAAATAAATTCAAGATAGAGATCAATTAAAATCAACACCTAAAGAACAAAGCTATTTAACTAACAGGTGCTGGGTAGAATATAGGAGGATTTTTATAATACATAATATTAAGGTAGGAAAGAGGTTTTTGAGGAAGACAAAAACAATTAACAGAAAATGGAAAAACTAATTTTAAGGAATTATCTGCATCAAATGAATATATCAAAACAATTTATTTCACTAAACTAAATGGAATAGGACCACAGTTTGTAAAACTCTATTAACACTTAATTTGTCATTTTATGATACCTACAAAACAATCAAATTGCCCAAGCTTATGAGTTTGCCTTCATAGACATGAGATTCTATTGTGAAACAGGATACTATCCTAACAAAAGACTTGGTGGGTCTGATAATACCCAGCTTAGAGATAGCTCTGTTCTGGTTACATAGCCCCTTGATGAACCCTGTCAGTAGCCTGCCTGGAGCTGCTTTTTGTAGACATAGACAACATAGTCTTTCTCCAGAAACCTAGAGGTCTGTGCTGGAATTCTCCTATTGGGGTTTGTCAGAAAAGTCTCTCAGTATTCTTATTTACCACAGACACCCCTAGCACCGTGGAATATGCTGGGTTATTGGGTCCAAAGTGAGTGTTGCTTATACCAGTCTGAATCTGTTGCAGGGCCCTCTTCTGTTCCAGGCCTCTGAGTCACCCATTAACAGGTATTCCCTGTTGAAAAGTATTCCCAAGTGAGACATATGCTATCTCCAAAATCTGAAACAGCCTACCTAGTGCTGTGCTTTTGTGTCCACAGGAGGAACTGCAAGAACATATTCTACATCTTTGAGGGTATGCTCTGGAAATCCTCAAACCATCTGGTTTCTAAACTTTTTACTCATGCAACAGCCCCTTGAGTCTTTTTTAATTTGATTTCCATCCTCTGGAGTGTATGTGTCTGGCATTCAGAGTACTTGCCACTTCCTGTTCATCTGGTCCAATTAACCTGATGTTATTAATGTGGTGGACCAGGTGATATTTTGCAGAGTGTCCAGTCAAGATTCCTGAAGACTACATTAATACAAACAACGGGAGATTAATATAACCCTGGGCAAAATCAGGAATGCCGTTTTCTGTTCCAAGTAAAGGTGTATTTGCATACTGCTGTGATCTTCTTTCCTTATGGGGTTGGGAAGAATGAGTTTGTCATATCAAGAGCTAAATATCATTGGCCTGGGGCTCTGCTGATCAGTCTGATAAAGATATCAATTCAGTCCAGTAACTGGACTTCCACTTGGTTAAGTACACTCCACCATCAACTGTTACGATTTTTGCAGGGTTCAGATTGGTGAACTGAATGGAATCATGGATGTCAGTCTTTCCGGTATCCTTAGTCTTTAAGATTGGCCTGGTTTCTTCCATTATATTCAAGATGCGGTACTAGTTCTGATTTCCTATCTTGGTTCAGGCAGGAGGCAGCTTCAGTGGCTTTCATTTGGTCATTCCTACCATTATGACTCTTTCACCACATGTCAGGAAACCAATCTCATGATTCTGTCAGCTGAAAATTACATCCATTTTCATGATATCCTCAGTGGCACTAGGAAAATGACCACAGAGGAGATGCCTGGCCCCACTGAACCCACTGTGGGACAGACTTGGACCGAAAATTCCCTTATTACCTGGTCTCTGTATGATCGATCCACTTTAATCAGGAGTCATGATAGTGTTTGGGGTCTCCAGTACCAGAGTCAGTTCAGATCCTATATATAAAAAAGGAGTATTTCCTTTATCACCGTGTAAAATTGCTCTGTAACTGTAGGTCCCTTTGGGGGATATCATTGTAGGGCATCTGAGGTGTTGCATGGTCCCTCTACAAGGCCATCTTCAGTTAATGGACTTTAGGCCTAAGCACTGGTTCCAGTCTGGAAACAGTGGGAGGGATTATAATTTTTCTTTTTATTGCAGCAGCTGACGTCAGTCTTCTCTTCACCCGCACATGACCTTTTTAGATTATACAGATCAAAAAAACCTAATTGACTACCCATCCATCTGCTTCCCCTTTGGCAACACTGTCGTCTGTTAGCCTTCACTACAGATCCTGGAAGATTAGGGCCTCCGGTTCCATTCTGGCAATTCTGTCCACCTTGCCTCTCATTGTCTTGGGTGCTGTCACTTGGCTTCTGATATTTCAGGATCCTCTCATCTTAACTGCCACTAGAGAGTTCATTTCCATAGCTGCAACCCCAGCCTATAAGACACAGGCATCACTGAGATTCTTAATGCTCCTAGTGACCCCCTCACTAGAGGATTCTTACTGTTCTAGTAAAGGGAGTATCCTGTAGGCTCTCCTGGGAAACATAGTCCACTAGCGAGTTCTATAGTCTGTATACATATAGTCTAGCAAGCCCACTCTGAACACTTGGACCTCTTCCTCAATTACTAGAGTAATTATGGTACCTCCACCTGATTTAAAATAGGCTACCCCCCCCCCCCAGCTTCAAGGAATTATTCCATCAATATATTAAGACCAATCGCAGGTGCCCTTGGCAGGATGTTAAATGATGAGTTATAGGAGTGTCCCATACCAACAAACTCTTCTGTATCCAGCCTTAAATTCTGTTCAGCACCATCAAGATCCATTTCCAGGCATGTTTTCTCCGCTCTTGCTAATATTATTTTAGCTAGAATCTGTAGCTGTTCTGTGAAATACCTCTTTACTTCTGAAGCCTGGAAAATACATCCATGGTTAAACAGGGCTACAATTTGACTCTAATTATCTATCTAAAAACAGTAATGGGGGAAGTGAAAGAACTTGAAGAAATAAAGCGTCATCTCGAGAGGTATTTGTCGCAGGTCAAGGATGGCTAATATTCTCTAGCAGTGGAGGAGTGAGCTTCTTTTGTGAACCTAGAAGTTTCAGAGGAATCTGAGGGTTCAAAATTGCCCTCATGTTGGGGCAACATTGCCCTGATATCAAATCCAGATAAGGAAAATACAATAAAACAAAATTATAGACTAAAAATCCTGATGAATATAAATGCAAATACTTTAACCAGAATAGTAGCAAACTGAATTTAACACATTAAATAGATTATACACCATAGATTCAACACACACAAATCAATCAGTGTGACATACCACATTCATAGAAAGAAATATAAATATCATATGATCATCTCGATAGGTACAGAAAGAGCATTTGATGAAATAAAATATCTTTTCATGATTAAAATACTCAACAGATTGGGTGCAAAGTAATGTAACTCAACATAATACAGCTCACATATAACAAACCCATGGTGGAAAATTGAAAGCTTTCCCTTTAAGACCAGGAACAAGATAATGGTACCCACTGTCACCACATTTATTCAAGATGATAACATGATACTGGAAGTCCTAACTAGGGAAAACAGGCAAGACAGAGAAATAAAAGGCATCTAATTCAGAAAAGAAAGAAAAATGTCTTTTTTTTAATAGATGGTGTGATCTTATATATAGAAAATCCTAAAGATGCAACCAAAAACTGTTGAATTTAATCAACAAATAAAGTTGCAAGATATAAAATCAACTTACAAAAATCATCTGCATTTCTATATACTAACAATGAAACACCTGAAAAAGAAATCTAGAAAATTGTCCCATTCACAATAGCATCAAAAACAATGAAAGTTAGGAATAAGTTTAAAATAGGAAGTGAAAGAGCTGGTCAATGAAAATGACAAGACCCTGATGCAAACAATTGAAGACACAAATAGAAAGATATCCTGTGTCCGTGAATCAGAAGAATTAATGTTGTTAAAATGTCCATGCTACATAAAGCCATCTATAGATTCAACACAATCCTTTCAAAACTCCAATGGCATTTTTCACAGGAATAGAAAAAATAATCATAAACTTTTTATGGAACCACAAAGACTCCAAATACCCAAAGTGATCCTAAGAAAGAAAAGTTAGTGGCATCACTCTTTCTGATTTCAAAGTATACTACAAAGCCATAAATTAAAAGTGTGTGGTACTGGCATAAAAATAGATAAATAAACCAATTAGAATAGAGTTAGTTTGTTGCTTTTTTTTCTCTATAAAGAATTTGTTGCTATTTATTTATTCCTATTTATGTGTGCTTTTACTCTGTAGATCTCATTCCCCAAAGGGCTATTTCTGGCCAGCTCTTAGCAGATACATTAAATTACGTTGCAAGAAGTTAACAATTCACATTCTTACCAGCAGTATATGAGAGTGCTTACTTTCATGTACTCTCACCAGCACTGAATATTTTCTTTCCACTCTGAGACATAAAAATAATTTTTCATCTGCACTACAGATTCACTATCTTTTTATATGTCTATTGGCCTTTTCTTATCATTGGTCAGTACATTTTATTATATTAAAGCTGATAAATTTTATCATATGCCACATCAAGTATTTTTTTCTCCTTTATTTTGTTGGTGTCAAGAATTACATTGATATATTTCCTAATCGTTATATTTGGAATAAAATCTATTGGTCCAGATATGCTGTTATTTGAATAAGTACAATTTCTATTTTTACTTAGAATATTCATATTTCTTTTTTTAAGTTTATTTATTTTGAAACAGAGAGAGGGAGAGAGTGTGTGCATGAGTGGGGTAAGAGCAGAGACAGGGAGAGAGAGAGAACCCCAAGTAGGGCCCATGCTGCCCTGAAATCAACAATCAGTTGCTTACTGGACTGACCCACCCAAGGGCCCCAGAATATTTATATTTCTATTAGTAAATAATGTTGATCCATAGTTCTCTTTTTAATTATATTTATCTGGTTTTGTTACTTAGCCTATCATCACTTTGCAAATATGACAATGGACTATACTCATCCTTTTCTGTGAATAGTTAAAATAACAGACATCATCTTTTCTTTGAGGGTAGATTTCAATGATAAAATCACTAGGTCCTACTGCCTTTCTAAATGGCAGATCTTTAGCTGTGGTTTCTAGTTTCTGTTAGGTGTAATGGTTTATTTGACTTTCTATCATTTCTTAAGTGAACTTGAGTTTATATGTTGCTAGAAAATCATACATTTCCTTCAGATTGACATACTTGTGTATATATTGTTTTATAATTTTTTAAATGGCCTTTGTATTTTTTTTTAACAACCTCTAACATTATGTTTTCATTTTTCTCTGTTATTCTTTAAAAAAAAAAAAAAAAAAAGAGACAGAGCATGAACGGAGGAGGGTCAGAGAGAGGGAGACACAGAATCCGAAACAGGCTCCAGGCTCTGAGCTGTCAGCACAGAGCCTGACGTGGGGCTCGAACTCACGGACCGCGAGATTGTGACCTGAGCCGAAGTCGGTTGCTCAACCGACTGAGCCACCCAGGCGCCCCTCTCTCTGTTATTCTTAATTAGACTTGACAGGGTTAATTAAACTTTAAGTATCAGTTTTGATTTTATATCTTTTTTTAGTAGTTTTACTTTTAAATTATTTTCATTCATGAATTTTTTCCTTATATTCCATTCATATTGACTTTGATTTTGGTTTTACTTTTTCTATTTGTTGAGTTGCATGTTTATTTATTTCTAGTCCCCTTTTAAATAAACACTTTTGAATTATTCATTTTATTTTGAATACTGCTTTAACTGCATCCTTAGGTTTTTGATAAAAAGTGTTCTAATTGCCATTACTTTCTAGGTAATTTTCCACTTCCATTTTCTGTATCTTTGCTTCAGGTATGGTTTAAAACTGTCTTTTAATGGAAAGACAAATGCATGTCCAAGGGAACATAATGAAACAGTATAAAAAGATATATTGTAATAAATAAATCTGTCTCTCAGCACAGACTCCTTAGTCCTCTCTCCAGAGATGACTAATCTTAATCAGGTTCTGATGTTTCCTTCTAGTAATATGAATATACTGAACAAATATATTTTTTGAAAAGTATTCCTTAAACTGGTGCAGCCACTGTGGAAAAAAGTATGGAAGTTTCTCAAAAAGTTAAGAGTAGAACTATTCCTATGACTCAGCAATCTCACTACTGGGTATTTACCCAAAGAATACAATAACACTAATTCAAAGGGATACATGCACCCCTATGTTTATAGCAGCATTATCTACAATAACCAAGATAGGGAAGCAGCCCAAGTGTCCATCAACTCATGAATGGGTAGAGAAGATGTGGTATATACATACACAATGGAATATCATGCAGCCGTAAGACAGAATGGACTTTTGCCATTTGAAACAACATGGGTGGAGCTACAGAGTATAATGCTAAGTGAAATAAGTCATTCAGAGAAAGAAAAATACCATATTATTTCACTCGTGTGGAATTTAAGAAGTAAAACAAATGAGCAAAGAGGGAAAAGAGAAAGAGAGAGAGAGAGAGAGAGAGAGAGAGAGAGACAACTCAAGAAACAGACTCTTAACTATAGAGAACAAACTGATGGTTACCAGAGGGAAGGTGGATGGTGGTATGGGTGAAATAGATGATAGGGATTAAGGAGGGCATTTGTGATGAGCACCAGGTGATGTATCAAAATGATGAATCACTATATCGTACACCAGAAAGTAACATGACACTGTTTGTTAACTAACTGGACTTAAAATAAAAACTTAAAAAATAAAATATAAATAAAAATAAATTCCTTAACTTCTAGTTTAATTTGTTAGGAGGCTTCCCAAGGCCATTGCTACGGCATGGTAGATTTGAGGATCCCAATGCTTGTTCTCTTCTGGTCTTAAAGCTCTAACTTCTCATACTGCCTGCTTCTGGCTGTCAACATTGTTTCTATCTTCAAATCTGAGAGAGAGTCATAAAATATACTCCCTTGGCTTTCTAAATTTGTAGATTTCTGATATTAGTTTTATTTGGCTATGTTAGCCTAATTGTACTGTCCCAACCTCTTGATCTCAAGTCTAGAGATGGAAATCAACTACCTCCTTAAACGTATCTGTTAAACCTCTTCGTGTGACGGCCCTCACTCTTGACAGAGAGGGATTCTTTCATTTATACCTTATGGTAGTGGTGCCAAGAGGTATTTGCAATTTTGCAACCCATGTGCTTCGTCTTTCTTCCCCAAATCACCACAAATAAACAACGATTCTAGAAGTAAAATCTATGCTTACCTTGCAAAGATGGCTTCAAGGCAACCTCTCCAGTAGCCTCTGCTTCATCTAGATTGTCAAACCTAGAGACCTGCTGTGGTAGGGAGCTCCTGAGATGGTTCTTGGGGATCTCTATGTCCTATTATTCACATTGTTGTGCAATCTCCTTTGTGTGTGTATGTGTGTGTGAGAGAAAGAAAGACCGAGAAAGATGAAGAAAGTTGCCACATTGAAGAGACCCATGTGGCAAAGAACTGAGGACGGCCTCTAGCCAATAAATAGCTCACAATGAATTATAGCCCTTGGTCCAATGGCCTGCAAAGCTCTGAGGTCTGCCAACTACCTCAGTGAACTAGAAAGTGAATCTTTGGAGTCACACCTTGCTATGACTGCAGCCTTCTGAAAGACTCAGTGCCAGAGAACCCAGCTAAGCTGTGCCTGGATTCCTGACTCACAGAAAGTGGCCCGAATAAATGTTGTTCCAAGCCACTAGGTTTTAGGGTTAATTGTGATGCAACAATATATAATGAAAAGAACTCCATTTTAGAAGTTTCTCGTAAAATTCGTGGTGATTACTGGAAGTTCTTTCTTCAGGTAATCAGTCTGGACAAGAGTTATGTGTCCATCCAAACCCAAATCATCCTGTTCCCATCAGCCCATGCTTTCCAAAAATACGATGAATGCAGTTTTAGAGATAGAAAAACAAAAAAATGATAAATGTGATCAGGTGTAGAATAGAACTTAAAAATCAAAATATCACCACTACATGCCTATTAGAATGGGTAAAACAAAAAAATACCAACAAAACTAAGTCCTGAAGAGGATGCAGACAAACTTGATCTCTCCAACTTGTTGGTGGGACTATACAATGGTAGTAAGTGCTCTAGAAAACGTCTTTGCAGTTTCTTACCAAGTGAAACACACTTACTGCATTACCTGGTGATCACACTTACACTTTATTCTAGAGAGGTGAAAATTTTGTTCATACAAAATCCTATACATGTTGTTCATAGTATCTTTATATGTAATAGCCCAAACCTAGCATATTTGTCATGATCCTCCAGAGAAACAAAACCAAATCATTATTTTAAGGAATTAGCTCACACAATTATGGAGGCTGGCAAGTCTAAAAAGCTGCAAAGTGGGCAGGGAGAACTAGAAAGAATCAATGCAATTAAGTCAGAAGGCTGTCTGCTGGCAGACTTCTTTCTTCCTGGTGGAAGAGGCCTTCAATTGATTGGATGAGTGCCGCCCCCCCCCCCCCCCCCCCCCCCGCCCCAGGCCTCATTATGGAAGGCAATCTGCTTTACTCACAGTCCACTGATTTAAGTATTAATTTTATCCAAAAACACCCTCATAGAAAAATCCAGAATAGGGGCGCCTGGGTGGCTCAGCCGGTTGAGCGTCCAACTCGGGCTCAGGTCATGATCTCATGGTCTGTGAGTTTGAGCCCTGTGTCGGGCTCTGTGCTGACAGCTCAGAGCCTGGAGCCTGTTTCAGAATCTGTGTCTCGCTCTCTCTCTGCCCTTCCCCCTGCTCAAGCTCTGTCTCTCTCTGTCAAAAATAAATAAACATTAAAAAAAAAAGAAAAAAGAAAAATCCAGAATATTTGACCACAAATCCAGCACTGTGGACCAGCCCACTTAACATATAAAATTAACTATCACAACCCCACCCCTTGTCAACTTCATTCACACACACACACACACACACACACACCCCAAAATAAGGAGGAAATACTCCAGATAATTAAAATCCTTGTTTCTGTGAATAGTCATGTGGTCATAGCTGGTATTTATAAATACCTTCTTCCACTATCCATTTTGTATTCTCTATCAAACATTTCAGCTGATTGTAATTCTTTAGCTAGTGGGGTGACCTTTATTCCTGAAGGGTCTAGGCCATTAATAGTCCTAGCTGGTTTGGATTTTCCTTTGACTTTCACCACAGGGCATGGTAGTATTAAGAAATGCCCTAAGGGATCTCCTGTGGAGTAGCAGTACAATTTCCCCTTGGTAGTCAAAATCAATTACCCCAAGAAGCACAGTAACTGTCTTCTTGGCCTGTTGATTCAGTCATGTGGAATTGCAGTTGGCTGGGTGGGTCTTTACTTCCAGTTCAGTGGAATCATTCCTATGTCTCCTGGTGGAGGCATTTGTCCCTTTGGTGTTAAGACCTCTCAGCCAGCAGAGTATAAGGTCATGGGGATAGGAAGCAAACATTTTGCTAGTGAGTCACTAGGAGTAATAGTGAGTGGTGCCACTCCCATTTCTATCCCTTGATTCCTGGACCTGGGAATCCTGGCTATGGATAAAGCAGCACCATATGTTAGATGCTAATTCAGAGCATATACAGCCTCCTCAAGAATCTTGCCTCAGCCCTGCAAAGTACTGCCACCTAGTACTGCCACAAAGTACTGTAACTGAGTCTTCAAAAGCCACTCTACCATTCTAACTAGCTGCTTCACCATGGTGGGGAATGCAGTAAGACCAGTGAATTCCAAGAGCCTGGGCCCATTGATCCATTTCATTTGCTATGAAGTGAGTTCCTTGATCAGAAGCATTGCTGTGTGGAATACCATGATGGTGGATAAGACATTCTGGAAGGCCACAGATGGTAGTTCAGGCAGAAGTACTGCTTGCAGGGAAGGCGAATCCATATCCAGAGTGAGTGTCCCAGTAAGTACAAAATATAGTCTCTTCTATGATGGAAACAGTCAGATACAGTCAACCTGTCACCAGGTAGCTGGCTGACCCTGGGGGATTTTGTCAGATCAGGGAATTAGTGTTGGGTCTCTGATTCTTGAAGATTGGACACTCAATAGTGGCTATAGTCAGGCTGGCCTTGGTGAGTAGATGTCCATGTTGCTGAGCTCATGCATAACCTTATACCTGCCACCGTAACCACTTTGTCCATGAGCCCACTGTGCAATGATAGAGGTGGGTGGGAAAAGAGGCTGATTGGTATCCACAAAACAGTTTATTCTACTCACTTATTACTATCCTCCTCTGCTGAGGCCACCCTTTGGTAAGCACTCACATGGGACACAAAAATCATCACCTTTTACACCCATTCAGAGAGGTCTATCCACATATCTCTTCCCCAGACTTCCTTGTCACCTTGTTCCAAACATGTTCCTCCCAAGTCCCTGACTACTTGGCCCATCAATCAGTATATCATCACATGTATCTGCTGATGGGTAAATGAATAAACCAGCTGTGGTACATGCATATACTGGGATGCTATTCAGCAATGAAAAGAAATAAACTATGGATATACACAATTTATATGGACCTCAAGGGCTTATGCTGACTGAAAAGACCTATATACTCTGTGCTTCCATTTATATAAAATTCTCAAAATAAAAAAATTGTAGTGATGAAGAACAAAAAAAAAAATAGTTGCAGGCCTTAGCGTCAGAAGGGGGATATGAATGCTAAGGAGTAACATGAGGAATATTCTGTCGATGGAATAGCTCTGTATCCTGTGCTGACAGTTATATAATCTACATGTGTGACAAAATTTCATAAAACTATCCCTCCCCAAAAGAAGTGAATGTGAAAACTTGTAAAAATCATTTATGGTCTATATTTGAGTTAATAATACTCTCCCAATGTCATTTTCCTGATTCTGACAATGTGTTATGGTTAAGTCAGGTGTTATTCAGGGAATCTGAATGAAGACTACTCAAGAATTCTCTATACTACTTTTGCAATTCCTTATGAATGTTACACTATTTCAAAATGAAAAGTTATATAAAAATAAAGGAAAAAGAAAATGCCCTGGATGTACTTTTCTTTTTCTACCTTGCTCCCAACACTGAATTAATGAGCAGTGTCAGAACTAGTACAATAGGAAGAATGGAGAGGATTCCTTATAAGACAAAGGATGTTGACAGGTGTATAAGATAGGGAACATACAGTGGGGATAAAACTCCAGAAAAAAGCTAGGTCACAAACCAAAGAAATTTGTCAAGGCAACAGGAAGATTTTTTTTGTGCCCTCAGATTGAGTAGTAGTAACCTAAGATAAGATATTGGAAGAAAATGTAAACTTCACTTACATTAAAAAAATTTTTTTTTATCTTAACTAAATCTCATCCCAAAATATGCTGAGGGGCTCCTGGATGGCTCGGTTAGTTAAGCGTCTGATTTCGACTTCAGTTTAAGTCATAATCCTGTGGTTCATGAGTTCAAGCCCCTCATCGCGCTGCATGCTGACAGGGCGGAGCCTGTTTGGGATGCTTTCTCTCTGCCCCTCTCCCATCCCTTTCAAAACTAATAAATAAGCTTTAAAAAATATGCTGAAAGTGCTTTAATTAGGGTCAGGTGGTAAAAGGTGTCTGTTCCTCTGCCAATACCACACTTTTAATGTAGCTATAAAATACATCTTAGAATTGGGTAGAGTGATTTCCCCCACTTTATTTTTCCTTAAATCTTTGTAGCTACTCTTCTTCCTTTGCCTTTCCATACAACTTTTTAGAAGACTCTTGTCTCTATTTTCAAAATATCTTGCTGTGATGTTTGTGGGAATTGTGTGAAACCCGTATATCAATTTGGAGACAACTGGCATCTTTGCTATATTGAGTATCCCAATTCATGCTCTCAGCATGTCTCCCCATTTATTTAATCTTCTTTCATCAGTGTTTGTAGTTTTCAGTATACAAGTCTTAGACATGCTTTGTTAGGTTTATACCTCAGTATGTCTTTTTTCTTCTTTTTGAGGAATTGTGAATTGTATTTTAAATTATGGTTTCCACACATGTATTACTAGTTCACTAGTATATAGACATACAATTAATTTTTCTATGTTGATCTTGTATCTTGAGAAGTCACTTATTAATTCTGAGGTTCATTTATTCGTGTATGGAATTATTTATGTAAGAGATAGCTTTACGTCTTCCTTTCCAATCTGTAGGCCTTTTATTCCCTTTTCTTGCCTTACCATGCTGGCCAGGATTTTCAATATTTTGTTGAATAACAGTGATGAGAGTAGACATCCTTGCCTTGTTCCTGATCTTAGGGGAAAGTGTTCAATGTTCCATCATTAAGTATAATGTTAGCCATAGGCATTTTGCAATCCCATCAAATTGAGAAAGTTCTTAATTTTGAGTTTCTTTTCTCGTGCATGGGTATTGAAGTTTTTCATACGTTTTTGTAAAATTTTACGATCATGTGATATTTCTCTTTAGCCTGTTTACATGGTGTCTTACATTGATTGATGTTTGAATATGGAACCAGCCTTGATTTTGTATCTTCTGCCCAATATCCCTCATAAACAGATAAAACAATTCTAAACATGATTTTAGAAAACTGTATTCATTTTCTATTGCTGTAGTTACAAATTATCACAAACTTAATGGCTTAAAAAAGCAAAATTTATTCTAATAGCTGGGGATGTGAAAAATCAGTTTTATTAGGCTAAAGTCAAGATGTTAACAAATGCTGTTTTTTTGTTTTTTGTTTTTTTTCCTGGAGTCTCTGTGGTGGACAATCCATTTCTTTGACTTTTCCAGTGTCTGGGGATCACCTACAGTCTTTAGTTGATGGCCCCTTTCTTCTATACTTAAAGTTATTGGGGTAGCATCGTCAAATTTCTTTGTCCCTCTCCTTCTGTGGTAACATTGCTGTCTGACTCCTCTTGCCTTCTTCCCGGAAGACCTCAGGCCTGCATAGAAATTCAGTCACATTTTATCTTTGTAACAAAATTCTTCTGTGATCAGATATTATATTAAAAATCTTATAATTTATTTTCTTACCATTGTTTTCTTGTGAGTTGGAAATTCTGTTATGAGTACTTAGTTCAGTAATGTCCATATACAGTGCATTCTTTCAGCATAGGTATAATAATCACAATGTTTTGCCATCTAATTCAATAGCAAGATAATCCACACTCTGCTATGCCGTAAAAAATGTCACGCTGACAGCCATTTTTCTCTTCTTTTCTTGTTTTGACATGATGGGTATATATTTTTCTTAAAAAGTGCAGTAGAGTAGTATTGTGGCATCTGAAATGCTGTCAAGTTGTAACTGTATTTTCCTAGAATTGTGTCATTGTGATTTGTAGTGTGCTAAGTAGTGCAAAGTGATCACAGCATCACATATGGTCTGGGCTGCATACTCACTTGCACTACTGTAGCTTGAAAGCAGCCATGAACAATACATAAATAAATGACCATCACTGTGTTCCAATAAAACTTTATTGATGGACACTAAAATTTGAATTTCATATAAACTTCACATGCTATAAAACATATTCTCTTTTTGTTTTAAACCATTTGATAATGTAAAAATTATTCTTAGCTTGTGGGCCGCACAAAAACAGGCGGCAGTCCAGATTTGGCTTGTGGGCCATAATATGCCAACAGCTGCCTTAACCTCAGGGGACCTGTATTCTAAAGGGAAAGGGGAGGAGAAAATAACATGAAGACATATAAGTGAACAGGTAAAACAGCTAATTTTCTGTGATAAAGGAAATTAAGTAGTAAGATGGCCAGGGAATGTGTCCCTGAGGGAGCAGATAAGGTGATCCTGAATGATGAGAAGGAGCCAGTCATGAGAAAAACGTACAGACTATTCTAGAAAAGAAAAAGAGTAAAGGCTGGAGGCAGGCAGAAGTTTGGTGAATTAGAGGAACCAGAAAGGTCATGTGTGGCAGGAATATAGCGAAAAGGTGAAAAGGGGTTAAGAGTATTTGGAAATCTAAATAAAGATGATATCATCATTAGGAATTTGAACTTAATTAGTTGACCACAGTAGGAGTTATGCTGGATCTAGCCTAATTTTATACACTGGGCTTGTGGTCCCTTGCTAATTTAGATGGCCACACAAAGTCATGTGAATTTAAAAAAAGAAAGGGAGAAAAGGAGAAAATGGTTTTATTTTTGCCAAGTAGTTCTAGGAAAATACAGTGTCTCCTACATAATCCAGTATATTGAGAACAGATATAACTGGACCACACAATTTATTTCATTAAATTCTCATCTTTAAGATATGATGCTTCGTTTTATATTTGCCAACAAAACAAATTGCTCTTCATTGGATGATTTAAGGCCTTTTATACTGGTTTTATGTAAATGGTCTAGTTTCTTACAAAACTTAAAACATTAAGTCCTCAGTTTACACCTTTTTCTTCTTATATTCAGGCCAATTTGTGTGTCCAAGCTTGTTCTAATTTCTTCTACTGCACTGGAAGGAAAATCATTTTTAAGCTTGCATTGATTTGTGGCAATATTTGTATTCAACAATCAAATGCTACACTATTTCCTTTAAAATGGCTGTGTACTTAATTAGCTTCACTTGTTCAGCAATTAATTAGTTTCAGAGACTTCTTATTTTGGTATTGAACCTGACTATTGATAGTTGGAGCAGATACTGTATCAGGATTGCAATGCATTTCTCCAGTCCCACCACACAAAAAGTTTTCACATTTGAAAAAAAGTTCTTCATCATAATATCATCTAATATCTTTCATAATTGTGAAATATCCTTCAACTAGTTTCTTTCTTTCATTTATTTTCTCCAGTACTGCTTCTAGCAAATATGAGGCAAAAGGAAGCTGTAAGAGAAACACACAAAAAAGGATGATCAAAACTCTATATTTTCTTCAGCTCAAAAACATACACTAAATATCATTAAACCATTAGAACTCAGCTATCTGCAACTTTGCACCCATAATGGCACCCTTCTGGGTCTCTTTTCAACTGATCTTCCTGGTTAGTGTGGGTAATTTTGTCTTTTATAATAAAAATGATAAAAGAGCAGAAGTAAAATGAAAAAAGATAAACGCCTTATTGAACAATTCATGGTTTACTGACCATGTTAATGATGTAATCTGCAATACAAGCAGCTGAGCCATTTATCTTCAATCAGCTGATCAATAGCAGGTTACAGTCATCTCCAGGGCCCACAGGCCCACCGAAGGAGTACTGTATGCTCATCACTCATAAAAGAATGAGAGAGAACTATCAATACACTTGTCTGTGTGAGAGCCCAACACCTCAAGAGTTGTAGGGTAAAATTTCAGAGCTAAAAAAAAAATGGCAAAAGTATACCCATTGATTAAGATGTTATAGAAAAGTTTGTTTGGCACATCAAAGTGTAATACACATGTTGCAAACTGCTGAGTTTATGAAATGTAGAGTACATTTTTAAATTTCATAATTTATATAACTTTTCTGGTAAAGTTTCATTGTTCCCTCTGCTTCCCTGGGTTTCCTGTAGAAGTCTGAGTCGTAGGATACATGTCTGGGCTGTAAGTAGAAGAAAAGGGAAAAGGGTCTCCAATTACCCCCACACCTCCACCAACTTCCTTTTGTCTCCTTCCCAGCTGTCTGGTCTCACAGAAGAGGTTTATAATAATTAAGACATTCATTATGCCATTTCTTGGAGTTGCCCTTTTGATTAACCAGCAAAAGACCACTTTTGTTTCCTTGAATATGTTGACGGGGATGCTTCCCATGCCCAGTCCCCTTCCCCACAAGGGAAGTACCATCAGGCCCTTTTTTGTGCCAGGATGACCAAAGGGAGCATCCATCATCAGCACCTGACCAAAGACCACTATAGGAGGTGCTCGGCTGTGCTCAGCTGGGGTGATTATAATTCACTCAACCAACCAGAATGGCCTTTTCGAATTTGAACTGGGAGTAAACAGAAAAGGTTGGCCAGTGGCAGTGAAACAACAGGCCAGACAAACAGATTATGCAGGCCACGAATGAGAAGCGGAGACCAAAGCTGGTCCATAGGATTGCCTCAGATCCCAAGTTTCTAACAAAAAGGTTCTAGTTTAACTTCTTTCTCATCTTTGTAACAAACTGCCTTTTCTAAGTCAATGCCAGGAGCTTCACACACGGTCTTCCATGAAACTTACTACTGAAGAAACCACAAGATACCAAAATATCACATTTCTTTAGTTCTGAAGACAGACTTGAATAGAAGATACATGCATTGAATTAAAAACAGCTTTTTTTCTGGGAAAGAAAAAACCCCTACTACCCCATTAAATATATACACACTGTGTTTGCATTGCAATGTCAGAAATATGAAAATGTGGGGAAAATGCATCTTAGAAGTAAGGAAGAATGTTAGACTCCCTTCTGCAAGGTAAGGATACTAACAGCAAATCATTACTTTGACAGATTGCCCTTCTGGGATGCAGAAAAGAGTCATATTTGGCAAAACTTCCAGTCTTATAAATTAGATAATTTAAATTCTCAGGGCATTAATATTAGATGTTAAAGGAATGCACATACAAAATAATAACAAAACTATCAGGCAACCTTCTTTATGTTGGCCCTGGCTATCAGTACCATATGCATCCCCATCAAAAAGGCAGATAAACAAGATGTTTCCTGGTGGACATAAAATGTAATTTCCTCAAGCTGTTCAAGGGAAAAAAGGGTCCTCTGACCAAATAAGTTTGGGAAACAAACCAAACCTTAAAAAGTTCCTCTATTTCAGGATCTCTTAGAAGCTTTAAGATATTAACAGACACTGTGAGTCTCCAAGCAATGTAATACTCTGTTTCTAAATTCATTTGTCCATGCTCTTCTCATGGTCTGTTTATCATGAGGAACTAGCAATCCATGGAACACACTTTGGGAAACATGCTGGTTCTGTAATTTCCTATGTAATAATGTCACAGTACTTTCACCAGGCCACAATGTACTGACATTAATCATCTTATTTGCATATTACACTTTCAAGTTAAAACATAAACCTTTTTATCTTGTGATCTGAACAGTTTTCAACATGTCATGTACTTGGAAATTTCACTTCCTTTTAAAAAAATCTAGCTCAAAGAATTTCTCTTCCAGGAAGCCTCCGAGGTGGAACAAGAGGTCCATTTACTAATTTACTACTGACAACTCACTTTATTCTCTTCCTCTGGCTCTCAATAAAACAAAATGCCCCACAGTTAAACACAACTGTTTGTCAATCCTGTTTTATTGGATTGTAAGCTTCTTTTAAGCTTTGTATAGAGGCTAACACATATAGATTTCAAAAAGTGATCAATCTTTTAATCATGATGCACGGTATGTGCATATCTATCTGCCCTTAGAGGTTCTTCTATTTCTCTGCAAATAGGTCAGAAGGATATTATTATCTGTCTATATATAATATTAAATTAAAATTCATACATCTTACAAGTTAGTTGGAGATGTTTATTTTAATTCAACCTTTCTATTTCCTTTTTCATAAACCAACTCTGAATTTCTTTCTCCAAACACAGTGCTCACTCTATTTGCTTTTTATGACTTGTTGTTCCCTGGGAACTGTAAGTCCGGCTCTCAAAGAGGCCTTTCGAAAGGATCAACTGTAATTTTATAAAATATAAAATTAATGTAATTTTATAATATAATTGTTAGTAATTGAAACAAACCTAGAAGAAGACTAAGGAAAAGTCAGATTAGAAAACATTTCATAAAATATACTTATTGTTTTCAAATGAATATGACTTATTTTTTACAAATGAACACTATAACTCAAAGTAACTGTTAACCAAAAAATTTTAAGCACGTGTCCCTCCTACTTTATAAATTGTTCCTTATTCATGGAGTAGACTCAAAACATCCTCAAATAACGAGTGGACCAGCAGTATTGGTTTCAAAAATAGCTTCTCTTGCCAAGTGTGCACTATTCTTTATTTGGCAAACTTCTTTCATAGACTATACAGATAAAAACCTTTGCTTAGTCTAGGATGAATTAATGAAAATTCTTGTTTTCTGAAAGTGGTTAAGAATGGGATTTTTAAGTTCACTGGCTATTTTAGCTAACTGAGAATAATCACTTTTATCATTTACAGATTATTGTTAATTCTTAAATCTTACAAATTACAGGCGCTCAGTGAGTTGAGCCTCGAACTCTTAATTTTGGCTCAGGTCATGATCTCATGGTTTGTGGGATCGAACCCTACATGGGGATGGAACCCCGTATTGGGCTCTGTCGCTTTGTGTTCTCTCTCTCACTCTCTCTCTGCCCCCCACCTCAAAATAAATAAACAAACATTTAAAAAATCTTATAAATTACAGTTAACCTGAAGACTGATGGGACATAATTTAGTCTACTGTGATTCACAGAGTTCTTCAAAAGCTTACAGTATCAAATGAACGTCAATTCTCAACAGAGAGCTATAGATTGGGTGCAGTTAAGACTGTCTTTAAAATACAAAATGCCTTGGAAAGTGCTTTAAAAATTCACATGGTCTGCTTGTTTGCCCTGTTTTTTATTTGTTTTAACAGCAAAACGCTTTAAAAACATTAAGAAGACCAGGAGACCGGAGTCTAGATGAAATGCAAGGTTATCTCACACAGGGTGTTTAGAGTACATTAAAATCTCTCTACATGCATTCTAGAGGGAACTCCCTCAGACACAGAAAGCACCACTATTCTTTCATGGATAGGATTTTGGAGTTGGACTGAAGTGGCAGCAAGCTGACTGGACAACAGCAGCCATACTTTCTCACTTGCCCCATCAAATGTATCCGAAACAACAAACCCGACAATTATGCTGCCTCGGGTTTCATCTCCGATGGCATATGCCAGGGACTATGAAGTCCAGAAAGACTGCATGATTTCTTTCTTTCTCTTGCATAACAAAGGAGAAGGGATACTCCTGGGTATGTCAATACAGAGTCCCACAGGCTTGAACGCTTCAACATCACGGAGAAGATGAGACAGGTGAAGAGTTGATACTGTGTGAGATTTCTTGGTATGGAAATTTAACTAGGACACCGGAACAACTGAGCTTTGCTTGGTGTGTGGTGTGGTCTTAAAGTGGGTCTTCCTAATCATTCGGGCTGTCCCTGTTGCAAAAGATGACTTCTATTAGGGAGCGATTTCCCCTGATTTCACACAGATTTCCAGCTTATCTCACATGTAAACACCTACAGATGTTTGCCTCTAGGAGCTGGTATGCCACTGACACAATCTCAAGTTTATCACTCACACTCGCAAGTTGTTGTTTCATTTAAGTGTTTCTGTATAAAGGTAAGGCATGAATGATGGTTGTAGACCTTTGAGAGCTATATTGGAAAAATAACCAAGCCTAACGTCCATGACTATAAAACATAGATAACTTAACAGCATGAGCACTAACTGGAATGTGCTTTTAACAAAAATCTAAAGAACAAGATGAACATTTTAACCATTTTCACTCTTGTTTTTGGTTTGAAAACTACCACCAAGAAGATACCACTTTTAAAACACAAATTGACTTTAGCTTGAGTCCTATTGAAAATAAATGTATCTCATTTCATGTAGTGTACCTGCTTTTACTGGAAACATGAAAGAAGGCTTAACATTGTTAAATAAAAAAAAAAAAAATCCCAGGAAGGCTCTGAATGGAGAAATTTGACCTGTTGCTATTTCAGCTAGATGTAAGAAAGCTGTGTGGGTGGCTGAGGGAGTGGGTTTACGTGTGTGAGCAGGGGTGAGTGAATGTGCCTGCATGTGCTTGCATGTGTTGTAAGTGCCACACAGAAAGTAACAGACTAGATGTGTTCCGAGTTCTAAGGAGAAACTTTCAGTTAACCTTCAGCCTGGAAGTTACTCTATTTACAAAAGCCAGGGAGATTTATAAAACTCTTCTCACTGCCATATTGCAAGGATTCTGTAGAAGGTAAGCATATTTTGCAGAGAGGGCACTGGGGAAAGAGCCATTTTAAATTTCAGCATTTGCAAGATCTGAAGCATCTAATAGGAACAGGGATATTTAAAGCTAAAGAAAAACCACTGATTAAATTCTGTACTTTAAATTCTCAACAGCTGAAGGCTGAAAGAATTTTATATATGCTCCCAATGCAAGAAAATGATCTCCAAAAAGTGGACTAAAATGGACTGAATAAAATCCAGAAAAGGATTAGCAAATAATAAAGAACAGGGCTAAAACAAAATGAAATCAAGACACATTTTCTAGTCATTCCCGGCTCAAGGTTTCTATACAAATCCTAGTAAAGAACCATATTGCATTTATAACTGTAATTATTTATTTTGTACAAGTATACATATTTTAACATATATACCCATAATTCTGTTCAATTTAATTGTTTAATAAATTTCACAGTTTATATATTTTAACTCTTTTATTGTCCTTCACCCCCAGAAATGTAAACTCCATGAAGGAGGTGATTTTTGTCTCCTCTGCTCACTTCTGTACTCCCAAACCTGAAACAATAATGTAGGAGGCACTATGTACATGTTTTTTTTTTTAAAAGGATTCCATAGTATAGGTTCAGTGTTATCTCCACTAACTCTCTGTTACCTTTTAAAGTCCCAAGTAAAAAGTACTGTTTCACGTATTATTAAGGCCTAAAGGCAAAGTTAAATGACCTTTATTACAATTTTATAATTTTGAGGATAGAATGGGCAGAACAAATAAACAGTTGTCTCTTAGAAGGCAGAGTATAAATGACTACTACTAGTTTGGATATGTGAGAAGGTAAGTATTAGTCAGAGCCTAACAGAGGGACATCTTATGTGCCAAATGAAAGGAAATCACTTATCTCATTTGTTCATAATTATGACCAGGAGACAGAAGTTCAAATTCAAATGCATTTAAGGCAATCTCTGCTAATTAATGGTAGAGGAGATGGCATATGCGATATAAGAAATTTATTTAATTTACTTTTTTTTTTAGAGAGAGAGAGAGAAGAGAGAGAGAACAAGTTAGAAAGGGTCAGAGGGAGAGGGAGAGAATCTTAAGTAGGCTGCATGTTCAGCATGAAGCCTGACGCAGGGCTCGATCTCTCAAACTGTGAGACCATGACCTGAGCTGAAATCAAGAGTTGGATGTTTAACTGACTGAGCCACCTAGGAACCCCTATGGAACTTATTTTTAAATGTACTCTTTTTTCTGGGGGCACCTGGGTGGCTCAGTCAGTTAAGCATCTGACTTCTGCTCAGGTCATGATCCCGTGGTTCTTGGATTCAAGCCCTACGTTGGCGTCCATGTTGATGGCTCGGAGCCTGGAGCCTACTTCAGATTCTGTGTCTCCCTCTCTCTCTGCCCCAACCCTGCTTGTGTGTGCTCTCTCTATTAAAAATGAATAAACATTAAAAAATATTTTTTTAATAAATGTATTTTTCCTCTTTTGATATTAAAGAGAACATTTTTTAAATTAATATATAGTTCACATAACACAAAATTCACCACTTTAAAGTTTAAAGTTTAAATATATCGTTGGTTTTTGATATATTCACAAGGCTGTGCCACCATCGCCACTATCTCATTCTAGAACATTTCCATCACCCTCAAAAGAAACTCTGTACCTATGAGCAGCCACTCCCTGTCTGCCTGCCCCCACCCCGATCTCCATGGTAATCACCACTCTACTTTCTGTCTTTATATAGATTTGCCATTCTGGACATTTCATATGAATGCAGTCAGACTATA
Organism: Panthera onca; assembly: GCF_046562875.1. Taxonomy (NCBI): domain Eukaryota; kingdom Metazoa; phylum Chordata; class Mammalia; order Carnivora; family Felidae; genus Panthera; species Panthera onca. The sequence goes on along the minus strand of NC_138351.1, from coordinate 43,084,022 downwards.
TGTGACCTTTTGTGTGTGGCTTCTTTCACTTAGCATAAGGGTTATAGGGCTGTGTTGTAGCATGTATTTACTACTTCATTCCATTTTATGGCAGAATAATTGTCCATGTATACATACGCCAAATTAATCCATTCATCAGCTGATGTACCTCTGGGTTGCTTCCGCTTTGGAGGTATTATGAATAATGCTGTTGTGAACATTCATGTAGAAGTTTTTGTATGGACATGTGTTTTCATTTATTGTGGGTATATGCCTAGAGGATGAAACTGCTGGGTCATATAATCTCTATTTTTAACTTTCTGAAGAAGTGAAAGACTCTTTTCCTCAGGAGTGGCATCATTTTACATTCTCAGCAGCAATGTATAAGGGTTCTAATTTCTCCACATCTTCACCAACCCTTGGTATTGTCTGTCTTTTTCGTGATAGCCAACCTGCTCGGTGTGAGGCAGTACCTCATCTCAGTTTTTGGGTTCCATTTCCCTGATGGTTAATGATGTTGAGCATCTTTTCATGCCCTTATTAGCTATCTGTTTATCTTCTTATAGAAATGTCTATTCAAATCAGTTTCTTTACTTTTAGTTGTTGAGTTGTAAGAGTTTGAAATGTGTTCACAAATGGTTAAATTTCACTGAGAAAAGCCAGAGAGAAGGCTAACTGAATTAATGAAAACACTTGAATCCTTGAATATTGTTAATGGAATGCCTCTACTACACTTTCTATGGATTCAGTACTGACATCTCCTCCCTACCACATCTGATCTACACCTTTTGGTCTCTCAGACTCTTAGAGGTATCATCATCTTTCTCTTTATGTGGGGTATTAAACTCACCTATCTATGGTTTCTGCTTTCTGACTCTATCTAATCTCATTACTGCTATTGATTCAATCGCTATAATGTGGGTCACATCTATCTCATTCTTTCCATTTTTATGGCAATGGCACATGCAGACCCTCATTGCCCTTTGCCTAAACTATCTTCCTGCTCCCAGTCTCTCTCCCTACAGACCTACTATGTGCTGATCTCAAGTATCTTTATAAAACACAACTCTGATCATACCTCTTTCTTGCTCACCGCTTTTGTAGTTTGGTCCCAGCCTACTTTTTCTATCTCTGTTTTTTTTCTCCCACCCTCTGAACTACAGAAGAACTAATTTGGAAGGGTTCTCCCATCCTATTATAATCATTAATTTGTTTGCTTGTCTCTGATATAGATTGCAAGTTTTTAAAAATGTAATAATGTAAGAAAGATGAATTAATACAAGTAAAAATGTTCGAAGAAATTAAATGGCAGCTATGCTGTAAGAATAACAGTAGATATTAGAAAGATTTTTTTAGTGTAATTTTTATTGCTAGAAATCTGTGGGAACAAAAGTTAGGTGCAGATATGATTACACATAAAATTACCAATTGCACCAGGACTACTTGAAGCAAGGAGGCCATATATTTGCACTCTGCATTAAAGAAAAGTTAAGGTTTCAGGCCTTTCAGTTGTCATGCACTTCTGGCTAGCAGCAGTAGTAGGCATTATATTGTTGTATAGTCCCATATTGCCACATGGCGGAACAGCTTTTTATTTTGTGGCAAGTATTATATGAATGCAAATTTACACCAAATGAATGCAGAGAAAATTTTCTTTGAAAGAAAATCATTTTGTGGCTTAATTCTTAAACAAAAGGTAAAACCACAGGGCCAGACTGACTCCTCTGATCCGAGAATTCCCTTACATCACCCAACACAGAGGACATAAAAGAGAAGTTTTCCAATAATTTCATCTTCAAAATATTCTAATAACCAAATATCAATATTAAATTGATTATTTTTTAAGGAAATGTGCTCAATTATTCCACAGCTTGACAATCACGTAACCTCAGACACACAGAACTGTATATCGTACTAAGCAAATGTAGGAATGAACATACATACACTTTTAGAGGCATAACAGCCTCTAAAAAAATTGGCGGACAAAGAAAACCTTTTCTAAAATACAGGACAAATGTAATTGCTGGAACGGAGAGAGAAGAAAAGTAGGCTAAAAAAAAGATGTTTTCTATTTTATAGATTTTTCTCTTGGGTGTAATTATGAAGTGACATTCAAGTGCAACCAATCAAGTCACTATTTTTTTCTCACAAAATTCAAAGACATCAGCAAAACCACCTATGTCAGTAATAAAAATAAAAAGTCTTTGACTTTTTAAATGTTTTCATACTGTCACAGTGGAATAAAATTAGCTTGAAAAATGATCTAAAGGCACATGATGCAGTTCATTATGTATAACGGCAACAGAGGCGCTTTCCCAGTGTTCATAAAGGCTGCTCCATTAAATTTACCTCCAGTCAATAATTAGGAGTCCACAAATAAACCTGGGCAATTAAATCAATACTGCCAGGCAATTATATTCCAGAGTCCAGGCTCAGTGGCACAAAAAGGCACTACATCAAACTGCAGTATTAAGCGGTCTAATGCCATTTTCCACAGGATTTTTTTTTTGCACCGACTAAGCGGCATAAGTATACATCCAGATAATGTAGAATGTGTGCATGTACATCTACAAAGGTGAGTCAAAAAAGGAGGTCTGGTGTCAATACAGCTTTAGAAAAATTTAATAAAGATTTACACATGTGGATCTATTTTTTTATGTTCATAACTGACGATGAAAGCTCCATATTAAAGAGTCATGTTTACAAATTGAACATTAAAAAATTCATTTAAGAGTTTATTTTTTTATCATTTTTCAAGCCTAAATATATAACCTGTCACACTCATTACTGAACTCCTTTGATGTGCTGGCCACTGGGCTGGGTGCTGGGCACGCAACATTCATTAAGAAATGGCCTTTCTTCTCAAAAGCAAGTTGTCACTGTAGAAGACATTGTCTGCACTTGAAGAACTTTAAGCAAAGATTGCCAATCACCTTCTGTTACTATGGAAGTGATTCCAGATAACATTTCAAAAATATATAAGACTGACACTAAGAATATGAGTAGTTCATGTATTATTTACTTATCCTTGACTTTTCCAAAGTATAGATGCTGTTGTTTGTTCATATAAATGTAAAATAAATGTGTTTAAAACTGCTTTTATTTTTAATCTTTACACAGAAACATTTATAATGGCTTTCCAAAAATCACAGGACAGTAATGGATGTGTATATTTTTTGCTATTTTGAAAAACACATTTTAGCTCTTTTTATCCTTGGTTCATTTTTAAAAGAGACAATTAGGTTAAGCAAAAAGAACTCTAATGAAAAAGTTTTTGAATACATTACATGCTGTTGGTGATGTCAAAACAAAAGCTGGCTATGACTAGAAAAGCAGGGCTCTCACCTGCCAATAAACTGCCCTTGATCACTTACAAGAGGGGCACATCCCAGCAGACTCTATGTGTATTAAAAAAATACTTGAAAGGAAAGAAAAAGTATCACACAGGTCACAGCAGCCGTCTCAATGGACCCCTCAGGGATTTCAACTCGTCTTGGCCTTGTCATCCTCTATGCAGCTTTCCACTCGGCCCAGAAAATGTCGATAGGAAAATGTTTGAGGGGCCTCTGGTGGAAATTTTTTCATTCTTCCTGCATTGACAGGATGCCAAATCAATATTTACTTCCCACTAACAAGCTGCTCGAGGTCTCAGTAGAAAATATTGTAGAGAATGCGGGAAGACACAGTAATAAACAGCTGTCTGGCTGTGAGGAAAACATGAATTGACTGGAAACAGGTCCATAGTAAAAGGTCACTGAAACCCATGAACTCCTCAGGTGTCCATATCAACTACTAACTTTAAAGACACATAATAAAGAATCTCTTTTCCTAAGAGGGCTGAGAGAACGGATCCTTTTCAGTGTAGCTAGCATAGAGGCTGACTCAATAATTTAATTAATGCATTTGCTAAGACCTATGTTGGCTCTTCCCAAGGCATGTGTTTCATTTGTTAAGTCCAAAAGTACAAACAGAGGGTTAACTTTCCTGTCTACCTATTGGAATACTTCTTTACCTAACAGAAGTAAATAATGTGTAACTATTTGCAAAAAGTTAGACATCGAGTAAAAATGTAAGGCTTGAAATGTTTTTTTGAGAAGTTTTAATACATGAAGCAGAAAAATGAAATACCTGTCCTTCAAGAAGTTTCTGAATGTACAACAGCCATTCCCGATCATTTTCAGCATCTATCTTCGTCCTTTCTATTTCCTAAATGAAGAAAATCAAAAGACTGGTGTTAATTGTAAGTACATGAACTTGATCATACTGTCAGGTAACTAAATAAATTTAGAGAGATACTGGCAGAATAGAATTCAACAAAGACCAGCCTGTCCCTCCAGAGGAGGGAATATGCAAATCTGTGCTCTTAATACTACTTTATAAATACCAACATGCGGAAGATAAAGCTCTATCTCTCTATTTCACAATACAATTCAGGAATATTTTATTTCTGCATTCACAGTGGAGACTGAGGTAGAGACTGAGGTGGAGGTAAAAGCGATTAAAATCAAGCAAAAAATAAGACAGAGCTGTACAGAGGTGCCTGGCTGGCTGCCTGGCTTGTGATGCTTGATCTTGGCATCATGGGTTAAAGTCCCACACTGGGTGTAGGGATTACTTAAATAAGTAAATAAACTTAATAAAAAGACAGAGCTATATAAAATAATCATTTACAAGGGACTCTTGTAAGATAACATAAAACCTTATACTGAAACAATATGACTCGTCAATAGATAATTAAGGAGTAATTGTTACAGGTAAAAACAAAATAGGATGTGACATGCCACTGGGGTATTTAAATGCTTACTTATTTAAAATATCCAATAACTGACTGATAAGCAAGGGGCTCTTCAATTTAACAGTGTTGTAAGTGCCTAAATATTTCAGCCTTTCAATTATCGAGGTAATATATTTCTGAAAATACAATGCATTCATATGTGCTGTTGATTATTCAGTTAAAATCATGATTCAAAATAAAATAAAATAAAATCATGATTCAGTTTACAAAAAGACGACTTTTCAAAAAGGGAAAGGTTTTTGGGAAACTAACATTTGTTGAAATTTACTGTATGCCAGGTATCCCACTAGGCACTTCATATGGAATATCAATTTTTACATGAATTTGCTAGAATTCAGTGTAGCTTAAAGAATATAAGTCAGCTGGTTTGGGCTCTGCTTGGACAAGTCTAGTCAACTCTCTAGACCTCTGAAAAGATGCAGGGATCTAACTAAGCTCTGATCTATAATTAAACCTAGTAAATGTATCAAGGTGCACTAATCCTCCTAGAACAGGGTGTTTGTACTAGTGTCCTTTTTCTTGCAGGAGGACTTGCACTGAAGGTTATGTGATATGCAAACTTCAGTGCTGTACGTTCTGGCTCTAGAATACATCTGCCCAGAGGCAGAGGCTGGGGTACTATTTCTTCACAGAAATGTGCCAGCTACTCTTTGGGACTATAAAGAGAGATCTAATTCATATACTCAAAGGGAAAACTTTTTTCTAACTTGTCCATTCAGAGAGGGTACTTTTTCCTAATTTGTAAGCCCAGAGAGGGCATCTTTTGAGACCACACAAAGCCGATGGGCCTGTCTTCCAGAACATTTATCTGTGTGTATGCACACACATGCACACACAAATACACACATACATGAGGGCTTTTGGAAATCTGCTTGTTTTAAAGCTCTTAGGCAACAGTGGAGGACTCAATCCTAATTTTGTTAGGATTCTCATTGTCAATCAACAAATATTAATTAAATGTCTATAATAATGTATAGTTAACACCCTTGCCAGAGACACTATTATTTCTTGTGTGTCTTGTATTTGATACTATATTTGATAATGCTCCTGTCCTTCAAAGTTGAGAATTCACAAAGTGAATTCAAAGTGTAGAAGTCATGGGCATTGTGGCATAGGTGCTAAAAAAAAGGCAAACTGATAGTTCACTATCCTGTTCACCCATGGGATGAAAATAATTTCATAGGTGGACCTCTTTTCTAAGAATTCCTAGAAGTTTAAAAACTGCAGTTTTTGCAGTTTGAAAATTGTAGATCTGCTCTGTTCCAGAATTTTTTTTTCTCCAGAAGTTTTCTGAGAAGCTGACAGGGGTGCTGGAGGATGTTCTCATACAAATATTCACGTCTGCCATTTTAGTTATTCATTGAGCAAATATGTATTGGGAAGCTACTAGTGCTGTCATCTCTTTAAATGTTTGCAAACAGTAAAGTCTAGTATTCATGTATTAAAGTTCAGAGACTTAGTAGTAGAACAGGATTATCATCCTCAGGTCTCATAGAAGACTACGTATAGGATGAGCTTCTATTGTCAATGAGGAAACAACTATGTTTAAAAATGCAGTGGCCTCCCCAGGGGTACAGAATTGCTACTGAAGACTCATATCTGTATGCATATCAATTCACTCAGACAGGAGTACTTTAGCCAATTTAAAGCCATAAATATATTTTTCTTTAACTTCATCAACAATAATTTTGAATTTATCTAGGAAAGCCAATAGATTTACTATTTTTACTCACATCGGAGGAAAGGTCCTCAAATCAATGATGACCCACCTTAACTAAATCCATTCAAACTGGCTTAATTAAAAATAGTATCTTATAAGATATATGATTAACTAAATTAAAGAAAATGGAAGTGACAGGAAAGGACTTGAATAACAAAGAAGCAGGTCTAAAGGTTCTACGTACTGGCTTATTTCTGTATTACACAGTTAAATTTTTCTAAAGGTTTTCTGAGTTGGTTAATACCCTTGATGTAACTTTCACTAGTACATTGTCAAGCTTACCTTCATTAATATTATATTAAAGATGAAACTCTAAGAATTATAAAACAAATAAAAGTATTTGCTTAAGTTCAATGTGTAAAGAGCCCTTGATTAATAAATACTTAAATGACCTTACCATTTCATCTTCTGTATCTAGTATTTCCTCTAGATCTGACCGTGAAATGTTGAGAATAGAAGCTGCCAACGTCTGGGCTTTATGGGTTGAAGTTCTGCAAGTGTCCCTGTTTTTCTGCATTTTTTTACGCTCTCTGATTTGTTGCCTTATTTCATAGACATCATTTTGTAATTCTTTGACCAAAGCCTGCAACACATTGGAAAGAATGTGGGCTCATATGGAAGTCATAAATGAAGACAAAGCAGTCATAATATAAAAATATAAGGATATCAGCAAATCATTGCTTATTAGAATTACTCTGATTTTATTTATTTTGGAACACAATAGATTGCTCTTTACTTATTGTCTGTATGTAATAAAAGCTCTCTTAAATGAACACTCAACCAACTTGCTGGATTAACCAAACTCTCCAATCCCTCTTTCAGGTTTACGAACTGATATCCTGGTTGGTGAGCTCTTGCATCAGGCAGGCTACTTTTCATCATGCCAGAGCACAACTACTCCTACCCACAGAGCTGATGCCAATTGTTGTTTGTTTATTGCTGAATGTGTGCATATTCGTTGTAACAGGTTAATTATATTATTAATTTAATTATTACATAAACTGGTGAAATATGGCTACAGAAAGAGAGCAATTTCTATTTTATTAAAACTGGATCAGAAATCCTTTGCAAAGACTTGATCAAGGCAAGTTGAGTAAAAGTGCAATTGAAATATTTGTGGGAAAGATCACAATAAAGATAAAATAAAATAAAAAAAAACCCAAATCCAAAACCATAGGACTACTTCACAAGAGTCTTTAAGTTCTCCTTTTCAGAAACGAATCAATGCTAGTCTATACCATGCCTACCCAAGCATGAGAAAAGGACACCCCTTACTCTGGGTAGACAGAGCTCTGGACCTCGGGTGCCTGGCTTCGTGAGCTGAGAGCAGCCTAGCCAGATGTTTGGGTTGTTTTTCTTTTTTTTTTCTTTTTTAAAGTTTATTTATTTTTGAGAGAGAGAGAGAGAGCGAGCGAGTGCGCGCAAGTGAGAGCTGGGGAGGGGCAGAGAGAAAGGGAGACACAGAATCTAAAGCAGGCTCCAGGCTCTGAGCTTAACCAACTGAGCCATCTAGGCACCCCTGTTTGGGTTTTTCAATCTTATGCCAGCTCAAGGAATGTTGCAATAAATAACAGTGCTCATGTATACATTTTGCATCTCTAGGATATATCCATAGAAGAGAAATTGCTGGACCAATGGGTGTGTCTAACTGTAATTCTGAAAACCGTTAATGTCCCCACCCTCCAAGACAGTACCAAGATATACCTCTACAAAGAACATATGAAAGTATTTGTGGGGCACCTGGGTGGCTCAACTGGTTAAGTGTCCAACTTTGGCTCAGGTCATGATCGCACAGTTTATGAGTTCAAGTCCCACATAGGGCTCTCTGCTGTCAGTGTGGAGCCTGCTTCTGATCCTCTGTCCACCCCCTTCCCCGCCCCTCCCCAGCTCGTGCTCTGTCTCTCTCTCTCTCTCTCTCTCTCTCTCTCTCTCAAGAACAAATAAACATTAAAAGAGGGGCTCCTGGGTGGCTCAGTCATTTGAGTGTGGGACTCTTGACCTCGGCTCAGGTCATGATCTCACCGTTGGTGAGTTCAATCCCTGGATCAGGAGCTGCGCTGAAAACACAGAGCCTGCTTGGGATTCTCTCTCCCTCTCTCTGCCCCTCCCCCTCAGCTCATGCTGTCTCTGTCTCTCTCAAAATAAATAAATAAACTTAAAAAAAAAGTACTTGTTTCTGCATACCATTATCAAAACACCAATCTGGGATTTTACCGTAGCTTGTTTTTTCACTGTATGTGTCAGTTTCATTTCCCTTATGAAAAAAAAGTTGAACATCAGCCTTAAGAAATAATTATATTTCTTTTCTCATTTTTTTGTTTTTCTTAGTGATTTACAGGAATCATTTATATATTGGGGATATTATATTTATTGTATATATGTGAATTTTTTCATTCTTTGTATTTTTCTTTTCACGGTAATTAGTGTTTCATGCCAAGGAAAAATATTTCTTATTTTTAATATACTCAATGGTTCTTTTCCTTTCTTTCTCACTTTTGAATTTAGTGTGTTACTTCAAAAAGTATTCTCCACAATGAGACATATATAAATGCATTTTCTAACCATGACTTTTTCTGCTACTTTTAAGTTTTTATTTTTCAATTTTCAATTTGTTACCCATTGGTCATCATTTTGAAATTGCTACATAAAATCATACTCAGTTGTCCCACAACCATTCATTAGAAAGTTCACCTTCCTCCCAGTGAACTCCTGTGTGTTTGGGTCAGTTTCTGGACTTTCTGTTCCGTTCCATCTCTCTTTTTATTAGTGAAGTGTTAGAACATATTTAAGCTAGTGAGGCTTTATAATAAATGTTAACATTTGGCAGGCTATCTCCCTCTCATTACCCTTCTTTTTCAGATTTTTCTTGGTAATTTTTGCTTGTTTGGTTTTCCATATGGAACATTGTCTAGTTTCCCTCCCCTTAAAAACCAAATCTTACTGGTAATTTTATTTCAATCATGTTACATTTCATTTGGATCAGGCTAACATTTTTACATGTTTGAGTCTTCCTAATTGAAGACCATGGAGTTCCTTCCCAGTTAAATCTTTATTTGCATTTCTTAGAATCATTTTTAAGTTTTCTCTTTATAGATCTAGCTTATTCCTGAGCATTTTATTTTTGGGGGGCTGCTTCTTTTTTTTAAAGTTTATTTATTTTTGAGAGAGAGGGAAAGTGTGAGTGGAGGGGCAAAAAGAGAAGGAAAGAGAGAATCTCAAGTAGGCTCCACACTGTCAGCACAGAGCCCAATGTGGGGTTCAAACCCACGAACCCTGAGATCATGACCTGATTGGGGGCTGCTTCTAATACCGACTGTTGTTTGTATATATAAAGATTGTTGACATATATTTAGCTTACTGAAGCTTCTTATTTGTTATAATTTTTCAGCTCCTTAGTTTCTAGGGACTGAATCGTATCTTCAAATATTGATAATTTTATCTCTTATTTTCCAAATATTACACCTCTAATTTCTTTTCTGATTGCATCAGTTAAGTTCCTCCCAAACAGTATTAAATAGTAGTACTGATGTGCCAGAAGCCAAGCTCTCCAACCAGCCTGATGGCAGGGCCCCGGGAGGTGGACAGATTGGCACTGCATGGCGGCCCACTGAAAGTGAAGCTTCTCATACTCCTGCTTTTATGTAATTTGGCCTTAGCGTTGGTCAGGGCAGCCCCCCTCCCAGTGAAAGCACCTGGGGATTTGTCGGTTGGGGAATTGCCCACGACAGGCCCCCCGGGAAAAGAACCACTGGGGAAAGAAAGAAGATTCCGCAAGGAAATCATGCAGCCCTACATCCAGCCCTTGCCACCCCCTATAAAGACTCCTCTCCCTAAAGGAAGGACGGCCCCATATATTTTCCAGCCAAGGAGGGGGACAAACGGGTTCGAAATCCCCACTCTGGCAACAAAGGAATGTATCTACGGATACAAGTTACTCCAACCCCTAGGCCCATTTGGCCCCCAGGAGGCATTCCAGATGATAACTGGACCTGGTGGGTTAAGGTACAGAACGGTTCATTAGTTCCTAGGTATACATTGTCTCTCTGGCAGCGCATAAGGCGTGGGTTCCCAGGGCCCTCTTGGCTCCCTCTGGGCACCCCAGACCAAAGCGAATACTTTTGTTCCTTGTACCACAAATGGTTCAAAGGAACAATTAAGAAGTCACGTCCCTGTAAACGTTCCCCTTGAGGTGTTGAGAGCTAGATGACCTTGAAAGGGCAGGAGGGAACGTTACAAGAAAATAACTATGTTGTTCCTTAATGGGTAATTACACAAAGGAACATCTTTAGAATCAGGTAATGCCAGAAAACATAGATGACACACGTTATAAGGAAACTGCTAACAAATATAATGCCACGCTTGCCACAATAAAGTGGCCAGTCTAACATACTGCTGTGGTCTGTGTCCATTTGTTATTTTCGCGACGCCGTTCATCCTTTGGGAATCCCTGGACCTGCTGGAGCTGGAATCCGGCACTGATGGACATGCTTGACTTCTTCCTAACTTTAGTGACAGTCCTTTTACTTCTTAGGAAATACTATGCCAGCTTTGAGATGAGAGCCATATTTTAATGTTAAGAAATATATTTTAATATATTAATCTATAATATGTAATTTAATAGTTTTCTACTCATTTTTATTTCTTATAAAAATATCAAATTGCCTTAAGCCCATTTTACCATCCATATAAACTATCATGATTTTCCATCATAAAGCTATTAATAGGATTATTAGTAATTTTCTTGGATTTGAATTATCCTTGCATTTCTGGAATAAACTCCAGTTGGTGTGCTATATTATTTTTTGATGTGCTGTTGACCTCTATTTGCCAACATTTTATCATAGGATTTCTACATTAACGTGAGATTGATTTCTTTTAGTTTTGTGCAGTCTTTTTTTTTTGTAACAATCTATAATGGTGTAATTTATTCACCAAATTCTAAAAATAATCCACACAAAATAATTTTCTTTACAAAACAACTTGAAAAATAGTTAATCAAGGGGGCGCCTATGTGGCTCAGTCAGTTAAGCATCCAATTTTTTTTTTAAATTTAAATCCAAGTTAGTCAACAAATAGTGTAATAATGACTTCAGCAATAGAATTTAGTAATTCATCACTTACATATAACACCCAGTGTGTGCAGTCTTTTTAAAAAAAAATTGGAGGTACCTTTCTCTTTCCATGCGCTACAGTAGTTTTGATGAGATTAAATTGATCTCTTCTTTACTGTAGTAGCACTTGTCTGAATTTGGCTTACTTAGTATTTACTGAAAGGGAAGGTAAGAAGGTACGTTTCTGACAACTTGGTTTTAGTATTCTCTTTGTTCTAGAGCAAAATTTGGAACATTATATTTTCCTAGAAAACTTTCCATTTCATCCAGGCTTTCAAATTTATTTGCATGTAGTTGAGCTAAGTAGCCTGCCATGATACCCCCCACCCCCCGAGTCTGTGGCTACTGTTATTTATCACTTGTTTCACATAGTTGTACTTTCTTTTTTCTTAATTAGGTAAGGTAACGCCAGGTCCATCTATTTTATTACTTTTTCTTTTTAAATGTTTGTTTATTTATTTATTTTGAGAGACAGAGAGAGAGAGAGAGAGTAGGGGAGGGGCAGAGAGAGAGGAAGACACAGAATCCAAAGCAGGCTCCAGGCTCTAAGCCGGACAGAGCCCCACGAGGGGCTCAAACTCGTGAACCACGAGATCATGACCTGAGCTAAAGTGGGACGCTTACATGACTGAGCCACTCAGGCACCCCATGCTTTTTCTTTTTTAAAAACAACTCTTGTTCACTTATTAATTGTACATTTTTAATTCATTAATTTCTATTTTAATCTTTAGATTCTAGTTATTAGTACTGGAGCTGTTTATTTTCATTTCTTCTTGTTTATTAATGTAAATATGTACAGTTACAATTTTTTTGAGCATTGTTTTAGCCATCCCGTGGGTTCTGATCATTCCAGAATGTTATTCTTTTAGGGATATTCTGTAATTTGTTCACATTTATCTTCTTGACCCAAGAATTTTTTTCTTTTAAATACTGAGGTCATAGTGACCTCTGTTTTCAGGTTTTGTAATTGGTTAGTTTTATTGCATTACTCCCAGAGAAAGTTATCTGTAACTATTTCTACCTTTCAGAATTAATTAAGGTTTCCTTTGTGGTACATCTCAGGTCAGATCACCTGGACGCAGAATCTGAGATGAAAATTTGCGTGTGGGAGGTTTTTTGTAGAAACAACAGCTGTAAGAAGCTTCAGGAAGCAGGACTGGAAAAAAATGAAGTGCACTGCAGTTCCTGCAGAGGCTTCATGCCAGCTTATTGGGAGCTCTGGAGCTTCAGAGTTGTCTCATCTTTGTTTTTTCCCCTTTATACATGACACGAACTTTTTACTTGGATCTTCTTTCTTTTTTTCCCATCCAGAAGCTTTACTAAAACACGCCTAGGGTATGACACATTTAAGATCAATTTTCCCTGGTTCATTTTATGTTCTTATAAGTCTTTATTTCTGGAAATTGTTGCTGAATTACAACTTCAATATTTGTTCTCCTCCTTGAAGACCCCAATTATACATATGTTGAGTCTCTGTCACATGCTTCATAAATCCTTTTCCCCCTAATACATTTTATTTTTAAACTTAGACATAATAAGTGAAATAGTGCATATGCATTTTAAGTGTTTCGTTTAATGAGCTTTGAGAATTGTATGCATGTATGTAGCCACTACCCTGCTCAAGATATAAAACATCTTCATACTCCAAAAATTTCTCTGATGTCCCTTCCTAGGCAATTCCTCCCACAGCCACACACCAAGTGTTGACACACACACACATTCTTATGAAACCAACAATATATATATTTTTCTGAGATAACTTATTTTCTTTTACTTCTTTGCTTTTCTGCCAACTAGCAAGTTGGCAGTTCATCTGCCTAAGTTCATCTGCTCCTATGTCTCATCATATTTTCCTTAAATTCTTACATTTAATTCTACCTTAAACATATCCTTTTTAGAAGAAATTATTAACATTTTAAACTCATACCAATATTAAAACAATTTTTTTAATGTTTTTATTTATTTTTCAGAGACAGAGAGAGACACAGCATGAGTGGGGAAGGGGCAGAGGGAGAGGGAGACACAGAATCCAAAGCAGGTTCCAGGCTCTGAGATGTCAGCACACAGTCCAATGCAGGGCTCAGACTCATGAACCACGAGATCATGACCTGAGCCGAAGTCAGACACAACAGAATGAGCCACCCAGGAGCCCCATACTAATATATTTTCATCTACTCGATAGCAACTTATCTGTGGTGAAACTTTTTTTTCCTGCCATTTACTTTTTGTTTCTTTTTTCCATTCTTATTCTAGTATATTTGTATGGATACTATGTTGGTTCATTTCTCAGAACTCAGTTTTTAAAGAGATTTTTTCCTAGATCACCTATTTGCAGAAAGTTACATAGCAGAGGGGCCTGTGCTATCTTCCAGACTAGTGACACTTTGCATATGACTTTAATTTTTTTAATGAATTCCATTAGCCAGGTTATTTTTGTTATGGTTTGGTTGTTTTCGTCTTTTTCTTTTAATACTGTAAGGAAACTCTTCTTTTGCCTGCTGTGAGAAAAGCTGCCTCCTTCAGATATTCATTGTCTATGTTATTCTTCATTAGGCCCTGCCTCCTCAATTCTTTGGAAGCAAACCAGTTCTAGGATGGCTATCACAAGCCATTGCAGACCTGTTCCACTGTTGCAAATAGGGGATATCAGATTTGCACCTCATGTGCACTTCATCTTCTAAGAGGTCTTGATCTTTCAGAGATCTGTAGCACCTAAGTCTTCTTTCCATGGTGTCTTATATCTGTGTCCTTTTGCATGCTTTCACTAATAACCTGTTTTTCACTGTTCTTCCATGTATTTTGAAATACAGTTTTAGCTATAACCTAGGTTGGCTGTGAAAAGGAGTTGAGTTTTTCTTCATCATTCTTGTCTTCTGCATGATTCCAAAGGCGCAAAGGAGGGGTAGTGATGATTTTGCCTCTCTATAATCAAGTCATAATTTTCCAAAGTGCATTTCCCTCTAACATTTTATTATGAAAAGCTTCAAACATCCAGAAAAGTTGAAATAAATGTATGGTGTACAAATATGTACCCACTAGGGATGCCTGGGAGGCTCAGTCAGTTAAGTGTCCGACTTCAGCTCAGGTCATGATCTCACAGTTTGTGAGTTCAAGTCTCACATCGGGTTCTGCACTGGCAGCCCAGAACCTGGAGCCTGTTTCAAATTCTGTGTCTCCATCTCTCTCTCTGCCCCTCCCTCATTTGTGCGCTCTCTCTCTCAAAAATAAATAAACATTAAAAACACAGAAACAAATATGTACCCACTACCTACATGCTACAATTATTTTGCATTTTCACATATCCATCAATCCATCTTACTTTGTTGATGCATTTCAAAGGAAGCTGCAGAAATCTACACAGCTCCCCCCAAACACTTGAGCAATCACATCATTAACGAAACGTCAATATTTATTATGGTTCTCTTTAATACATTTTGAAGTGAAATTCATATAAAGTGAAATGCATAAGTCTTAATTACAGTTTTATCAGCTTTGACAAATGAAAACACTGGATAATCCAGACCCAGATCAAAGTAAAGAACACTTCCATCACTTCAGAAAGTTTGCTTGTGTCCCTTCCTAGCCAATCCAAATCCTAGCCCCAAAGGCAAAACCACTGTCTGTAATTTTGCTTGTTCTATAAATTTATAAATAAAATCATACACCATATACTGGTTTGTGTCTAGATTATTTCACTTATGTTTTTGAGATTCACCCACATTGTTACATATATCAGAAGTTCATTTCAAGGGTGCCTGGATGGCTCAGCTGTTTAAGTGTCTGTCTCTTGATTTCGGCTCAGGTCAAGATCTCACAGTTTGTGGGTTCGAGCCCCACATTGGGCTCTGTGTTAACAGCACAGAGCTTACTTGGGATTCTCTCTCTCTCCCTCATCCTGCCCCTCCTTCTCCAAAGTAAATAATAAACTCTAAAAAAAAGTTCATTTCATTTTATTGCTGAGTAATATTCCATTATATAATAATATATTTTCTTATAGATAGACACCTGGGCTATTTCCAATTCTTGACTATTATGAATAAAACTGCTATAAATATTGCTGAACACATTTGTGTGTATGTTTGCACACATATGTTTTCATTTCTCTTGGGTAAATACTTAGAAGAAGAATTGCTAAGTCATATCATAGGTGAATGTTTTATTTATTAGAACTAGACCTTTCCCCCAAATCTTCAACCACCAACAATGGATGAAAATTCTCCATTCTCTACATTCATTCCAATATTTGGTAGATTACATGTCTTCCCTTGAATTTATTTAAATATTTTTTAAATGCTACTATAAATTGGAAGTTTTCTATTTCATTTTCCAATTATTTACTGCTAACATATAAAAATAGATCTGATTTTTGTACTTTGGCCTTACATCTCATGAAATGGTTAATCTCTCTTGCTAATACTAGTAGCTGTTTTATAAATCTTTAGGAGTATCTATGTAAAGAATCATGTCTCATCAGAGAAATGCAAATCAAAACCACAATGATTAGTTACTTACAAAGATAGTATGAATGTTAAAAAACAAAAAGTAGTAAGATAGATATGATTACAATTAGTTAATAGATACAAAGATAAAAAAGATGTAAAACATGACCTCAAAAACAAAACATGGAGTGAGGAGAATAAAAATGTTGAGCTTTAGAATGGGATCAAACTTAAGTTGTTATCAACTTAAAACAGACTATTATGGATACAATAGATACAAGCTGTTATATGCAAGCCTTATGGTAAGCATAAGAAAATAAAGCTATAGAAAATTGAAAACAATAAAGGGAAAAGAATATAAGGATAACTTATACCTTATATATGAAGAAAGTCATCAAACCACAAAGGAATAGTGCAAGGGAAGAAGAGAAGAACAGAGAGGAACTGTAAATACAGCTAGGAAGCAATTAACAAAATAGTAATAAGCACATACTTACCAATAATTACTTTAAATGTAAATGGACTAAATTCTCCAATCAAAAGACACAGATTGATGGAATAGATAAAAAACCAACACTATCTATCTGTTGCCTACAAGAGACACACTTTAGATGTAAGGACATACATAGACTGTGAAGGGATGGAAAAAGATATTCCATGCGAACAGAAACCAAAAGAGAGCTGAAGTACCTATACTTATATTGGATAAAATGGACTTTAAAACAAGGACTGCAAATAAAAGATGAAGAAGGGAGTTACATAATGATAAAGGCGTTAATCTAACAAGAGGATATAACATTTGTAAATATTTATGTATCCAACCTAGAAACACTTAAATATACAAAGCAAATATTAATAGACCTACAGGAAGAAATAAACAGCAATACAATAAAAGTAGGGGATTTTAATACCCACTTATATCAATGGATATAACATCCAGACAGAAAATCAATAAGGAAACATGAGTCTTAAATGACATTAGGCCAGATGTATTTAACAGATATTTGCAAAACATTCCATCCACAAGCAACAGAATACACATTTTTCTTAAGTGCATATGGGACATTTTCCAACATATATCATGTTAGGCCACAAAACAAAACTTAATTTAAGAGAATTAAAATAATATAAAACATCTTTTCTGACCACAATGATATGAAACTAGAATTTAATTCCATTAATAAAACTGGAAAATTAAAAAATATGTGAATATTAAACAACATGCTACTGAATAACCAATGGGAAAGAGAAGAAATCAAGAGAAATAAAAAATACCTTGAGGCAAATGAAAATGGAAATGTAACATCAAAATTTATGGGATGCAGCAAAAATAGTTCTAAAAGGAAAGTTCACAGTAATAAATGCCTATCTCAAGAAACAAGCGTCAAATAAAGAACCTAACTTTATACCTCAAGGAATTAGAAAAAGAAAAACAAATGAAGCCCAAAGAAAGTAGAAAGAAGGAAATAGCAAAGATTAGAGCAGACATACATGAAATAGAAACTAAAAAGACAATAGAAAAGATCAGTGAAACTAAGAGCTGGTTCTTTGAAAAAATAAACAAAATCGACAAACCTTCAGCTACACTCACCAGGAAAAAAGAAAGGATGAAAATAAATCAGAAACAAAATAAATGTTACAACTGGTACAAAGGAATACGTTCCTAGTAACAGACAACTTACCAGAACTGAAGCATGGTGAAATAGAAAATATGAACAGATTGATTACTAGCAAGGAAGTTGAATCAGTGATCAAAAACCTCCCAACAAACAAACAAAAGTCTAGGACTAGACAGCTTCACTGGTGAAGTCTACCAAACACTCAAATAAGAATGAATATTAATACTTCTCAAACTCTTTCAAAAAGTAGAAGAGGGACAAACTGTTCTAAACACATTTTATGAGGCCAGTATTACCCTGATACCAAAACTAGAAAAGGATCACACACATACACTACAGGCAAATATCACTGAGGAGCATAAAAGCAAATATTGTGTCTTCAACAAACTATCAGCAAACTGAATTCAGCAATAAATGAAAAGGATCATATACCATGATAAGGTGGGATTTATTCCAGAGATACAAGGATGGCTCAACATTCCCAAATTGGTCAAGGTGATATACCACATTAACAAAAGAATAAAAATCATATGATCATCTAAACAGATGCTTAAGCATTTGATAAAACTCAACATCTGTTTATGATAAAAACTCTCAACAAAGTAGATATAGAGGTAATGTACTTCAACATAATAAAGGCCACATATGACAAGCCCACAACTAACATCATAGTCAAAGGTGGAAAGCTGAAAGCTTTTCCTCTAAGATCAGGAATAAGACAAATATGTCCACTCTTGCTATTTTCATTCAACATAGCATTGGAAGTCCTGTTAGAGAAATTAGGAAATAAATAAATCAGTAAACAAATGGCATCTAGATTGGAGAAGAAGTAAAACTGTCACTATTTGTAAAGCACATGATATTATATAAAGAAAAATCTTAAACATTCCATCAAAAAACTGTTAGAACTAATTAACAAATTCAGAGTAAAGCTGCAGGATACAAAATCAATACACAAAAACCAGTCACTGTTTTTTACACTAATAATGAATATCAGAAAGAAATTAAGGGAAAAAAATCCCATTTACAATTGCATCAAAAAGAACAAAATACCTAGGAATAAATTTAACCAAAGTGAAAGACTTATATATTGAAAACTATAAGACATTAATGAAAGAAACTGAGTGTAGCTCTTTCTGCCCATGGGTCCTGTCCCCATGCTTTAATAAAAACACCTTTTTTACATGAAAGAAAGAAAGAAAGAAAGAAAGAAAGAAAGAAAGAAAGAAAGAAAGAAAGAAAGAAAAGAAGACAGACATTGAAGAAGATACAAATAAATGGAAAGATATTTCACAGTCATGGTTGGAAGAATTAATACTGTTAAAATGTCCACACTCTCCAATACATAGATTCAAAGCAATCCCAAACATCCAATAGTATTTTTCACAGAAATAGAAAAATCCAAAAATTTGTATTGTACCATAAAAGAGCCAAATAGTCAAAGCAATTTTGAGAAAAAAGAACAAAGGTGTAGGTATCATGTTCCCTGATTCCAAACTATATTACAAAGCTACAGTAATCAAACTACCTTGAATTTTTTTAAAAAAAGCTATAGTAATCAAAGCCATATGGTACTGGCATAAAAACAGACACATAGTTCAATGGAACAGAACACATATCACAGAAATAAACCTATATGGCCATATATGATCACGATACATATATGGTCAATTAATTTATGATGAAAGAGATAAGAATGTATGATAGGGAAAGGATGGTATCTTCAATAAATGGCATTGGGAAAACTGGACAGACATATGCAGAAGAATGAAATCTGACCACTATCTTATACCATACACAAAAATCGACTCAAAATGGATTAAGGACTTGAACAGAAGACCTGAAACCATAAAACTAGAGAAAACATAGGCAGCAAGCTCCTGGATATAGGTTTTGGTGATTTTTTTTAGTCTTACGCTAAAAGCAAAAGCAACAAAAGCAAAAAATAAACAACTGGGACTACATCAGATGAACAAGCTTCTGCACAGCAAAGGAAACCACCAACAAAATGAAAAGGCAACCTCCTGATTGGGAGAACGTATTTGGAAATCATATATCTGATAAGGGACTAATATTCAAAATATACAAAGAACTCATACAACTTAATAGCAAAAAACAATCTGAACCAAAATTTGGCAGAGGATCTGAATAGGTGTTTTTCCAAAGAACGTATACAAATGGCCAATAGCTACATGAAAATAGGCTCAACATCATCAATGATCAGGGAAATGCAAATCAAAACCACAATGATATATCACCTCACACCCATTAGAATGTCTACTACCAAAAGACAAGAAATAACAAGTGTTGACAAGGATGCAAAGAAAAAGGTACCTCTGTGCACTGCTGGTATGAATTTAAATTGGTACAACCACAGTATGGAGGTTCCTCTAAAGATTAAAAATAGAACTACCACATGATCCAACAATTCCACTTCTGGGTGTGTATCCAAAGGAAACAAAAACACTACTTTGAAAAAACATATGTGCTCTTATGTTCAACACAGCATAATAGCTAAGATATGGAGAAAACCTACATGTCCACTGAGATATACACACACACACACACACACACACACACACACACACACAAGAATACTATTCAGCTATTTAAAAAAGTGAAATCTTGCCATTTGTGACAACATGGATGAACCCTGAGACCATTATACTAAATGAAATAAGTCAGATAGAAAAAGACAAATACTGTACGAACCTTCTTATATGTGGAATCTAAAACAAACAAACCAAACCAAAACCAAACTCATGGATATAGAGAACAGATTGGTGGTTTCAAGAAGTGGGGGGGCAGGTATGGAGAAATGGATGAACTGTTTTTTTCTTTTTTTAGTTTAAATAAATTGAATAAAAAATTTTAAAAAGCACACAGAATGAGATATTAGGTGGCTACTATCAAAAATATAACAAGTGTTGGCAAGAATGTGGAGAAATTGGAACCCTTGTGCACTACTGGTGGGACTGTAAAACGGTGGAACTCTATTCTGTCAAACGCTCTATGCCTCTATTTCTACACTAATCATGATGTTTTATTTACCACAGCTTTATAACATGTTTTGGTGTTTGGTAGGGAAAATATTCCTCTCTTTGCCCATTCTTTTTCATTAGCCATCTTTATTCCTACTTGTCAGTTATTTTTTTTAGGTTTATTTATTTACTTTGAGAGAGAGAGAAAGCGAGATCGGAGGAGGGGCAGAGAGAGAGAGGGAGAGAGAGAATCCCAGGCAGGCTCCACACTGTCAGTGCAGAACCAAATGCAGGGCTCATACTCATGAACCGTGAGATCATGACCCAAGCCTAAATCAAGAGTCAGACACTTACCCAATTGAGCCACCCAGGTGCCCCTTTAGTTATTTTTGTAGAATCGATTTGTCAGTATCTAGAACTGCACTGACATTTAGATTAACTTTGGAATAAATTCTCACATTTACAGTATTGATTCTTCCTATTCTTAAAACAGTATTTATTCCATTTATTTAATAGTTGATTTATGTCCTCCAGTGTTTTTTAGTCTGCTTTATAGGTTTCTTCCATTTGTTAAAACATTTATTCCTGGGTATTTAATAGTTATTTTTATTATTGTAAATAAAAATTTTAAAATAGCATTTTAAAATATATTATTACTTGTAAAGGCTACTTTATTTTGTTGGTTGACCTTTGTTTAGAACTTATTACTGAATTATCTAGTTAGTTCTAATAGCTCATGAGTTGATTCTCTTGGATTTTCTATGTCCAAAAACATGTCACTGACAATCACATTTTGGCTGTATACATCCCGTAATTATATATTTTTCTTGTGTATTTTCATTTACAAGAATCTATAGAACCAGTGTTAATAGTAGCAATGAAAGAGACATCTGTGCCTCATTCCTAAGTGGATACTGCTTTTGGTCTCTATATTCTAAGATGGCTCATCACCATATCTAAATTCTTGCAAGTAATAACAAGGAAAAAAGGAGAAGGTATACACCTTCCTTTTAAAGCCCCAAAACACAGTGGGACAAAAAAACCTGAGACTAACCAAATGTAGAAGAAAAGAAGGACAGCTTCATTTTGCTTGTGTCAGCCTATCACCCAGGCCGGTGCTGCTCAGCATAGACAGGGAACTACCAATATGAAAAGAGTTCCTTCCCCTCCCTGGGAAAGGGAGAGTGGGGTGAGCAATCAGCTTCCCCAGCCTTTTGATGCACTGCAAGAAGGAGCCACTTCAGTTTCACCTGACCCAGAGACTGGCACAAGTGAGGTGTACAGAAATGGCCTGGAACAAGGAAAAAGGGCTTGGGCTACCAGTATCAGACACGTGGCAGGCACAACCTTGTTTCACAGTGGCCTGTTCTGCAGAGGACCCCAACAGCTTTTGCTGCTGAAAAAAACCAACGACCAGGATAGCCCTCATGCACTCCCTGAAGATTTCACCACGGCATTTCCTCCACACAGGTTTTCACAGCACATTAAAGGATCGTACACCATGGGGCCAACATTTGCAAACCAATAAATGTGACATACTACAATGAGTGAAGGATAAAAATCACATGATCATCTCAATAGAGGCAGAAAAAGCATTTGACAAAATTCAACAATCCTCTCATGATAATAACTCTCAACAAAGTGGTTATAGAAGGGACATTCCTCAACATAATAAAGGCTATATATGACAAGACCACAGCTTACATCATCCCTGACAATGAAAAGTTGAAAGCTTTCCCTCTAAGATTAGGAACAAGACAAGGGTGCCACTGTCACCACTCTTATTCAACATAGTAGTGGAAGTCTTAGCTAGAGCAATTAAGCAGCAAAAAGAAATCAAAGGCATCCAAATCAGAAAGGAAGAAGTAAAATTATCTCAGTTTTTTCATGACATGATATTATATAGAGAAAATCCTAGAGACTCCAATAAAAACTCATTAAAAAGAATCAAGTTCTTGGGGCGCCTGGGTGGCGCAGTCGGTTAAGCGTCCGACTTCAGCCAGGTCACGATCTCGCGGTCCGTGAGTTCGAGCCCCGCGTCAGGCTCTGGGCTGATGGCTCGGAGCCTGGAGCCTGTTTCCGATTCTGTGTCTCCCTCTCTCTCTGCCCCTCCCCCGTTCATGCTCTGTCTCTCTCTGTCCCAAAAATAAATAAAAAACGTTGAAAAAAAAAAAAATTAAAAAAAAAAAAAAAAAGAATCAAGTTCAGTAAGTTGCAGGATGCAAAATCAACATACAAAAATTAATTGTGTGTTTATATACTAACAACAAAACACTGGAAAAAATAAACAATCCCATTTCCAATAGCACTCAAAACAATAGGAAGTGAAAAATCTATATACACTGAAAACTGATGAAGACACTGATGAAAGAAACTGAAGAAAATGCCAGTAAATGGAAAGATATCCCATGTTCATGGATGGGAAGAATTAATATTGTTAAAATGTCCATACTATCCAAAGCCACCTATAGATTCAATGCAATCCCTATCAAAATTCCAACATCATTTTTCACAAAAATAGAAAAACTATCCTAAAATTTATATGGAAACACAAAAGACCTGAATAGTCAAAGCGATCTTGAGAAAGAACAAAGCTGGAGGAATCATACTTCCCAATTGGAAACTTTATACAACTCATTCAACTCAATAGCAAAAATCCAAATAATCCAATTTAAAATGGACAAAGGACCAGAATAAACATTTTGACACAGAACACATACAAATAGCCAACAAGTACATTAAAAGGTACTCAATCTCAGTAACCATTGGGAAAATGCAAGTCAATACCACAATGAAATATCACTTCACACCTGTTAGAATGGCTATTACCAAACAGGTAAGAGATAACAAATGTTGTCAAGGATGTGTCGAAAACGGAACCCTGTGCAGTACTGGTGGGAATGTGAATTGATACAGCCATTATGGAGAACAGTGTAGAAGTTCCTCAAAAATTAGAAGCAGAATTACCATATGACCCAGCAATCCCACTTCTGGGAATATATCCGAAGAAAATGAATACAGGATCTGAAAGAAATATCTGTACCCTTATTTTCATTGCAACATTATTCACAATACCCAAGACATAAAAACAATCTCAGTGTCCATCTATGGATGGATGAATGGATGAAAGAAAATGCAGTGTATATACATGCAATGGAATATCACTGAGCCATAAAAAAGGAGGAAATTCTGCTATTTGTGGCAACATGGATGGACCTTGAGAGCATTATACTAAGTGAAATAAGTCAGACAGAGAAATACAAACACCATATTATTTCTCTTACATGTAGAATCTAAAGCTGAATTCATAGAAGCAGAGAGTAGAACAGTGGTTGCCAGGGACTGAGGGGTGGGGGAAATGAGACATTGATCAAAGGGTACAAACCTCCAGTGATAAGAAAAATAAGTTCCAGAGTGTAATGTACAGCATGGTGACCACAGTTAACAAAAGTGTATTGTATACTTGCAAGTTGCCTGGAGAATACATTTTAAATGTCTTTACCATAACAAGAACAACAATAAAATGGTAATTATGTGAGGTGTGAAGGATGTGTTAACCTTACTGTGGTAAACATCTCATGCTATGTACATATACCACATCATTACATTGTACACCTTAAATTATACAATGTTATATGTCTATTAAATATCAATAAATCTCAGAAAAAAGAATAGAAAAAAATCATAATTAAGAGAATAGACCAGTGCCAAAGTATTAACAATTGTACATATAAAAATAAAATTATAGTCCTCCACAAATGTTCTCACTAAAGAAGCAAGAAATTTATATGCCCAAAACATCTTACTAAATATTTTCAAAGCAAGCACATATTGGTAATTAAATGATTTAAGCCTCCAGCTAAATGTTGTTCTTTGGCTGATATTTATTTCAGAGCTAACAAAAACCATTGAGAAGATGGAATTTGGCATATGACTCTCACATATAAGCACATTAACAAACTTACATCAGGGCTCAATCAAATTGAGCAAATACTTCTAGGAATTTCCCTTATGGGTTTTATTCAGTTACTAGGAGGATTCAAAGCCTCAGTTATGCCACATATATCCAGGCCACACGCTCAGAGCACTTGATTTTACCCCAGGTCAAAATTCCATATTCAAGACTAGATCTAGAACAGATGGCCACTCCACCTCTTCTATAATCTGGTGTGCCCTATGAAAAATGAAAAGACTAAAGGGAACATAGATTCCACAACAGGGCCAGAACAAACATTGTTGTTATTAATACTACTAATAATATTCATTAGGTACTTTGGTGTACATGATACACCCGGATAAGCTCTGTACAGAATGAGTCCTAGTCATTACAATGTTCCATGTAGGAACCATTCTTTATGCTCTTTAAGGAATGTGCTTCTTGCCTTCACAGAGTTTTCAATCTAAGCAGTGATTATGTGTCTAATACCTTTCTTGAGCCAGATATAAAATCAATTCCATCAGTTCCCCAATGAACCCTATTGCATGCCAGTACTTTGGGGATAATGAATGACAATATGTTCAGTGGGAAGGAGAACTGTGCAAAGGCAGGAATGAACACACTACGGGGAAAGCTGGAAAGAAGAGGAGAAGGAGATTAGATTCAGAGCAAGAAAGGGTCAAATTACAGAAGGTTTTAAATTTTTAGAAAGCTTAGATCTAATACAGTAAAGATTTAGGAAGTCATTGATGGTATGTAGCCTCAGATAGTGGCTCCTGAGTATTTCCAGCTGGTCCTAGGGCCATATGCACAAGGAAGTGAAAGATGATAGTCATCTCATTTCTCAGAGCCAAATGTCCAGTCTTTTCCAATGTTTCTGGTTTGGCATTAGTTTGCTGGTTGCCTTTTATTAGAAAAGTGGATTAAACAGCATAAGTAGTGCCAGTATTAACTACATATTGGCCCTAAAACACAGTTAAGAAAAACAAATTTCAAATTACCATTAGGGTTCTATGAAACACCAAACTATATGTACTGTTATATAGATTCAATTGATAAAAACAATTTAAGGCAGCGTTTTAAAAACTGTATTATGCATAATAATCACCTAACAGTAAATTCAGGTTATTGGCCCCACTCCCACCAAGATTTTGATTTGATAAATTTGGAGTCCCAAATTATGCATTTTATTTAAAAGGAATATACTCTTATGTGGATCCTGAGAAACTTAACAGAAACCCATGGGGGAGGGGAAGGAAAAAAAAAAAAAAGAGGTTAGAGTGGGAGAGAGCCAAAGCATAAGAGACTGTTAAAAACTGAGAACAAACTGAAGGTTGATGGGGGGTGGGAGGGAGGGGAGGGTGGGTGATGGGTAGTGAGGAGGGCACCTTTTGGGATGAGCACTGGGTGTTGTATGGAAACCAATTTGACAATAAACTTCATATATTGAAAAAATAAATAAATAAATAAATAAATAAATAAATAAATGTAATAGAATCACCTGATTCCAATGCAGCTAATCTAATACCAAACTGAAATAAAGTGGAAAAGTTCTGAAAGAGTACTAAAAATGGCTTATCAATACCTTTTATATTTTCCTACTATGTAATGTTACTCAAATTACAAAGACATGAAACCATAGAAATCCTGAATTTATCTATTAAGACATTTATACTTTACATAATTGGTGAAAAATATGAAGGATTAATAGGTCACTCTTCAACAGTTAAAAATTAGATACTTTATCATTAAATATCATTCAAATCATTAGACAAAAATAAAAACTTTGTTTTTTAAAAGACAACTTTTGCTAAGTTACTTTCTGTGAAGAAGAAGTATACCTATTACAATATGACAAAGGTTATTATAGACTTCAGTGTGTAACAGCCATATATGTAGTCATAACATTCATTTTTCTATTTTTAAAAGTTCTGGTTATCAACTCTTTTTAAAAAGGACACATTCAAAGAATATTTCAGGAAAAATAATAATTTGTATTCAAATAAATCTTACTATTACATATTTCATATTTTATATCTTGGCTATAAATGCAACAAACAAAACCCTAATGTGAATATAAAACAAGAAAACAAAGGCTTATGAAACTAAAAGTCATAATAAAAATGGTTTTACATCATGAGTAATGACAATATTCAATGAGAGTGCTATTCATAAGTTAAACAGTGAGACTACTCAACAAGTATTTGGAAGAAATGACACTTTAAATCGGGAAAAGGTAAATTATGTTTATTAAAATTAATACTCTGCAATCATTTGGGGTCCTCTGAGGCAAGGCTTATTGTTTGACTTTATATCAGTTGAAACCTTTGTTAAAAGAGATAAAACACATAAAGTGTTTTATTCCATTCATTTTGTAGATATTTTTAAAATGAGAAAACTCCCAAGGTATCTATGATTTCCAAAGTAACAAAGTAAGGGATTTGTTCTAAATGGGGTACTAACAGTGGTATAAAATTTTGTAAGCAGGAGGGGCCAAGTTGGTGGAACAGCCTGAAAGTTCTCAGCTTCTCTCATCCCTGAAATGCAGCTAGATCAGCACCAAACCATTTTGCACACCTAGAAAATTGACCTGAGGATTAACACAACAATCTGCATAACTTGAACCACAGAACTGGCAGGTATGCAGTGTGGAGAGGTGAACTGGGGGAGACAGAAGCTGCAGAGGGCAGGGAGCTGTTTTTGTGGAGAGAGGACACAGAAAGAAGGGAGAGTCCAGGAAAAGCACTCCCCCTGAAAGAAGCTGAGAGAAAGAGAAAGAGTGACTGAACAAGAAAGGGAGAGAGGAGAAAGCAGAGGGTTTCAGTACCACTAGGACTCTATCAACAGGGGGAAGCAGTGTTGAAAATTCCACAGGTCAATACCTGGCCATGCTCTGGTGGGAAGGGTGAATCTCCAGGAGCAGGAAGTGAGGTCTGAGGGGTCTGTGGGCCACACGGGGAGAGGTGGTTCCCTTGCTAGGAGCACATTTGGTAGAGGCTGTGGGGCCTCCCCACAGGCAAAGGTCCTAGTGATCCTGGAGAACAGCCATGTTTTCTGGGATTGGAAAAAAGATGCCAGGGGGCAGTGAAACCTGGTGCCAGCTGCGTGTTGTGTTTTACCATAATTTCTAAACCTCCGCTACCTTGCAATCCCACAAACTTTTCCTGGGGCAAGCAGGCACCCAGCCACAATCACTGAGCCTCTGCAGCAGCATGACCCTATGATGTTCCCAGGGGGAAGCTGGCACCTGGCCATTGCTCCACAAGACCCTCCCCCAGAGGGGCATAGTGGGTCCATGAGGCTGGGCTCTCAGAGGTGAGGGGTTTGGAAACACAGCCCCATATGAGATATAATTCAGGAAGGAGGTGCTGCCTAGTGGGCCGATGCTTGGATGCAGTCAGTGTAGAAGAAGAGAGTGGATGGGAGCCGGAGACAAAGTTAGGGGTTCTTGATTGCTGGTTAGTGAGAGTGCAGAGTTCTGATACCAGACACTGGAAAGCTGGGTGACTCCATTTTTACCACTTGTGCTCATGTGCATACCCCTGCATGCATGCCACAATGATCCTCCCCAGTAAGTTACGCAGTGCCACCTACTGGAGAACAGACCCATAACACCAAGCCCTCCCCAACTGCACCAACCAAGCTCAGCCCTTAGAGGACCACCATAAGTCTACCCTCCTGCTTAGTGTATGGACTATAAAGTGCTGTATAGTTATACTTCTAGGGGAAATTGGATGTAATTTCATTCGGATTTCATTCTGCTCACTGGTCCTATTTGGGTTTTTTTGGTTTTGGTTTTTGTCTTTTCTTTCCTTTTTCTTTTCTTATTCTTGGATACAGAAAGAGAAAAAAAAATTTATTTTGTGTTTTTAAATTAAAACATTTTTTACAGTTTTTTAATACTTTTCTTAATTCTGTTACTTTCTTCATTTCATTTTATTCTATTCTATTGTATACATCTTTAAAAAATTTTTTTTATGTTTATTGTTTTTTGATAGACCAAGAAAGACAGAGCACAAGTGGGGGAGGGGTAGAGAGAGAGGGAGACACAGAATCCAAAGCAGGCTCCAGGCTCTGAGCTGTCAGCACAGAGCCTGACACGCACAGAGCCTGACGCGGGGCTCAAACTCACAAACTGCGAGATCATGACCTGAGCCAAAGTCAGACGCTTAACCAACTGAGCCACCCAGGCACCCCTGTATACATCTTTTTAAAATTTTAAACATTTTCTTACTTTTTTTTCCCTTTGCCTTTCCTTCCCTTTTTTCTCTATTCTATCAAGCTTTTTCCAACAACCAAACCAAAACACACCTAGAACTAGCTTCCTTTATAAGAATTTTTCTGTTGTTTTTAATTTTTTAATTTTAATTTTCTATTTTATTAATTCTTTTCCTTCCTCCAAAATGACAAAACAAAGAAATTTACCCCAAAAAAAGGGCAGGAAGAAATGACAGCCAGGGACTTAATCAACACAGATATAAGCAAGGTATCTGAAGTAGAATTTAGAATCACGATAATAAGAATACTAGCTGGGGTTGAAAAAAAGCATAGAATCCCTTTCTGCAGAGATAAAAGAAGTAAAATCTAGTCAGGATGAAATTAAAAATGCTATAACTGAGATGGAATCTCAAATGGATTGAAGGTGGCAAGGATGGATGAAGCAGAACAGTGAATCAGCGATATAGAAGACAAAATTATGGAGAATAGTGAAGCAAAAAAAAAGAGGGAAAGTAAGGCAAAAGAGCACAATATAAGAATTAGAGAACTCAGTGACTCATTAGAGAGGAATAACATCCAAATCATAGGAGTCCTAGAAAATGAAGAGAGAGAAAGAGGGGTAGAAGTTTTATGTTAGCAAGTCATAGTGGAAAACTTTCCTAACCTGGGGAAAGACACAGACATCAAAATCCAAGAAGCAGAGAACTCCCATTAGATTAAAAAAAAAACCCAACCAGTAACAAGGCATATCATAGTCAAATTCACAAAATACACAGACAAGGAAAGAATTATGAAAACAGCAAGGGAAAAAAGTCCTTAATCTATAAGGGAAGACAGATCAGGTTCATAGCAACCCAATCCACAGAAACTTGGCAAGCCAGAAAGGAGTGGCAGGATATTTTCAACATGCTGAATTGGAAAAATATGCAGCCAAGAATTCTTTATCCAGCAAGGCTGTCATTGAAAGTAGGAGAGATTAAAAGTTTCCTAGATAAACAAAAACTAAAGGAGTTGGTAACCATTAAACCAGCCCTGCAAGAAATTTTAAGGGGAACTCTCTGAGGGAAGAAAAGAGGAAACAAAACAAAACAAAACAAGACCAAAAGCAACAAAGACTAGAAAGGACCAGAGAACATCACCAGAAACTCCAACTCTACAGGCAACACAATGGCAATAAATTCATATCTTTCAGTACTCACTGTAAATGTCAATGGGGTAAACGCTCCAATGAAAAGACACAGGATAATAGAATGGATAAGAAAACAAGATCTATCTATATGCTGTTTACAAGAGACCCATTTTAGACCTAAAGACACCTTCAGATTGAAAGTAAGGGGGTAGAGAACCATCTATCATACTAATAGTCACCAAAAGAAAGCCAGAGTACCCATACTTCAATCAGACAATCTAGATTTTAAATTAAAGACTGTAACAAGAGATGAAGAATGGCATTATATCATAATTAAGGGGTCTATCCACCAAGAGGATCTAATAATTGTAAACATTTATGCCCCCAATGTGAAACACCCAAATATATAAATCAATTAATCACAAACATAAAGAAACTCATTGATAATCATACCATAATAGTAGGGGACTTCAACACCCCACTTACCGTAATGGACAGATCATCTAAGCAGAAAAGTCAACAAGGACACAATGGCTTTGAATGACACACTGGACCAGATGGACTTAACAGATATATTCAGAACATTTCATCCTAAAGCAGCAAAATACACATTCTTCTCCAGTGCACATGTAACATTCTCCAGAATAGATCACATAGTGGGACACAAATCAGCCCTCAACAAGTACAAAAAGATCAAGATCATACCGCGCATATTTTCAGACCATAACGCTATGACACTTGAAATCAACCACAAGAAAAAAGGTGGAAAGATAAATACTTGGAGACTAAAGGATATTCCACTAAAGAATGAATGGGATAACCAAGAAATTAAAGAGGAAATTAAAAAGTACATAGAAGTCAATGAAAATGATAACATGATAGCCCAAAACTTCTGAGATGCAGCAAAGGCAGTCATAAGAGGGAAGTAAATAGCAACCCAGGCCTTCCTAAAGAGGGAAGAAAGGTCTCAGATACACAACCTAACCGTACACCTTAAAGAGCTGGGAACAGAACAGCAAATAAAACCCCAAACCAGCAGAAGACAGGAAATAATAAGATTAGAGCAGAAATCAATGCTATCGAAATAAAAACAAAACAGTAGAACGGATCAATGACACCAGGAGCTAGTTCTTTGAAAGATTAACAAAACTGATAAACCCCTAGCATGTGTGACCAAAAAGAAAAAAGAAAGGATCTATATAAATAAAATCAAGAATGAAAGAGGAAAGATCACAACCACCACTGCAGAAATAAAAACAATAATAAGAAAATATTATAAGTAGTTATATGTCATAAATTGGGCAATCTGGAAGAAATGGACAAATTATTAGAAACATATAAACTACATAAACTGAAACAGGAGGATATAGAAAATTTGAACAGACCCATAACCAGTAAAGAATTTGAATTAGTAATCAAAATCTCTCAAAAAATAAGAGTCCAGGGCCGACGGCTTTCCAGGGGAATTCTACCAAACATTTAAAGAAGAGTTAGCACCTATTCTTTTGAAGCTGTTCCAAAAATAGAAAGGGAAGGAAAACTTCCAAACTCATTCTATGCGGCCAGAACTACCTTGATTCCAAAAGCAGACAAAGACCCCACTAAAAAAAGGAGAACTACAGACCAATTTCCCTGATGAACATGGATGCAAAAATTCTCAGCAAGACACTAGCCAACCAAATCCAACATAACATTAAAAGAATTATTCACCATGATCAAGTGGGATTTATACCTGGGATGCAGGGCTACTTCAATATCCATAAATCAATCAATGTGATAAATCACATTAAGAAAGAATATGAACCACATAATCCTCTCAATAGACACAGATAAAGTATTTGACAAAATACAGCATCCTTTCTTGATAAAAGTCCTCAGGAATCTAGGGATAAAGGATCATACCTCAAGATCATAAAAGCCATAAACAAAAGACCCACCGCTAATATCATTCTCAATGGGAAAAAATTCAGAGCTTTCCCCCTAAGGTCAGGAACACGACAGGGATGTCCACTCTCACCACTGTTATTCAACCTAGTATTGGAAGTCCTAGTGTCAGCAATCAGACAACACAAAGAAGTAAAAGACATCCAAACTGGCAAGGAGGAAGTCAAACTTTCACTGTTCGCAGATGACATGATACTCCATATGGAAAAGCCAAAAGATTCCACCAAAAAACTTCTAGAACTGATTCATGCATTTAGCAATGGTGCAGGATATAAAATCAATGCACAGAAATTGGTCACATTCCTATACACCAATAATGAAGCAGCAGAAAGAAATCAAGGACTTGATCCCATCACAACTGGACTAAAAACCATAAAACACCTAGGAATAAACCTAACCAAAAAGATGAAAAATCTATACACTGAAAACTATAGAAATTTCATAAAAGAAACTGAAGGAGACACACAAAAAAGGGGAAAAATATTCCATGCTCATGGATTGGAAAAACAAATTGTTACAAAGTCGATACTATCCAAAGCAATCTACATAGTCAAAGAAATCCCTATCAAAATAACACCAGCATTCTTCACAGAGCTAGAAAAAATAAACCTAAAATCTGTATGGAACCAGAAAAAATCCCGAAGAGCCAAAGCAGTCCTGAAAAAGAAAACCAAAGCTGGAGGCATCACAATTCCAGACTTCAAGCTGTATTACAAAGCTGTAATCATCAAGACACTATGGTACTGGTACAAAAACAGATGCACAAATCAATGGAACAGAATAGAGAATGCTGAAATGGACCCACAGACATATGGCCAATTAATCTTTGACAAAGCAGGAAAGAATATTCAATGGAATAAAGACAGTCTCTTCAGCAAATGTGGTTGGGAAAACTGGACAGCAACATGTGGAAGAATGAAGCTGGACCACTTTCTTACACCATACACAAAAATAAACTCAAAATGGATGAAAGGCCTAAACGTAAGACAGGAAGACATCAAAATCCTAGAGGAGAAAGCAGGCAAAAACCTCTTTGACCTCAGCCACAGTAACTTCTTACTCAACATGTCTTCCGGGGCAAGGGAAACAAAAGCAAAAATGAACTATTGGAACCCCATCAAAAAAAAAAAATGCTTCTGTACAGCAAAGAAAACAATCAGTAAAACTAAAAGGTAACCGATGGATTGGGAGAAGATATTTGCAAGTGACATATCAGATAAAGGGTTAGTATCCAAAACCTATAAAGAACTTATCAAACTCAACACCCAAAAACAAATAATCCAGTGAGGAAATAGACAAAAGACATGAATAGACACTTTTCCAAAGAAGACATCCATCCAGATCACTAAGAGACACAATGAAAAAATGCTCAACATCACTCATCATCAGGGAAATACAAATCAAAACCACAATGAGAAACCTGTCAAATTGGCTAAAATTAACAACTCAGACAATGACAGAGGTAAGAGGAACACTTTTGCACTGCTGGTAGGGATGCAAACTGTGCAGCCACTCTGGAAAACAGTATGGAAGTTCCTCAAAAAATTAAAAATAGAACTACCTTACGACACAGCAACTGCACTACTAGGTATTTATCCAAAGGATACAGGTGTGTTGTTTCGAAGGGGCACATGCACCCCAATGTTTATAGGAGTACTATCGACAATAGCCAAAGTATGGAAAGAGCCCAAATGTCCATCAACGATTGAATGGGTAAAGAAGATGTGGTATACTATACAATGGAGTATTACTTGGCAATCAAAAAGAACAAAATCTTGACATTTGCACCAACACGGATGGAAGTAGAGTGTATTATGCTAAGCGAAATTCATCAGAGAAAGACAAGTATCATATGACTTCACTCATATGTGGAATTTAAGATACAAAACACATGAACATAATGGAAGGGAAGCAAAAACTATAAAAATATGGAGGGGGACAAAATACAAGAGACTCTTAAGTATAGAGAACAAACTGAGGGTTGCTGGAAGGGTTGTGGGTAGAGGGATAGGCTAAATGGGCAAGGGGTAAGGAGGACACTTGTTGGATGAGCACTGGGTGTTATATGTAGGGGATGAATCACTGAATTCTACTCTGAAATCATTATTGCACTATATGCTAATGAACTTGGATGTAAATTAAAAAGTAAATAAAAAAATAAAAAATAAATTAAAAAAAATTTTAAGAGCCAATTTTTAGAGGAATAAAGAATACAAATAATAGTGGGGTTATTAGGGGAAGGAGACAGGAAGTAGCATTATTATTTTATTGTATAGTTAAAATTTTCCTTTTATAAAGATTCCATAAATTGAAAATATATATTTAAGTAAATTTCTAGGGCTATGCTATGTCAGTTCCTTTAAATTTTTTAAAAACATTTTTATGTTTATTTATTTTCGAGAGAAAGAGAGAGGAGAGCCACAGCACAAGCAGGGGACAGGCAGAGACAGAGACACACAAAATCTGAAGCAGGCTCTAGGCTCCAAGCTCTCAGCACAAAGCCTGATGCGGAGCTCAAACACATGAACTGTGCCTGAGCTGAAGTCAGACGCTTATCCCTATACTTATTTCATCCATCCCCCCACCCACCTCTCGCCTAGTAATCATCAGTTTGTTCTCCAAGTTAGGAACCTTGTTTTTTTGTCTCTTTTTTCTTGGTTCATTTGTTTTGTTTTTCAAATTACACATGAGTGAAATAATATGGTATTTATCTTTCTCTGACTTTGCTCACCTAGCAATATACTCTCTAGGTCCATCCATGTTGTTGCAAATGCAAGATCTTATTCTTTTATATGGCTGAGTAATACTTCATTGTACATCTATATACCACATTTTCTTTATCCATTCATCCACTGATGGGGCACTTGGGTTGCTTCTATAATTTGATTATTATAAATAATGCTGCAATAAGCATAGGGGTCCATATATCTTTTCAAACTAGTTTTTCATATTCTTTGAGTGAATACCCAGTAGTGGAATTCCTGGGTTATATGATAATTCTATTTTTAATTTTTTGAGGAACTTCCATACTGCCTTCCACAGTGGCTGCACCAGTTTGCATTCCCACTAATGGTGTGTGAGGGTTCCTTTTGTCCACACCCTCACCAAAACTTGTTGTTTCTTATTATTGATTTTAGCCATTCTGACAGGTGAGAGGTGATATCACACTGTGGTTTTGATTTGCATTTCGCTGATGATGAGTGATATTGAGCATGTTTTAATGTGGTGGCCATCTGGATATCTTCTTTGGAGAAATGTCTGTTCATGTCTTCTGCCCATTTTTTAATTGGGTTACTTGTTTTCTTGTGTGTTGAGTTGTATAAATTCTTTATATATTTTGGATACTAACTCTTTTGGATACTAACTAAATGCAGATATATCATTTGCAAGTATCTTCTCCCATTCAGTAGGCTATCTTTTAGTTTTGTTGATGGTTTCCTTCACTGTGCAGAAGCTTTTTATTTTGATGTAGTTTCGACAGTTTATTTTTACTTTTATTTCCCTTGAGTCATGAGACATACCTAGAAAAATGTTTCTATGGCCAATGTCAGAGAAATTATTGCCTGTGCTCTCTTCTAGGATTTTTATGGTTTCATATCTTACATTTAGCTCTTCAATCCATTTTGAATTTATTTTTGTGTATGATGTAAAAAGTGGACCAGTTTTATTCCTTTGCATGTAGCTATCCTGTTGTTCCAGCACCATTTATTGAAGAGACTGTCTTTCCCACTGCCTAGTCTTGCCTCCTTTGTTGAAGATTAATTGGCCATATGATCATGGGTTTATTTCTGGGCTCTCTATTCTATTGATATATGTCTCTATTTATGTGCCAGTATCATACTGATTACTACAGCTTTGTAGTATATGACATGCCAGTTTTTAATCATGCATGCCTTCTGAAGGACACAATGGCATGAGAACTTAATCTCATCAAAAATTGTTAAAAAAAAAAAAAGAAAAAAGAACAGTGTGGTTACAGGAGAAAAGAGAGAAAGAGTCGCTTTCCCACTGTAATCAAACTATTTTGGTGATTATTTTTAAAGGCCAAAGAACTATCATTAAAATCTCACATTTCTGGGGCACCTGGGTAGCTCGATCAGTTGGGTGTCCAGCTCTTGATTTCAACTCAGGCCATGATCTCATGGTTTGTCAGTTCGAGCCCCGCATTGGGCTCTATGCTGACAGTGCAGAACTTGCTTGGGATTCTGTCTCCCTCTCTCTCTTTCCCTCCTCCACTTGCTTTCCTTCTCTCTCAAAATAAAGATAAACTTTAAAAGAAATCTTACATTTCTAATGGAAATTTAACTTGATTAGGTAGTGATCATTACTTACCACATGCCAACTATTTTGCAAGGCACCAGGCAGATGTTGTGAAGGTGGAAATTGATAAAACATTGTCTTTGACTTTAAAAGACTCATAATCTCTCTAGTGGCGATGGATTCCTTTCCTAGCTACAATACAAGGCAGAAGAAAAGGCACCACATAGAGGTGTAAATGACTTATAGTGGGACTGAAGCAGCAGAGCAATCACCAGATTCCTGGTCCTCAGTGCCTGGTGTCTCTGAAACCAAAGCTGCTCTTCCTCAGCTCTCACAGAAGAGTTAAGGGAAGAGCTCTGTCCAAACGTATGGGGCAAAACTACAGACCACAGGCCTAAAAGCTTCTTATAAAAACTTTCAAACAAACCACCTGTATCCTTCCCTTCTCCGTCACCCTAAGTGGTTCCTTATAGCCAATTACTGAGCCTTTCTGGGGATTCTTCAGCTGTCAGATAATTTCTAGAGAGTACAGCCTTTGCGGGCACTTAGGTTTGTCTTCCTTTTTTTCTGCTAAGTCATTTACCATTCCTTTACCCATTCCATGTATGACAGGCTATGGACTGGGGTTGAGGTGTCTCTGAGCTTCAATAAACCTGGGACAAGTTTCTGATTGTTCCTGCTGGATTTTCAAAAGGAGAGTAGAATGGAAATGACTTAATTATTTCATCTTAGAATCTGTCTTGATTATGTGATTACTGCAATTTCATAACTGAACTAACATTAAGAAAAGAATATTAAAAACAGGGTAGAAAATTTTAAGCTCAAGCTATGAAACCAGATCTGTTACAGACAAAAATTGAACAATGTGGAGAGTAAGGCAGAAGATGTTTTATGGTTTTCAGAAAGCAGAAAGAAATCACAAAGTATCCCAAATCATCTCAAGTAGGCCGCCACTCTGCCTGAACTAAAGCACGAGTTAGTAAACTGCAAATAATTCAAACCTTCACAAAGATGGTGAACTCCTCCACTTTCTCATTGGCTAAGAGCAACTTCTTTTGTGCACCTTCTAGGGCCTGCTCACTTTTCAGTGCTAATCCTTGAAGATGCTTGGATGCTGCTGTTTCAATTTCTGCCATTGCAGATTCGGTCTCACTTATTTTTGATACTAGGAGACCAAGCTTGACATCCTGCAAAAGACCGGTAATCACAGAATAAAAAATAATTCATAAACATATTTAGAAGATTTAGTTATTCATGTTAGATAAAGAAATGACTTCATGATTCTTTTTACGTATGTGTTTGTTTTTATTTGGGTTAAATTGATGGTTGTTTTGTTTATTTTCAATAAAATATGGTGAGCACATATTCTCATATATTTATCATCAAAATTAGTTTGTTTTTAAAAAATTATAAATCATTAAAGACATGGAAGCTATTTTAGACCAAAATATCTCATATGTCAATGGAAATATTTAATTAGTTTATAAGTTTAGGTGGATCTAAAAAATTTATATCCACTTTTGCCAGTTCTTAATAGTAGTGTTCATTTAAAAGACATTATCAAGGAGCACCTGGGTGACTCAGTCAGTTAAGCGTGCAACTTTGGCTCAGGTCATGATCTCATGGTTTGTGAGGTTGAGCCCCACATCAGGCTCTCTGCTGTCAGCATAGAGCCCTCTTCAGATCCTTTCTCTCCCTCTCTCTCTGCCCCTCCCTTGCTTGTGTGTGCCTTCTCTCTCTCTCAAAAATAAACATTAAAAAAATGAAAAAAAAATTATTCAGATACAAAATCTGTTTCTCTAATATAGCATTACCTTTAATGTTAAACAAATGCTTAGTGTTTCATGTAGAGGTTTGAGCAGTTTTGTTCATAGTAATTTTGGGCAGAAAAAAATTACAGTTTTAAAAATGAAAAAGATATGGCTATATTCCATTTCTAAGCTAACATGTCTGAAAAGCATACCTTTTTTTCTAATTCCTCTTTAGTTTTTTGATACATCTGTTCAAACTGTGACTTCTCCTTTACAGCAACACTGAGTCTCTGTTTTAGTGAATCAATTGACACCTTCCTGTTGGAACACTCTTCAGTTAGTGTCTTCACCTACATTAAAAGCATAACGATAACTATTATTGGTAAAGCCATTCTAGGAATATACTCTATTTGTTTCAACAGAAACCAAATGATTCATGAATAAGTCTAATTTCATTTATTTTCTCATAAATGATATCACATTTAAATAATAAGAGCAAAAAATATAAATGATATCAAATTCAAGTAAATTAGATTTGGAGAACTCACTATGAATGAGACTAAAATCCTTAAATCAATAGCAAAATGAAAAATGCACAAAAAATGTATGAATACAATACTAATTTTAACTATGTTTCCTTTAATTACTAACCTTAACCTCCTTAAGCAGGGGATTGGTTGTCTTGAATTCTTAAGTAAGTCATGGATAACTTTCAGTTCTACCTCCAATATAACATGTACTTTTTAGGATAGAATTAAATAATAATGTAACATAGTTATTATACATTTGAAAGAATAGTTTTTCTTTTTTCATTTAATGCCACTAAAGATATAATTACTTATACACAGATTCTAAGACTATATCTGAAATGATTATTAAAGTTTAAAAATCAGCAAAATTTCAGTGATAACACTGAAAAAACCTATAGGAAGTAATTATAATTTATGTGGGTGTGTGGGAAGAGAAAGAGAAAGAAAATCCACATGCATTTGTCTTGCTCATGTAAAATTTTCTTTCTTAAATCCATTTGAGCTAAGAGATACTTACATTTTTATCTCCAACAAGAAAAGTAAGGGAGATGCTCTCTCTGGAGTGGATAACATTTAGTGAATGCCAGAGCACAAGCTGCTTTAGGAGTTGTGCAAATAGCACCTTTTTTTTTTTTTTTTTTTTTTTAAATATCTCTTAGTCAGCAAATTGCTGATTTCTACTTTGGGGCCAGATATATAACTATGTTAAATAAAGCTCTCTTCCTAAGTATACTGAATTAAGTGTATCAAAGGAAAAAGTACACTTTTAAAAAACTGTGGTAAGTACACTTTTTAAAGAGCTTCTGGTAGTTATTGGTTATTACCTTTTTCACTTAAAAATATATGCTTGGTTCTATCATAAATGTTAGTAAATTAAATAAAGCAAATAAATAATTTATAAATTGTATAAATTCAACTTTAAAATGTTGAATAAAATGTAATTATATACCCAGAAACATTGAAAGTTTTAAAAATTAGACGTGATTATCCTCTCATGGCATGTTTACAAATACAAAGAGAACGTGTGACTATATTATGTATGACATTTTAGAGTTTTGAATTTTAAAACAACGTACTTTCAGATCAAACAATGTAATTATGTAACAGCAGACATGTATTCTATGAATATTTTCTAGGAATTTATTAAGACTGAATATTCAAGTTAAGAAGGTAAGAGAAAAGTGGTATTTTCTAGTGTCAGAGAACATAAAAATTGATACCTTTTTTTCAAGATTTTCTAACATTTCATTAATACTCTCATTACTTTCCAAATTTACTTTCTGTCGAAATTTCAAGTCCTCTATCAAATGTCTTTTCATGGTTATATCCCTCTCCATTCGAGATATCCTTGAAGGGGAAAAAAGATATTTTATAAGAGAGCTAGAAAATACTTAATTTTTTTTTTTTTTTTTCAACGTTTATTTATTTTTGGGACAGAGAGAGACAGAGCATGAACGGGGGAGGGACAGAGAGAGAGGGAGACACAGAATCGGAAACAGGCTCCAGGCTCTGAGCCATCAGCCCAGAGCCTGACGCGGGGCTCGAACTCACGGACCGTGAGATCGTGACCTGGCTGAAGTCGGACGCTTAACCGACTGCGCCACCCAGGCGCCCCGAAAATACTTAATTTTTAAATGCTAACTGATATTAATTGCAAATTAATAAGATATTTGCATGAGATGGAGTACTGATCTATTCATACTCTGTATACTTATAAAATCTAAAATCCAGTTGTGACTGGTAATTACAGTATAATATATATGCATGAAGGCATAAAAGTAGAAGAACTGAGAAAGACTGACAAAATTTATGAAAAATTAAAATTATTATATTTAGGGGTGCCTGGGTGGCTCACTTGGTTGAGCATCTGACTATTTTGGCTTGGGTTGTGATCTCATGTTTGTGACGATCAGCCCGGTGTTGGGCTCTGCACTGGGAGCCTGCCTGGGATTCTCTCTCTCCCTCTCTCTCTCTGCTCCTTCCCTGCTTGCACTCTCTCTCAAAATAAAAGATAAAAAAATAAAATAAAATAATTATATTTAAATTATATTATTGCATTGCTCAGAAAAATCAAACTGATATTCAGAGATCATTAAAAAGCATAGCACTGATAGAAAATAATTCTGTATTTTAATAAACAAACAAATGTAAAATCTTATGATACAAAAACACTAAAATTAGGCATGGTATCTTCTAATTTAATATCATGTACGATTGAACTGACATATCAGTTTAGCTTAAGTTGATGACAGATATGAAATGGTAGCTGCAGTAACAACTATTACTGTGCCTACTAAATCGTAACAGGTAACATTTACTGAGTGCTCATTAGGTGCCAGTCTCTGTTACAAGTACTTTACACGCTCTCTCTTAATCTTCACAAGAATTTTACAAGCTAATACTATTAAACTGAGATACAGAGCTGGCAGGTAGAGGAACTAGGATTCAAAGACTATTTCTCTAGGGCCCTCACTATTAGATAGTAAATAAGACTGCCTCTTATGCTAATAAATAAACTTGAAGATACTTTGTCTACAAAATTAACCAATATTTTTGTCAGTAGTTTCATCTGTTAATATCACTTCTAAGTGATCTTCACTTAAAATGTTATAGTATATATGTATCTGCGTTATTTTGCTAATACATACGTATATATTCTCAAATTATCAGGGACAGACTGGCATTCCACCTAAACATGTTATCACCCCCTAAGCTCTCATACATCTATTAAATATACAGAGAAAATCATTTTGATTCAGTGAGATAGGACATTTTAAACCCCTTTTTGTTAAAAAACAACAACAACACATACAATACAAACTTTTGTAATCTTCCATTTATTTTAGAGACCAACAAAAACTTTCCTTTTCTTCCACCTTAGCTTTATAAGCTTAGGCATTAAATCCAATTTGAGATCAACCTACATATATAATTTTGGTCAAAGAATTACCACATTCAGAAGTGTTTTGTTCGTAGTCTTTAGGTCGTTAATTTATATACATTCAAAATT
This sequence comes from Panthera onca, assembly GCF_046562875.1. Taxonomy (NCBI): domain Eukaryota; kingdom Metazoa; phylum Chordata; class Mammalia; order Carnivora; family Felidae; genus Panthera; species Panthera onca. Next base: position 43,042,599 of record NC_138351.1, on the reverse strand, counting down.
AAATGTTTACTTCTAAGAAGGAAAATATAACTTTAAATATTCTTACTCTAATTAAAAAATATTACATAGCTTGTCATCAACTATGCTTATAGATAATATTCCTTGAACTTTCATCTTATTGAGGCTTAAACATGAAGGAAGGAAAAGCTAATTTTTAACATGGGGTTTTGTTTCTTGCGTGCAATGTTTAATAGAGTTAACTACCACTAGGTGGCACCAAATACAATGGATAAAAATATTAAGAACATACTTTTCATGCATTTCCTTTATGTGTTCTTCTTTTGCTAGGAGTTCAAATTTCAGAGACTTCACATTTGAGGACTGTTTAGTGAGCTCATTAGTTGCATTCTAGATTAAAAACACATATAAAATCAAATAAACTTTTCAATTTTTGGTCAAATGCAGCATCAAAATAAATGCCATTCTCATGAAGAGTAATAATATTGAAATAAATATGATTATAATTAAGAAGGGCATTTTATTTTTTTATTTTTAAAAAAAAATTTTTTTTAACGTTTTATTTATTTTTGAGACAGAGAGAGACAGAGCATGAACGGGGGAGGGGCAGAGAGAGAGGGAGACACAGAATCAGAAGCAGGCTCCAGGCTCTGAGCCATCAGCCCAGAGCCCGACGCGGGGCTCGAACTCACGGACCGCGAGACCGTGACCCGAGCCGAAGTCGGACGCCTAACCGACTGAGCCACCCAGGCGCCCCAGAAGGGCATTTTAATATACTTGTATATTTTAATATTTTTAAATGGTTTATTTTATATGTTTTAACAGAAGTACTATGGTATACTAAATTTTCATATAACACACCAAAACCACAAAAGAATGCCATCATATAACAATTACAAAAAGTACACACCCAAAGTACTTTCTGAGGAATAAGGACTATCTCTGTAAAATGTAAATGTGCATGTGATTAATTTAGTATTTTGATAGGCTAACAAGATCACGTGAAATGAAAGCTTGATTTACTAAGAACCTGTTATAACAGACTAAATGTGGTCACAGATACTTTGCTGCTCCTCCCATCAAGAGGGATCCATCTTCTAAACCTTTGAGCCTGGTCTGGTCTGGCCTGTGATTTGCTTTGACCAAGGCAAATATGGCAGAAATGACATTATGCAAGTACCAGCTGCTGGGCCTAAACCCTTGCAGCTAAACCTTTGGCTCTTGGAATGCTGCCTGGGATCACCTTGCAGGGAAGACAGAGGAAAGGCCATGGAGGAGTACTGGGGTATCCCAGCAGACAGCCTGCAGACCAACTCCCAGGCTGTGAGTGAGGCTATCTTGGAACTTGCAGTCCAGGTTAATCCTTGAATTAAAAGAATGCAGGCATACCAGAGAACTCAAAAGAGAGAAGTAAAAGAACTGCCCAGTCAACCCACTGGATCATAAGAATTAATAAACTGCCATTGTTTTGAGCTGCTACATTTTAAGATAGTTTGTTAGACAGTAATAGATAACTGATAAGGAATCTTAGGGATACTAAATACTTCCTTACTTGAATTTATTGATCATACTATTTATTATTGAAATATTCACGCATAAACATGAGTTTTTCAAAGCAGAACAGCTTTGTGGTATTTGTTAACGCACAGCCCAAGAGCCAGAGGTACTAGTGTATCAGGAACCCTAACTTTCAATTTTGACTCAAGTGCTAAGTAAATAAGTAATCTGACACATTGCCTAGTGTGTCTGATATTATAGTTTCTCCACCTACAAGACAGTAATAACATACATTAAGTTACTTGTTAAAATTTAGAAGTATTAACTTGATATAAATAGAATAAAATATGATAGCTTTAAATATATTTGGAATAGTTATTTTGCTAATCTTTCTTTGTAACTACAATCAATTGTTTCTGTTAGCTATTCCCAGGTTTGACTGACTCCTGCTAAAAAAAATTGTAAATCTGTAAAGATGAAACCATTAATCATGAAACCATTGCTCACACCATTTAAATACAAGTCAAATTCATTAGACAGACTTTAAATATCTTATTGGTATAGAATATGTGAATAAAATTTTTGAAATAATTTTAACTTTTACATTAAATATATAAATTTCTTAAAAACTTAGGCTTAAAAACCTTAACATGGCAAGTAGACTGAATTTTAAAAATTTTGATTAAATGTTTGTGTTAATGCAATCTAAATTTCCAGCATATATGATGTGCATTGCCAGAATAAGATATTCCACACTAGTGAATTTAGCAGATAATTGAAGCTTTTGCTTTAATTATTAATCTTAAATTCTCTCTGGAATGATTGTTCACTCACTTAGAAATATGAACATCTATAATTACATTAAGCTAATAGAGATACTTCTATATAGCTATATATTATAACCACTGTATTAATTATATATATTATATTGCTGTATTATAGTATCACTATATCATTATATAGTCATGTCTTTTGGAACTATTATGATATAAATGGCAACTTACCCCTACTCTAAATGGTCCCAGAGTGCTGTTTTTCTAATTTTGTGTTTTTACCTTAACATTTTAATATTTTCTTTTTCTCTGTTGCTCTATTGGTCTGTTGGTCGACATTTCTTGCTCTTCCCATATTCCTGACTGAAAACAATCATCCTGCCCCTTAATATGCCTACTTCTCATTCTCTACTTTTGAGATATTTTCAGCTCAGAAGTTAAACAAATAGACTTACTAGAGTGGCACTTAAAATAAAAGACAACGGGCAGTAAATGAAGCCTGACAATATCTTCAGTGGAATAAATTAAGTGGATTTTAAGGTAGTTGTTTTTAGACTTAAGGCTGTTATTTTAGGTGACTGAAAATGCTATAACTCTGGCTTATGGATAGTTGAAGGATTACTGAATTACAGTAAATAAAACAACACCAGCTTGATATATACTTTTTCTAGAATCTCTAAATCTCAGACCCACTTCATTTGATCCTTAAAAATCCTATGGAGTGGGTAGAAAGGTATGCCTGCTTTCAACCTCTGGAGAAGTTATTTCCTCAGTAGAGTCCCATAAGAAGTTAATGCACAAAGAGTGATCAAAACCCAGGGCCTCTAGCTTTTTCCATTTCTACTATCTCTGCAGCATGACCTCAAATCTGGAGTAAAACATGTATGTCAAAAATGTCACAATGGTAAGAATCCATCATGGTTAGAGCTTTCCTATCTAAGTTTGTTAAACATTTTTTTTTTTTTTAATTTCAGAGTGTAATGAATGAAAGCATTGACTCTGAAGTCAGATGGACTGAGTTCTAATCTCAGCTCTATCACTTAGTAGCTTAGTGACCTTGGACAATTAACTTACCTTTTGTGTCTCTGCTTTCTCAAAAGTAAAATAGAATAACAGACCTTATTTCACAGGGTAGAAATGAGGATTAATGAATTACTATTTGTAAAGGACTTAGAACCAGCCTGGCAACAGGTTACATATAAAGGAACAGTAGTTTAAAAACTACTATGCTTCATTACGAACTTACTGGGAAACTGGAAAAGAACACGGTATATATCAAAAGGGATGCTTTCAACAATCAAGAAGTCAAAGAATCACAAATATAAATTAGAGTACTATTCAATTCAAAGTGTGTATATAACTACAAATAAACTAATACAAAATAATGGTATATATATGTACATACATGTATGTATATTGGTATATTGTATATGTATATGCATATATATAACATTCACTGGAAGGAATTTGTATGTCTCTAAATATTTGATCATCTATCTATATAAAGTTGGGTACCATGAAGAAACATATCTAATATGGGTAAAAATGAAGATACAGAAAATACACATGAGCACTCAAATGATACTGAATGTATCACGTATATCTGAGAAGTACACCTAAGAGTTTATACAGAAAAGTCTAAAGTTACTTGGATAAAATAAAAAAGATGTATATAAGCCTTCAATATATACAAATCTAACCAGTTTTTCTAAAAATTTAGCATAAAAACATCAACTAGAAAAGAAGTCATTTCTTGGAAAACTATTGTGCTAACGATTTGATATCTGTCATAGGTTGAATTGTGTCCCCTCAAAATGTATATGTTGCCGTTTTAACCCCAGAACATCAAAATGTCACTGTGTTAGGATAAGGCCTTTAAAGAGGTAAGTATAGTAAAATGAGGCCATATCAGTGGGCCTTCATCCAATATGACTGGTATCCTTCCAAGAAGAGAAGATTAAACACAGAATCACACAGAATGAGGGATTACCATGTGAAGACACAGCGAAGGTGGCCATCTACAAGGTAATAAATTCTAAAGACTCAGAAGAAACCAAACCTAATCGATACCTTGATCTTGGAATTGTGGACTCCAGAACTATGAGAAAAAAATATTTTATTATTTAAGTCACCCAGTCTCTGGTATTTTGTTATGGCAGACCTAGCAAACTAATAGAATATCAAAACAGAAATTTGTAGTAGCACAAAGTATTATGTACGTTAAGGTACTGGTCTTCTAAGGTATTTCCATATTAAAACATGAAACAAGACAAAAGTAGAGATTTATCCTTTTGTCACGGGCCAGTGTTCCAGGACTGCAGGCTACTCATGGACACTTCAAGTACACATCAAGTGTGGTCTAAATGCTCCAGGCATCCTCATAGTCCTACCTTTGTGATTCACACATTCCTCCAAAGTGAAAGAGAGATTTATATACAGGTAAAAACTGACACCATGGGAAACCATAAGGTAAATAACTTATAGATATTGATATGGGTCTATTATTTCCAAAAATTAAGTTAGGACATTAGCAGTACGTAAAATCACATAAGTAAAATATAAGTCGACTTAAAGCTATTAATAACTTAAAAAAATTTAGAGGTCAGATTAGGTATTATTGGATCCAACATTCTATTTTATCTTATTGAAAACTAAACTTTTATTAGGAGCATGAAGACTTAAATGTAAGAAGAATCATAGAACCATGAATTAAAGCCTCTATGATAGTATAGTAACCTAACACTGTATAGTAACCTAACACTGAAATGTTCAATTTGTACATTTTATTCCACTTTTTCACAGACAGAAATGCATTTTAAGAAGATACATACACATATACCAAAACTTACGCAACTATTTTTTCTCATGTTTCTATTACACAAGGTATTTTAAACTTATAAAATGTAGTAGTTGAGGCAAGTTATGCACACAAGAACTGTCTGAAGATGATGATATTCAAGAATTATCTAAATTAATGCCACTGTGTATATCTCATTCTTATTAACAAAGCAAAATATTTTCAAGGAATGATACAATCATTTACTTTAAGCTTTATACTATTTTCTACTTAGCAATCCTTCATTTAAAGATATTATTGGAGAATGTACGTATGATCTTTCGAATTAAAAACAACTGAGTCTGTTTGATAATTCAATATTCTAATACTCTCTTAACAGTCACAGGTACTCTGTTCCTAATGTATTCTGTGCATGTCCAACCAGAACTTCCTTTCTAGTGACTCTCACTACAGTGATGGTCCCAAACACACTGTCTTTTTAGCTACCAGCTAGCAATCCCCACTGAACAAAATAATTAAATACGTGAGGAATAAATGAGCTTGTTTTAAACAGTATGAAAATAAACTTTGCAATTAGAAGTCACGAATCCTGTTTCTTACAAGGTAATTCTATTTAAACTAAGGTCAGCCTTATTTTTAAGTTGTTGACAGTTTCAATTGGACTTAGATAGAATTCTTTATAAACGAAAAGAACACTGATTGTCATTCTTACTCTCAGGCGTAACTCACTGAAATCTATTATACTAACCCACCTTTGCTCAGGGCTTCTCCCTCCCTCCACTTCCCTCCTCCTTCCACATTTCCAACCAACAACAACCAAATTAAAATAGTAGCAGTTGTGTAGAGGGAAGCAATTCAACTTATGTAGATACAGAAAGGATTCTGTTCAGTGCAGGGAGGAATGGAGGGCAGAGAGGGAGTTCAGCAGTAGAAGAGAAATGACAATGGCCAGTTTCTATCACCATCCTAGGATTTCATGGTGTCTTGTCATTTTTCAGAGAGTAGTGTTATGAGTTACCATATAAGAATCTACTAGGCTAAAACAGATCAAATATAGAATCAATAATTTTTGGATTATTTATGCCATAATTTACCCTTAGTAGAATTTTAAAAATTAGCATCAATATAAACCTGTCTTTAAGGATTCACTAACTTAAGGGGCACCTGGGTGACTTAGTCGGTTAAGCACCTGACTCTTGATTTCGGCTCAGGTCATGATCTCACGGGTTGTGGGTTTGAGCCCTGCGTCTGGCTACATGCTGACAGCGTGGAGGCTGCTTGGGATTCCCCCTCGCTTCCCCTCCCCTGCTTGTGCTCTCCCTCTCTCTCAAAATAAATACACATTTTTCAAAAACCTAATATATATTTTCATGTTTAACAAATTTACAATCACCTTTAGTTTACACTGCAATTGCTTCATCTCCAAATCCATGCTCCTTGAAGGACCAAGTGATGTAACTTGTATCCGTGGAACTATTACTCGGGAAACTTCTTCTGCCAAACTTGTGATTTCAGATGAGGACTCCAATTTCTTCAGTAAGTCTTCTTTTTCCTTCCGAAGGTCAGCCAAATCCAAATTTAGCTTCTTTTTTAAAAAGAAAATAAATATAAATGTATTATAAAAATAATTACCTTTAACCTAACAATTATCAGCATAAAATTCTAATGCCAAAGAGTGAAATTAATTCTAAAAATAGTTATCGTTAAAACTTTACAAAGATTATAACCTTGACTAGTTTTTGCTTCTGGTCGTAGGGTATGTAAAGGTTAAAACAAAATGGACCAGCTGTATCTAGTATCTTTTGGTTGGCTGGTCTTTACTCATGATGTGATATTTCTTTGACCTCACATAGACATGGCTGAGCCAGAGATTCACATATTTGATAACCTTGACTTCAGGGCTGATGTACTTAACTGGTAAAAGCCAAGCTGGAGCAGGACAGGATAACAGATGTTAGTTGTTTATTCCATTGGGTAGGTCTTACTATCCTATATGGCAGCCAAAACGTTTCTCATTTAGTAACATAAATGTTAAGTCCAATTAGCAGAAGAGGCTTATTAGAGATTTAGCTCAAATAAATAGTGTGCAAATTCGCTTAGTCTTATGCATCTGACTGTTGACAAGTCCTCTTTGTAATATTAGCGTAGAATTGCACTAAACTCCTTACATTTGAATTTTTAATAACATCAACATTTTACTAAGAGACATACCTACCGGTAATGTTTTTATGAAATAGTGTAGAAGAAATGGTCTTAATGTCAGCCCTTCTTGTTCACCAATCTGCAGTCAGCAGAATGCCACCAAGCTATAATGGCCTAACAACTCACAGCTCCTTAAGAGGTAACTGCATTACTATTTTATGATTCCAAAGAAGCTTATAATATGGTAGTTTAACATAAGGAACAATTAGATAAAATGGTACTGAAATCTCTCAGGGGGCAAAAATCTTTCCTTCTGAAAAACTCTAATGAGAAACAGCAAAAGATGTAGTCAACGTGTACAGTAATATAAATATGGGACAAAATAAGTTATTTAAGCATTAACACTACATATAAACATGACTTTTACAAACTATATGAACAATTGCATATGTGTTTGTGTGTATATGTGTATAGTATTAAATATGAATATTTCAGATACTAGATTAAAAATTAGGGCTTGATATATTTGATATTATGTTTTGGTGAAATAAGTATGTTTCAGTGAAAAAATATTTCTTTGATTATATTTGAACTTATTTAAAAAATATTTTTAATGTTTATTTTTTGAGAGAGAGACAGAGTGCAAGTGGAGAAGGGGCAGACAGAGATGGAGACACAGAGTCTGAAGCAGGCTCCAGGCTCTGAGTTGTCAGCACAGAGCCTGCCTGACATGCGGCTTGAACTCACGAACTGTGAGATCAGGACCTAAGCCAAAGTCAGACACTTAACCAACTGAGCCACCCAGGCACCCCTGATTATATTTGAACTTATGATCTAAAGGTGTGGTTCTATATATTTTCAGGGAATATTCATTCATGGATTGTCTCAAAAGTACCTAATACTTAGTATCTAAAAGCAACCTTATAATTTCCCTAAGCCTGAAAATCTTCTGGTTATCTCCCAAGCCTGAATCCATTTCCCTCCTTGTTTATTAATTCTCTATGTCCAATCAATTGTCAGGTTCTATAAATTATGTAATGCTTCTCATATTCTTTCCCTGTGCCACTTTCTTAATGAAGACTCTCACTATCCTACTAAGACTACTGCAAAGCCCTTCCCCTTGCTGCAATCTTCCGTCCTTTGAAATCATCTTTTATACAACTTTCTAAAACAACACTGGCCTCCTATTCCTTTATTCGAAAACCTTTCAGAAGCTTCTCACCCCAAAAGAATAAAGCTCAGATGTTTGTGGTTACAATAAGGCTAAGATTTAGCTTCAACTTGTTTCAGTTACATATCATCTGAAGTCAATCTTGCCTGCCATTCCCCAAACCAATGCCATTTCTACATTGATGACTCTACACATGGTGTTTCCTTCTGCTGAAATCTTGCTCATGCTTAAAGAAGAGTTTAGTGGTTCCTCCTTTATGAAGGCTTCTGTTCTTTCTTCCTTTTTTTTCTTCAACAAAGTAGCTTCTCCATTCTCTTATCTCCCATTGCTCTATGCCTGTTCTTCAACCATGAACCCTAGTGAATCCTTGAGAGAGGACTGTGCCTTTTTCCCCTATGTATTCCCCAGGCTATCTAAAAACAATGCCTTCTTGGAGCACCTGGGTGGCTCAGTCAGTTGATCCTCTGACTTTGGCTCAGGTTATGATCTTGCAGTCCGTGGGTTTGAGCCCCGCGTCGGGGTCTGTGCTGACGGCTCAGAGCCTGGAGCCTGTTTCGGATTCTGTGTCTCCCTCTCTCTCTGCACCTCCCCCACTCGCACGTTGTCTCTCTGCCTCTCTCTCTCTCTCAAAAATAAATAAACATAAAAAAAAATTTAAAAACAATGCCTTCTGTATAGTAAGGACCAAAAGAAAGTTTCCAAAAATTGAAGTCTTGCTATTTGTAGCATGGATGGTGCTATGAAGACACATCAGTTTCAGTTTATATTTACAATCTATTAGTTTATCACTATATAAATTAAAATACACTTTTATTAGTAAGGTAATGTTATCAGCATTTACTTAGGTAGTGTGCATCGGAGCATTTATCAATCCTGAAGTTAATGCTATGCATCTAAATTAGACTTTCTGAGATTTTAATTTGGTATGACATAACTCATGGCTACAATTCTATGTGGAATTGTAGGCAACACTGAAAACTAAACTTTGAGGAGGTTCTTTTCTTCCCCCGAACAGCACTGGTGGCTTCTCTCATTTGTTAAATTTGTATGCCATTAGATTTCTGTCTAATCCTTCCACGATGGTAGATCCTAACACTATAAATAAATCCTTCATGGAGGAAAGAACAAGCCAATAAATTCAGATCTCTAAAAGACAGGTATACGTAGATTTTAACTTCAATCTAACAATATAAAAATTCATTAACTAAAGAAACACTGAAATTATGGAGACAGCAAACCACAATTTGTAATTTATTAAAATATAAATCATGTTTTGATTTACCAATATTTAAAATCTACAATCTTTAAAACATATTCCATAATATTAGTTATATATGCCCAGAAATGCTACAGAGCATATGCTGAAATAGAGGATATAAGCAAATCATATATTTCATCAGTTTGGAGTTTTTTATTCCTCAGAATTTTGGACAAATAATGATGGCCCTATTACTAACTTCTCTCAGTGAAAGCATCCTCTCTTATTTGGAAATGCTACCGATGAGACAAGAAGCATAAATAACTTTCTTTAGTGTACACAAGTTTGACATGTGAGACCACATTGTGATGATCTTGTTAGAAACAGATTATGCTTAAAATTTATGAATAAATTAAGATTACTCTTAAAATTGTTACTTTTCCTTTTTTATCAAAACAATGATTCCTATTTCTATATTATTACTTTACCATCTCCAAACACTTAAAAATATATGTCATTCATATTAAAACCATAAGTAATAATAAAACACAGGGAAGAGTCCTAATTTCTGGATTTTAGCTTTGGATCTACTGCTTACCAGTTGGGTGACACGAATTAGCACATGACTTTGTTTCCTCATTGAAAAATTCTAGGGATGATGCTTGTCACCCTTGCAAAGGTAATTTTGAGGGCAGAATTAAAAAAAAATTATGATAGCACTTGGCAAAATTTAAATTTATAGCATTACTGTTAGCACTACCTTGTGGTAAATGCTGCCATAAAGTGTCTGAGAATTATCTTAAAGGCTGAGAACCTGGATTTTAAGAAGAGCTTTGTGATATATCCAAAATATTAAATATATAAAAATATATATATAATCCCTCCTTTAAAAGATATAACAATCTTTTAAAAAGTCTATTTCAATTTAAAAGTTGACTTCAGTGAGAATAGGTACTGAGATTTGTATTGATTTATGTTAGTCAATTATTCTAACTAAAGGTTACAAAGTAGAATTTAATACTATAAAATTTGAAACTAGACACTAGTTATTATTTATTTAAATAGAACATTGGAGGGTAAGTCTCTGAAAAGAAAAGAGCCCTCTATGCAACTGTAAGAGGAAACAAAATATTTTGGAGAATTCTTTCTTCAGTAAGGAGCTCTGAGGTGGGCAGAATACTCAGATGACCCAGTGACCCATGCCTCGCATAATACCCTTCCCTTGTCTGTGGTTGGGACCTGCAAATATAATGGACTATCACTCCCATGATTATATTATTTGCATGTGTTATATGCTAAAGGCATTCTGTAAATCATGTTTCCTAATCACAGGCCCTTGAATTAATCAAAAGCAAATTTATCCTGGCTGGTCCTGATGTAATCAGATAAGCCCTTTAAAAAAATCCAAGGTGGTGGGGTGGGGGGTGGGAGAGGTGGGGGGACAGTGCACACCTGGGTGGCTCAGTTGGTTCAGCATCCAACTTTGGCTCAGGTCATGACCTCACAGCCCCTCATTGGACTCTGTGCTGACAGTGCAGAGCCTCCTTGGGATTTTCTGTCTTTCTCTCTCTCTCTGCCCCTCCCCTGCTTGCACTCTCCCCCCCTACTCTTCTCTCTAAATCAATCAATCAATAATAAAATAAAAAATAAAAGAATTCCTGGGGCCTTCCTGACATCAGAGAGATTCTCCTGCTGGCCTTGAAGAAGTAAGTTGCCATGTTATGGGAGGAGTGTTGAAGGGATATAAGACAAGGACCTAAGGAAGGCCTCAGGAATGAAAATGGTCCTAGAACAGCAGTAACAAGAAAACAGGGACCTCAGCCCTACAAGTGCAAGGAACTGAATTTTTCCAACAAACACAAGAGCTTGGAAGAAAAGCCTGAGCTCCAGAAAGGAAGGCGGCCTGGCCTTGAAGATACAACACAGATGGCAGCCCTGTGAAACTCTGAGAAGAGGACCTCACGGTGCTGTGCCAGAACCACCACCCATGAACACTGTGAGGTACTGAGTATGTACATTGTTTCTAAGCTAAGAAATTTGCGGCAACTTACTACGTAGCATGGAAAACTAATGTGAGTCCCCACTTTTAAAAAATAAGTCTCTTTCTTGAACCTTGTTCTCTTATGGCCAGCCTGCCCCACCTTGACCAAATATCCCAAACCCCACAGTATATAGTTTGCATAACATCCTCACCCTGGTTTAATTTTTTCCTTATCCATAATTTTGTGTTAATTTTATGTCTTCAATTGTATTAAAAAAATGGTCTCATTTTCTATGCTAGAAATAAATAGCCTCTAGATCTGCATCTTACAGTTTAATTACAAAGCAAAAGCTCTGGCCCAAAGCTTCCTTTTGCTGTGTAGCCATGGAATCCCATGAACAGGGTAAATAAGGCTCTCTTGACATATTCTCCCTTGTTCTCGTATGTAAGAGTTCACTCAGTTTATTCAAGAGATAAATTTCTTGTATTCTGGGCCCCAACTTAACATTTTCTGGCAGATTTCGATAGTGAATATCTAAACCCAGAACTGATTCAGTATCTAGCACTTATTTATTTATTTATTTATTTATTTAAATGTGTTTCATTTTTGAGAGAGAGAGGACAGACAGAGCCTGAGTGGGGCAGGGGCAGAGAGAGAGGGAGACACAGAATCTGAAGTAGGCTCCAGGCTCTGAGCTGTCAGCACAGAGCCTGATGTGGGGCTCAAACTCATGAACCACGAGATCATGACCTGAGCTGCAGTCAGAGGCTTAACTGACTGAGCCACCCTAGCATTTATTTTTTAAATACATCCTACATAGTAGTAACTCTACTAGCTCTATTTTCAGTGATAAACAAAAAAGTGGCAATCCTTGCCTTTAGGTGGCTACCAGTCTATACCCTAGAAATATGTAACAATAAACTACAGTGAATGCTATGAATAAACAAAACAGGGAGCTAATGGAAATTCTACTGCCTTCACATCCCATCTGGTAAGCACTATTACAGCCAGTTTCCTTCCATGTATCCCTCCTGATCTGTTTTGTCAGATGTTTCCTAGAAGCTAGGTGCAACATTAAAGGCCAGATACAGCTAGATCTACACTTGCCTTGCTTTCCAACTTTTACTCTAGGGAAGGTATCTGCCCGAATACTGGTAAGTACACTGAGGCCACTCCTGATGAGATGCTGGATCTCTTTTCCAGCATGGAGCCTCAGTAAACATTTTAATGTTCAAGAATGAATTATCAGAAAAAAATAAAACTGGGCCCACAGAAAATATCCTATAGTCCAAGCAAAATGAAGTAAAGGACTTAGAAAAAAAAAATCAGAAATGAAAGAATTATTTCCCTAATCATTCGCCAAAACAATATATTTTAAGATTTCTGATCTCAATGTCTCCAAAGAATAAAATATTCAACATCTGACTACTTAATGGATATGACGCTAGTCATGGCATAGATAAACAAAACGCTGTGAACATTCACTAGATTAGGAGCAGTGCTCCAGGGAAAAGGATAGCGAGCATAGCTCTTTAATTCTAATAAGAGACTGATTCTTACCTAACGTTTTTTGCTGGACAGTAACTGTTCTATTGAAAGACACTGTTCAGCTTTCCCCATGTTTTTCACCACTGGATTAGAAATGTAAAGTAATGAGTCATCTAAAAAATTTTGGAAAACATTTTTAGTTGGCATAGTGGGATGTGAAATGTAGACACATGGAAATTCTAGAAAATCCAGCCTAACATGAGGTTGAACAGGTCACGGGAGCAGGGTTTCTGGAAAGCCTATGGAAAAAATAGTTGGTGGGAGAGGGATTCTTTCCAGTCCATCTTAGAACAAAAGTTAAATGTCATGTTCTAGAAAAGTTCAGCCACTAAAACAGAGTAAGAAGTGAGGGTTAGTTCTTATCTATAATGGTGGAGTGTCTTATTTTTCTTTCTCCTTTTGAAACCCAAAGGCCTTGACAGTCAAGGGGAAAACAATCCTTAAAAGGTAACTGTATGTTTCCAATTACTTTACCAAGTCCTAAATTCTACATAGGACTGAGAATATGGACTAATGTTATTTCATGTTGAATACATAAGTAGACTTTTATCTGACAATCAGATAATTCTGGTTCACACTTAAGCAGAGGCAGCAATTTAAAAATCTTATTATAATTTAAAAAATTATTACATAATAATTTTGTTACCAGAATTAAAGTAAAAAGACTGGAGAGAAAATTCTAGTGAATAATACCTATGTAAATTCTACAGGCAAGAATCTCCTAGAAAGTCACCATGATCTTAATGATATTTCTCCTTGTGAAGAGAATCAATATTCTTTTATTGGGAATATAGGTCTTCCTTGTCTTATGATGGGGTTACATCCTGACAAATTCAACATAAGTTAAAGATATTATAAACCATCAGACATCAGAACTTACTTTCGCGTACCTTAAATGTGCTCAGAACACTTACATTAGCCTGCGATTGGGCAAAATCAGCTAACACAAAGTCTGTTTTATAATAAAGTGTTCAATATCTCATGTAATTTACTAAATACTGTAGTGAAAGTGAAAAAGAGGATGACTGTATGGTTATGGAATGGCTCTAAGTGTATTGGCTGTTCATGCTCGTGACTGGGTGGCTGATCAGGAGCTGTGGCTGCTGCCTGTCCAGCATCATCAGAGAGGATCATTACCACATATCACTATTCCAGGAAAAGATCAAAATTCAAAATTCAAAGTACAATTTCTGCTGAATGCATATACATCTTTCACCCCATCGTTAAGTGGAAACCTGGTAAGTCAGTGACCATTTACATTATTCTTTTATGAGAAAAAACAGAAAGAAATAAAATTCTGTATTGTCCATTTATAATACTAAAATCACAGTCACTTAATTAAAACATTATATGAGTTACAAAGAAAATGACATGGGTTTTTAGGTTATTAGCAGAGTATTTTCCATACAAGTACTTATCCAAAAAGATAAATAGTTCAGATTAATAACTCTTTCAAGTTAGTAACAAGTGCTTCAAATTGAAAACATGAGTCTTTCTTTGTTATGATATTTGAGATCTTCAAGAAAAAGAATTAAAAATTAAAAACAACCAACCAAAAAAAAAAAAAAAAAAAAGAACAAAGATCTCAGGCAGAGGTGGAATTATTTATGTAACAAAATTTCTTATGAAAAATACACTGAGTTACTACATCACTCATTTATAAACTACTTTCTGATAAATGCAGTGATTAAAGGCCTACAGTATGTTTCACAAAATGTCAAGCAAATGAAGGTAATATAGAGGACTTTTTACCAATGCTTTTGCTAGTAGTTAGACTTCAGTAGCCTTTAGAGACCATTAAGTACCCTTTGGCTAATTGGCCAATGGAAGATTAATCCTCTTTTTATTCTAGCAGCACTATTTTAACACCCTTTACACTCTGTCAGTGTAGTGTCTGAATGACAAAATAATATTGTGCATGAATAATAAGCAGAAAAGTTAAATTAACATTTCATGTTTCACATGCCATACCTATGTGTCAGAAGAACTTTCTTTTTAAGTCACTGACATTCAACTTTTTAAAACAATCTCATGTTGACGTCTTATTGAGGTGAATCTTCCTAATTACTGCTAATTGCCTATCAAGAAAAAAACTCTTTTCATGAAGTGCAGTTGTCTAGTACAGATGAACATAGCTCCAGTGTGCACATTAAAGACAAAGCATGACACTTAAGGTGCTACTTTGTTATAAGGTCATACTAAATATGGTTTGCAATTAACAAAGCAGTTTTTTATCGTACTGGAAATGCCAATCTGTCTTGACACGTTCAAATTAGATTCTAAAAGAAGTATGGATATCTGCATATGGATAAGAGATCTGCTACTCTCTGTAACATTTACAAGAAGTAAAATTAACTAAATGCCCTTACTTTGTGATATGAGTTCTAAGTAATGTCCTATTAAGCAATTTTATAAGTGTTTGAACATGAAAAATGAAAACCAACACTATTATTACAAGTGTTAAATTGTTTGAAAAAGTTTACTTACAATTTTAATTCTCAAAACAGCTCCATGTACAGAAAACATTGAACATGTGTCCTTTAATTTGTACTGACAGTTTTGGCCCTATGGGCATTTATAGTAAACATTAATCCAAGTGGTACTAGCAATATAGTAGGTTTCACAATAATCTAGAATCACAGAATTTTAACTGTGCTGAAGTCAAACCTCATCACTTATATTTCTGTCCCCCAAACTATGGGAAAGGATCAGTATAAATGTATTATATATGAAATTTGGAAAATTAACTAATACAATTGAATTGTCAATATTTGTGGGAAAACAATCAGTATTTGGTTTATTCATGGTAAGAAGAACTCAACTATATAGGTCTGTTGTTATTTCAAACCCTCCATTCTAGTTACTAAAATAAATGAAACTTAAATACCAAGTACTCAATACAGAGACAGATATTCAGAACCAAAAGTATATCCAGAACAATTAATCATGATCACTACCACTAACAATTTCTCAATGTTCACATGATAATATTATCATATCAGTTTCAGACCTCCTAGACATTTGATATACACCTGGCATGCTTACTAATGACTACCAAAGTGCAATGCATTCCCATTCTGATTCCCTTCCCCAACAGGAAATGACAGAGAATGGCAATACACATGCCATTCCAAAGAAGAAACTGAGTACTTTCTTTCTAAACCCTTCTTTTTCACTCTCCTTCTGCAGCTTTCCACTACTCAAACTCAGCTAATTCAACATGGAATTATCTATTCTTCACATGTACTGTATATACATATTCTATTCAATTCTAGTCTTCCTCCACCCCTTTTGTCAATATTTATTTCAGTTACTTAAACTGTAAGGGGGGCAGGAGGAAAAGAATCCACCCCAATTAAACTACTCAAAGAATGAAGAAAAAGATAAAAAAAAAAATTGCCAAATCACCAAAAATAATGGTTGATATTTCAGGGTGATAGTAATAATAAATATCTCGATCTAATAGAAGATAAAGAACATCAATAAAATCTCAAGTGAGGTTATATGATTGAGTTATTAGGAACAGAGGCTATCAAGTTCTAGAATATCAGCAGAAGTCTCATGACTTCTGCCTCATTCTCCTTTAATTAAACTTGGTATTCTTACACAACAGATTTCAATACTTTTGATTGTTTTTCCACACTAGTGGGGGATTTACTTCTTACTGTACAGATTGTATTGCACAAAAATCCTTTGTGAACAGGCCTAAAGAAACGAATACTCATATATAGTATTGTTACTAAATGGCAGTGAGAATCTATACGATTAAAAATTACTCTTAATACTTAATGCTTATACCAACTTCAAAAGGCATTGATATTCCTTAAAATAATCTCTGATTTCCAAAAATTTATAATAGACATATATTTCTGTAATTCCTATTTTTAAAAAAGCATTTTCAATTAATAAGCCACTAAGATTTATGTATATCAACATTAAACTTATTTCTATAACACTGGAATCAATTCATAGAAATAGTGCCTTACGATGCTAATCTAAATGAAATATTACTGACTTTTGGGGAAATAAACCCAAAGATTAAAGATCTTCATATCTAGCTCCAATTTTATATATTCAAAGTAGTAAAATGATAGACATTTCTTAAGTATATGCTAAATATGAATAGCATCTTAATACTTATTGAAATATTTAATTGATAGGGTCAATAGTTAACGGCATGTCTTTCCTCAGTTGTACTACATTATAAGCTCTGAAAACAAATTACTTGGATGAAAGCCAGTTGGGGGATTTCAAAAATCTACAACTCATTACAAATTTAACAGAAGCAATACTAAGTATTCATATAATTTTGATTACATTTATAAATAACATCCTACTAAAATTCTCAAGGGAAACCACTTAATGTTTTCTCTATTTCCTGTGTAAGTTTCCTAAGATTTAAAGAGAGTAAAAACATGGACATTTCTTTAAAAGAATGGCTTTTGCAGGGGCGCCTGGGTGGCTCAGTTCGTTAAGCATCCGACTTCGCCTCGGGTCATGATCTCATGGTTAGTGGGTTCGAGCCCCACGTCAGGCTCTGTGCTGTCAGCTCAGAGCCTGGAGCCTGTTTCACATTCTCTGTCTCCCTCTCTCTCTGCCCCTTCCTGACTTGCACTCTGTCTCTCTCTCACAAATAAATAAACCTTAAAATTTTTTTTTAAAAATATGCTCCCTTAAAAGAAGGGTTTTTGCAAACTTTTGGACCTGATAAAAGGTTACTGACAACATGTAAAATGGGACTTTTTTTAAATTAAAAACTAACGCATTATGAAAATTACTTTAAAAATAATAAGACAATACATGGCGTAATTTAGAAATTTCTTCTAAAGGAGGAAAAAAGATTTACAAAGTTCAGACTTAGATGATACTATACAAGGTATTTCTCAGAGGTTTCATTCAAAAGCTTTTTTTTTAACACAAAAATTTCACACAGGAACTTCTTCATCATCCTTCACTCTGTTTTCTATTTAGAATTGTCTTCTTTCAAATAGTCTTAACCTAACAGAGTAATCACTCAGTAAATCTGTGCTATATAAAGTGTTCTGATTCGTATAGATCTTTAGAAAGAGGGTAATCTGGAGTAAAATCACTCGATATTTATTAATTGAACTGGTTTCTTTGCTGTCCTCCTGTATCCGTGGTTCTTAAAGAATAAACAGTACTTAGATATGTATATTTGAAAATTAGTGGGATTTTTGAGAGAGAGGGAGAGAGAGAGAGAGAGAGATTGAGATCAGGGAAGGGCCAGAGAGAGAAGGAGACACAAAATCTGAAACAGGCTCCAGGCTCTGAGCTGTCAGCACAGAGCATGATGCGGGGCTCGAATTCATGAATTGCGAGATCATGACCTGAGCTGAATTCAGACACTTAACTGAGCCACCCAGGCACCCCAGGTTTCCTCACTTTTTATGATGTATTTCAAATACACAACAGATACAGAAAGAAATATATAATAAATGCTCATGTACCAACCACTCAATAACGACACTGTATTACCAATACAGTTGAAGGTTATGAATCTAGCTCCTATGACTCACCATAAATAATCACTATCCTGAACACCTTTGGTGTTTATCATTGCCTCACATTTCTTTATACTTCTAATATATATATATGTATATATGTATATATATACATATATATACACATTATATATATACATATATAATATATATGTATATATATAATATATAATACATATATATGTATATAATACATATATAATGCATATATATACATATGTATATAATACATGTATAATACATATATACATATATATTATATATACATATATGTGTATATAATGTATATATGTATATATACACATGTGTATATAATGTATATATGTGTATATACACATGTATATAATACATATATAATACACATATATACATATATATTACATATATACATATATAATACATATATATATGTATTTCCAAAGCAAACATATAGTGATTTTAAGACATTCCCTTTTCACATGTTAACATTACTGACATATATAATACATATATAATGTATATATAATACATATATAATACATATATACACGTATGTATATAATACATATATAATACATATATACACACATATATATAATATATATATACATATATATTATATATATGTACATATGTATATAATGTATACATATGTATATATACGTATATATATACGTATATATACATATGTGTATATAATGTATATATGTATATATACATATGTATATATACATATATACATATATATACAATATACATATATAATACATATATATATATATATATGTATTTCCAAAGCAAACATATAGTGATTTTAAGACATTCCCTTTTCACATGTTAACATTACTGAAATTGGCATGCGTCTTCCATTCCTGGATAGCATATAATTCCTGCTATTACTTAAATAATATTTCTTTCTTAAGACTTTATTTTCTGTTGATTGCTTGTGAATACAAACATCATCTTAGTATATATTGACTTTATATCCAGCAATCTTGCTGAAACCTATTATTAATTTGTCTTGAGGTTCTGTGCAGACAGCATAGTGTTTGAAACTAATGATTGTTCTGTTTCTTCATGTCTCATACTTTTAACTTTTATTTCTTTGTTTTTGGTGCCTGTGCCCTTTATCTAGCACCATGTCTAGGACAAACAATGATAGTAGACATAAATGTCTTTCTCTTGATGTTAAAGGAATGCTTTTACCTTCCACCATTCAGTATGATGGCTGTTCTAGGTTTTTGGTATATACTTTTTAGCAGAATAAGAAAGATCTCTGCTACAGGGTGCCTGGGTGGTTAAGTGTCCGACTTCAGCTCAGGTCATGATCTTGTGCTTCATAAGTTCGAGCCCCACATTGGGCTCTGTGCTGACAGCTCAGAGCCTGGAGCCTGCTTTGGATTCTGTGTCTCCCTCTCTCTCTGCTCCTCCCCTGCTCATGCTCTCTCTCTCAAAAATAAAATAAAACAAAAAAAAAATTAAAAACATAAAAGAAAGTTCTCTGCTGTTTGTAGTTTACTAAAAGAATTTTATCACGAACAAAATACTGTATCAACCTGTATCAAAATAGTGTGTTCAGTTTTTTCATTGTGGTAACAATCAACCAATCTGTAAGTGTATATAGTACACAGTGCAGTATTTAAACTTCCCTCTTAGCACTGCTTTCACTGCATCCACAAGATTTGCGTTTTCATTTCATTTGTTTCGTGGTATTTTCTAATTTCCCTTGTGACTTCTTCTTTGACCCATTGGTTAAGAGTGTGTTGTTTAACTTCATATATTTGTGGGTTTTACAGTTTTCCTTCTGCTATTGATTTCTAGTTTCAGTCCATTGTGGTCAGAAAAGATACTTTGTATGGTTTCAATTTTCTTGAATTTAAGACTTATTTTGTGGCCTAACATGTGGTCTATCCTGTAGAATGTTCCATGTACACTTGAAAAGAACACTGGTGCCTGGGTAGCTCAGTTGGTTAAGTGTCTGACTTCGGCTCAGGTCATGATCTTGCTGTTTGTGAGTTTGAGCCCCGCATCGGGCTCTGTGCTGACAGCTCAGAGCCTGGAGCCTGCTTCGGATTCTGTGTCTCCCTCTGTCTCTGCCCCTCCCATCCTCATGCTCTGTTTCTCTCAAAAAGAGACGTTGTCTCGAGACGTGTCTCGAAAAGAATGTTGTAGTTGGGTGGAGTGTTCTGTATATGCCTGGCAGGTCCAGTTAGTCTACAATGTTCATCAAGTCCTGCATTTCCTTATTAATCTTGTCTGGATTATTAAAGTGGAGTATTAAAGTCTTCTACCATTATTGTCTTGCTGTCTATTTCTCCCTTAAATACTGTCAAAAGTTGCTTAACGTATTTAGAAGTGTTAGTATTTGGTGCATAAATATTTGTAATTGCTGTATCTTCTTGGTAAATCGATCCTTTTATCATTACTTAATGTCCTTCTTTGTCTCTTCTAACAGTTTTTCGTTTAAAGTCTATGTTGTCTAATATAACCACCACTGCTCTCTTTTGTTACAGTTGGCATGAAGTATCTTTTCTCCCCTCCCTTTCACTTTCATCCTATGTGTCTCCTTAAATCTACAGTGAGTCTCCTAGAACACATGGGTGGCTCAGTCAGTGAAGCATCTGACTCTTGAGTGGAAAACCCAAAAGACCCCACCAAAAAACTGTTAGAACTGATACATGAATTCAGCAAAGTCACAGGATATAAAGTCAATGTATAGAAATCAGTTGGATTTCTATACACCAATAATGAAGCAGAAGAAAGAATAATCAAGGAACTGATCCCATTTACAATTATACCAAAAATCATAAAATACCTAGCAATAAACCCGACCAAAGAGGTTTATTGGTATAGAAAAATCTATACACGGAAAACTATAGAAAGCTTATGAAAGAAAGTGAAAACACACACACACACACACACAGGAAAAAAGAAAAAAAAGGAAAAACATTCCACGTTCATGGACTGGAAGAACAAATATTGCTAAAATGTGGTTACTACCCGAAGCAATCTACATATTCAAAGCAATCCCTATCAAAATAACACCAGCATTCTTCACAGAGCTAGAACAAACAATCCTAAAATTTGTATGGAACCAGGAAAGACTCTGAATAGCCAAAACAATCCTGACAAAGAAAACCAAAGCTGGAGGCATCACAATTCCGGACTTCAAGCTGTATTACAAAGCTGTTATCATCAAGACAGTATGGTAATGGTACAAAAACAGACACACAGATCAATAGAACAGAATACAGAACCCAGAAATGGATCCACAAACATATGGCCAACTAATCTTTGACAAAGCAGTAAAGAATATCCAATGGAATAAAGACAGTCTCTTAAATAAATGGCGTTGGGAAAACTGGACAGTGGCGTGTGGAAGAATTAACATGGATCACTTTCTTACACTATACACAAAAATAAACTCAAAATGGATGAAAGGCCTAAACGTAAGACAGGAAGCCATCAAAATCCTACAGGAGAAAGCAGGGCAACAACCTCTTTGACTTTGGCTGCAGCAACTTCTTTTTAGACATGTTTCTGGAGGCAAGGGAAACAAAAGTAAAAATAAACTATTGGGACCTCATCAAGATAAAAACCTTCTGCACATTGAAGGAAACAATCAACAAAACTAAAAGGCAACTGATGGAATGGGAGAAGATATTTGCAAATGACATATCAGATAAAGGGTTGGTATCCAAAACCTATAAAGAACTTATCAAACTCAACACCCAAAATACAAATAACCCAGTGAAGAAATGGGAAAAAGATATGAATAGACACTTCACTAAAGAAGACATCCGGATAGCCAACAGGCACATGAAAAGATGCTCAACGTCGCTCCTCATCAGGGAAATACAAATCAAAACCACACTGAGATACCACCTCATGCCAGTCAGAGTGGCTGAAATGAACAAATCAGGAGACTATAGATGCTGGCAAGGATGTGGAGAAATGGGAACCCTCTTGCACTGTTGGTGGGAATGCAAACTGGTGCAGCCACTTTGGAAAACAGTATGGAGGTTCCTCGAAAAATTAAAAATAGAACAACCCTATGACCCAGCAATTGCACTACTAGGTATTTATCCAGAGGATACAGGAGTGCTGTTTCGAAGGGACACATGCACCCCAATGTTTATAGCAGTGCTATCAACAATAGCCAAAGTATTGAAAGAGCCCAAATGTCCATTGACAGATGAATGGATAAAGAAGGTGTGGTGTATGTGTGTGTGTGTGTGTGTGTGTGTGTGTGTGTGTGTGTGTGTGTATACATACATATATATATATATATATATATATATATATATATATATATATATATAATGGAATATTATTAGGTGATCAAAAAGAATGAAATCTTGCCATTTGCAACAATGTGGATGGAACTAGAGTGTATTATGCTAAGCAAAATAAGTCAGTCAAAGGAAGACAAATACATGATTTCACTCATATGTGGAACTTAAGATACAAAGCAGATAAACATAAGGGAAGGGAAGCAAAAATAAGATACAAACAGAGAAGGAGAGAAACCATAAGAGACTCTTAAATACAGACAACAAACTGAGGGTTGCTGGAGGGGTGTTGGGTGGGGGCATGGGCTCAATGGGCGATGGGCATTAAGGAGGGCACTTGTTGGGATGAACTCTGGGTGTTATATGTAAGTGATGAATCAGTAAATTCTATTCCTGAGGTGGAATAAAAAGCATCTGACTCTTGATTTCAGCTCAGGTCATGATGTTGAGGTGGTTAAATGGAGGCCTGCATCAGGCTCTGTGCTGACAGCATGGAGCCTGCTTGAGATTCTCTCTCTCCCTCTATGCCCCTCCACCACTCTCTCTCTCTCAAAAATAAATAAACATTAAAAAAATAAAGTGAGTCTCTTACAGACAGCATATATTTGGATCTTGTTTTCTTAAATCCACTTGGCTATACTTTGTCTTTTGATTGGGGAGTACATGTAAATCCAGTTACATTTAGAGTCATTAATGATAGAGAAGAACTTAGAGCTCTTTTGTCTCTGTTCTTCTCTCTTTCTTTTGTTTGTATTTTAATTTTTTGAAGTGACATGCTTTGATTTCTTTCTCCTCTTGTTGTGTGTATCTTTTATAGGTAATTCTTTTGTGGTGGTCATGGGGCTTTTGTGAAACATCTTATAACAATTGATTTTAAGCCGATAACAACTTAACTTCAAAAGCATACAAAATCTTTGCACTTTTACTTCTCCCTCCCAAACACTTTGTTATTGATGTCACAAATCACATCTCTTTTGTCTATCCATTAACATATTTTAGAGTCATTTTTTACACTTTTGTCTTTTAATGTCTATGTGAGCATTAAAAGCGATTACACCACCAGTACAGTTTTACAGTACTCTGTATTTTACTATATGTTTATTTTTACCAGTGAGTGTTATACTTTCATATGTGCTCATGTTGCTGTTTAGTGTCTTTTCATTTCAACCTGAAGGACTTCCTTGAGCATTTCCTGTAAGGCAGGTCTAGCAGTGATGAATTCTCCCAGCTTTTGTTGATCTAGGAAAACCTTTATTTCTTCTTCACTTTTGAAGGACAACTTTGTCAGATGTGTTAGCCTTGATTGGCAGTTTTTTCTTTGTCCGTTATTTCTTTAAAAAAACATTCTGTCCCTTTCACTCTCTCCGTTCTTCTGCAACTCCCACAGTACATATATTGATCTGCTCAATGTATTCTATAAATCCCTTGGGCTTTCTTTACTCTCTTTCATCCTTTTTTCTTCTTACTTCTCTGCCTAGTTAATTTCAGATGACCTGGTTTCAATTTCACTGATTCTATCTTCTGCTTGATCAAAGCTGATGTTCAACACTGCTAGTGAATTTGCAGTTCAGTTATTGCATTCTTAAGCTCCAAATTCTTTTTAGCAGTTTCTATTTATTGTGAAATTCTCGGGGCACCTGGGTAGCTCAGTCAGTTAAACGTCTGACTCTTGATTTCAGCTCAGGTCATGATCTCATGGTTCACGAGTTCGAGCCCCACACTGGGCTCTGCACTGACAGTGAAATTCTGCTTGGGATTCCCTCTCTCCCTTTCTCTCTGTCCCTCCCCTGTTTGCTGTCTCTCTGTCTCTCTCTTTCAGAAAGTAAATAAAACTAAAAAAAATTCTCATTTTGCTTATGCATCATTTTCTTGTGCTTGTTGAACATCTTTATGACTGTTTTTGAATTCTTTGTCAGATCATTCATATACCTGTTTCTTTAAGGCCAGTTTCTGGAAGTTTATTTTGTTCCTCTGGTTGGGCCATTTTACCCTGTTTCTTTGTGTTCCTTGCAACTTTGTGTTGCTATCCATGTTTCTTGGAAGAAACATCCACCTCTTCCAGTCTACAAACTGGCTTCACATAGGGAAAGGCTTTAACCATAATTAGCCCAGCTAGAGATTCTGGAGGCTCTCAAAACTTTTCTGTAGACGTGACTTCTCTGAACTGGTGTGTGTAGATTTCTAAGTAGAAGAAATTTCTGTTTATTTGCTTGTTTGTTCTCCAGGAGCTCATTATTCCTTGCTTGCTCTGGTGTCTGCTCTACTGGGTTTCTAAGAAGCAGTAGCAGGCCACTCAGCTCTTTTTCATTCTCAACAGCTCCCAGACATCTACCTAGAGCATTCCCAGTCCCACTGGTGCCCCGAACTGACCAGACAGAAACTGGTCCCTCAGGTAGCCCCTAAGGACCTAGAACATTGTACACACAGTACATCCTTCTCTCTGTATCACCCCGTCTGCTGTACCAAAGGCCCTCTGGGGCAGTAGCATGCCACCCAACTCTTGTCTAGCTCTGTGTTACCCAGGTTTCTTGAGTATCTGGGTCATGTCTGAGGTCTAAGACAAGCAAGACAGAAACAAATCCCTCAGGCACTCTCCCTGAGTGTGGACACCTGCTCCAGTCTTCTGTCTTTCCCTGAGGGCAACCTCTGCTTCAAGCTGTAATCACCTTTTGTCTGGTATACCATGGGTCCTCTACAACAGCAGCAGGCCACCCAGCTCTTCTTGGTTCACAGTAGCCTCTAGGCATCTAGAGGATGGCAGTGCTCTGAGACAGGTGGGAACAAAGCCAGTCCCACAGGCAGCACACTGAAAAGCCAGAATGTTGGATATAAGGTCGAGTATACTCCTTTCCTCCTCAGGAAAAACCTGGAAACCAAGAGTTTCCATCTGATCACAAAGCAGTGTGCTTTGTGGGACTAAGTTGAGGGACTTAGCACACAAAGCAGTGTGCTTTGAGGGACTAAGTTGAGAGAGTCCCACAAGCAACTTTGATACAGCTAGCTTCACATTCACCAGGGATGAGGTACCTCTTGACTAGTTTCTGGATTTCTCACAAAAGTAATTGGTCTGAGTAATGTTCACTTGTTTCCTCTCTGGGAAGGTGAATCTGGTGTTGTAGTAATGAATTATATAAATTATATAATAAATATATAATTATATAATATATTATATAATATATAATTATAATTATATAATATATAATTATATATATATAATATATATAATATTATAATTATATAATAAATTATATAAATATAATTTCTCTTTTTAATTTGTTTTTTTAATAAATAAATTTTTAATGATGAAACAACCTTTTTATTTCTGGAATTATCCTCATTTATTTATATTAGTTTTTTATACATTGATTATAGTTTAGGAATATTCACCTATGTTCATAGCTGAGATGAGACTTTAATTTTCTTTTCTCATATTATCTTATCTTGTTATTGTGTCACAGTTATACCAGCTTCATAAAATGAGGTGGAATTTGCTTCTTTCTTCTATTCTTTGGGAAAATGTGTATACCTAATATAACTTACATATAAAACTCAAATTGCAATCTCACAAACCGTTCATAATGTGGGATTACTTTTTTTATTGATAGCTTTATTAAGGTATGATTTACATGGATGAAATTCATCCATTTTTAAAGTATTTGACTAAATGACTTTTAGTATATTTACAGAGTTGTGCAATTATCACCACAGACTAATTTTAGAACATTTCAATAATACCAGAAAGAAATCTCATGCCCACTTACAGACATTCCTTTCCCACTCCCATGCCTACACAATCTCTAATCTACTTTCTGTCTCTATAGACTTTGCCTTTTCTGGATATTTCATATAAATGAAATATTACTGTATTTGATCTTCAGTGACTGACTTCCTCCACTGAGCATGTTTTCAAGACTCATTCATGTTGTAGCTTGTATCACTACTTCATTTTTTTTTTTAATTCCTGAATGATTATGTTATATGGGTGTTTGGGTTGTTTCTACTTTTGGGCTCTTATGAATAATGCTGCTATGAACACTCATGTACAGCTTTTATGGGAACTTCTGTTTCTAATTCTCTTGGGTATATACCTAAGTGGAATTGCTGGGTCATACTGTAAGTCTACATTTTGCCTTTCAAGGAACTGCCAAACTGTTTTCCAAAATACTGCAGGATTATTCATTCCCACCAGCAATGTATGAAAGTTTTAATTCATCTACATCCTCATCAGCACTTGCTATTGCCTGTCAATTTATTAGTATCTATGATCCAGCTTTTAGTTTTTTGATCATATCTATTGCATATTTGCTTTCCACAATATTAGGTTTTGTCCTTATCTTAATATTTCCTTCTTACTTTTTTCTTTGGGATTATCCAATTGCTCATTCTTAAATTGAATATAACCAGTTACATTGCTAGCTCATTAATTTTTAACCTTTTTCTAGTCTTATTGTATTTAAAGATATACATTTCCATCTGAGTACTATCTTACCTGCATCCTCCAAGTTTTGATGTCATTCAATTTGAAGTATTTTCTCATTTTTATTTTATTTTCTTCTTTGACCCATTAATTATTTGGAAATGCCTCTATAAGTTTGCATCAGAATTTTCAAAGTTAAGTTTTTAAACTGATTTCCAATTTTACTTATGTTAGACAGTATTTTTTATATGACACCAAATATTTAAAGTTTGTGGAGAGCTGATTTTCTGCCTAATTATGTGAACATTTTTGATAAATATTTAGAGCAAGACTTTTTATTGTTTGTTCAAATAATATATACACTTAATGACAGCTTTATCTTAAAAGTGATAAAATTTGTAATTTTTGCATTATTTTGAGTCCAAGTTATTAATGTTCATATATATATATGTTCCCCTTTAGATAAAGCAAAATTCCTTGAGATAACTCTAAAATGTATGCACATTTAACTATGTTCTCTAATTCTTCTCCTTCTCTTCCCATTTCTCAGTTCCTCTCATGAACTCATTCTAATCAACAGCATTTGACATAGAGTTGTTCACTTGTCCTTGAAACACTTTCATCACTTGGCTCTTACATAGTTTTTCCTAGAGCCTAAATTTCCATCAACTGATAAATGGATAAAGAAGATGTGGTTTATATACACAATGGAATACTACTTGGCAATGAGAAAGAATGAAATATGGCCTTTGGTAGCAATATGGATGGAACTGGAGAGTGTTATGCTAAGTGAAATAAGTCATACAGAGAAAGACAGAGAGCATATGTTTCACTCTTACGTGGATCCTGAGAAACTTAACAGAAGACGGGGTGGGGGGGAGTAACAGAGAGGGAAGGAGGCAAACCATAAGAGACTCTTAAAAACTGAGAATAAACTGAGGGTTGATGGGGTGGGCGAGAGGGGAAAGTGGGTGTGATGGGCATTGAGGAGGGCACCTGTTGGGATGAGCACTGGGTGTTGTATGGAAACCAATTTGACAATAAATTATATTTAATTAAAAAAAAAGAGATAATCTTTCCTCTTTGTTTTATTCCTACTTAACTGACCTCACCTCTTCTCATCCTAATTCATCTGTCCAAGCTCTAAAGCTTGGAGGACCCTGTACTCTGACCTGGGACCTCTTCTCTCTTTTATACACCTTCACTTCCTAAGTGATCCCATCCAGCCTCACATTTTAAAATCTGATCTAAATAACTCCAAAATTCATACCTCTAGCCCAGGCCTCTCCTTTGCATTTTACACTCACATATCCTGTATCTCACCTGATATCTTCACTTCAGTGACAAATTGCCACTTGGTGACAGTGTAAGGTGTCATTGATTTTAGCCTCTAGGGGTTCACATTTCTTCTTGCTTGCTTGCTTGCTTTCTTCTTTCCTTTCTTTCTTTTGTATGTTCTATATTTTTAAATGGTGTGCATTTATAAATAAATTTGTTATATTTTATTCAACTTTCTGGGTATGCTTTCATATGAGGTTTTTTCCTCCCACAATATTTAGTATATTATATTGCCACAAATATAGTCTATCATCAACTTTCTAGTTACTTTAATTGGAATCCTGACAGGTACCTTGAATACTTTTTTTTTTTTTGACTTGCCATATATGATTGGTCATCAAACTCTGTATTATACCACTGTGAAATCTCTTGGTGTTTTTTCCCCGGCTCTTTCTACTTCTATTGGTATTGTCTAGATATTTGTTGTCTTTTGCCATGATATTTAAACAATCTCTCATTTACTTCTATTTAATCTCTATTTTCTCAAAGTTTAGCCTTCGGCCTAACTGTACAGCAGAACCATCTGAGAGTTTTAAAAAACTATCAAGGTGCAAGGATCACTACCAGATATGCAGATTTAACTGGTCTAGGGTAGGATCTGGGCATAAGTATTTTTTAAAGCTCCCCAGGTGAGGAGAACATGCAGCTAGAGTTGAGAACCACAGCTATACCAGATTATTCACTAGCCACAACAAACTGCTTTCTCACCTTGATGCCTTTTCAAGCTTTCCTTCATCCAATGGCTTTGTTTTACTTATAACAGCTTTCAAAATCAAACCAAACTATAAGTCTAAGCCCAAATGCCACCTCCTTCAAAAGCCTTACTAAATAATGACTGTGATGAATGACTGTCTTTCTCCATCTATTACACATCCACAGTACATACAGCACACAGAGAGAATATATATATTCTCTATGTATATTTTCTATATAGAATATAGAGAATTATATATATATTATATAGATATAAAATATATATATATATTATATATATAATTTCCTTGTATTGTGATACACATGTCCATCTCTCCTAGTAGTATCTTACATAGGGGCCAAAGATATTGTTTAATTCATTGTTGAATATCCTATTATTAGAATGCCTTACCCATGTTAGGTACATTAAACTAAAAGGAATTGTAACAAATACATCAATCCATCTGCAAACCAAAATTCTAGGCATTTAAAACCTAACTCTAAAATATATGCCTTAATAAATATCACAACAATTCCATAGTGAGAAAAATGTTATAGTTTGTCACTTCTAGGCATGTTGATATTATAATAAGACACTTACCTGACATTTCATTGATGCAAAGAATAAAAACACTACTAGGAATATAATACTGTGTAATATATTATAACACTGGTTTATTATAAACAGAAAATAAATTTCTAACTGATGTTTTCAAATCATATTTTCTTATTTTACTATTTTCTGGGTAAGATCACAAGTGAATCTAAAAACAGAGTATAAAAAGTATGATTTTCCAGTACATAGTGTTCTGAGTGATGATAATAATAGTTCCTTACAAAGTCTAATATAAGACACAGACATTCTGTTAACAAATATCACTTGGTTCATCTAGAAGATAAGACATAGGAATAAGACAGTCACGTCCAATTCCACATGGATTCTCAGCTCAGATCCTGGTTTTTGCACAGTTTACCTTGCGAACATGATCCGAGTGACATTTCACAAATTCCTGGATAAATGTTGCTACACTCTGCTAGGAGAGAGACAGGCTATGTCATGCACAGATCAATAATAGCACTGTGTTTCATCAGCTTCAAAATCAAAAGTGCTTCATCTGGCAAAAGCCATGGCCCTAGAGAATCTGACATATATAAACTGAATACCCTACAAGGAATGTGTACTACACAAGCTATTGGGATAAGATAAAAGAAAACTCTGGAGATTAGCAATGAAATACAATGAGAGAGTAGTTTTCTACTTCATTATTACTAGAGGTGTGAATACAGACCACAAAAATGAAAATGAGGCTATTTAAAATTCTACAATTCCTGATAGAAAAAAAAAGTCCAGTACAATTTAATACCTTCAGTCTTTTAAATAAGAGTTATATAAATAAATACAAACCAAAGATAACTGTAAATTTAGGAGACAATAGTAATCATATACGTATACCCAGATTAAAATGTTTTATGGAGATCCATAAAATATGGTCCTTTTAGAATTACAGGGTTTACTTAAAGACTCTTCAGATTTAGTAGTTAGTATTCTCAAAGTTTATATGCTAGATTAACCTAAAAACCCAAGATATTTGTTGAAAGGGTTATGCTGTTGTTTTTAATTCCAGATTTTGACATTTGGAGAAGTCTTTTATTTGGGTTTTGATTAAACTAATTTAAGATTAATTGGTTAATGAAATTGGACAAGAGCTGAAGCAAACTTGAAAATTCAAATCCTAAAAATGAACCTGCTTTAAGATCACAGCTGCCAAAAAAAGTTTCTGAGAACAAAATCTGCTGTTGTAAAATTTACCTGTATCTGACTCAGATGGCAGGGGAATCAAGAATTCATCAAGACATCAGAGGAGATAATGGTGTTTAATCACAAAATAAACATCAGTGTGTATTTATGTCATGTATGTTGACATATTATACTTGAGCTCTGAGATTACTTGGGACACTGTAGTTGAGGAGTTATGGTAAAGGCAGATTAAAGGCTATTAGGCAACAATGGTCTAGAGTGAAAGTCTGGTTCTCTGGTCCACATTTTATAAAGTATCTCTTTTCTAACTTTTGGAAATAGTATCATGCCTCCTCAATACAAGACACTGGGGATTAGTTAATACTGCTATTAATATACAGAAATACCATTTTAGAGGGACAAAAAGGAGTATCCTTTTCCTTTAGAAAACACGTAGGGCCATTGTGCAAATCAGGGTTCAGAAAATTAAATGCTTATAGTTACCAGAAAGGTAGCACAAATAAATGAAGTGGGCCTGGTAGGATTTTTGACAAACAGAAGACAGTAGGCCTCATTCTTCTTGAAAGCACCATAAGACTAACTCTCCTATCAAAACCATAACTTCCAACACTTTCATGATACTATATAATCTATTAATTGATTTGTAAACTTTATAGTTCTTTCATTTAATGTCACCAATGCCTTCACTTTCTTAGTGTAAATGAATATTCAGTCTTGACCTATTTATCTATTCTTCCAATTCTCAAAACTGATTCTCTAGTTCCTAATCACAAAAGTCTGTGGGATACTTTCACTTATACATCATATTACTACTTCAACATAATAAATTAAAAACAGAATTATTCTTGTATTTTATGCTAACCTTAAGAAAGAAGAATGTCTCTGGGAAATGTTACATGTAGGAAGTGATATATGAAGCAGGCTTTAAGTGATATGCTAGATTTAGAAGGATATAAAGAAAAGTGGAAGGTACTTGAAGTAGAAAACAATTTTTTAATCTTTAAAATTTTTTTTAATGTTTATTTATTTTTGAAACAGAGAGAGACAGAGCATGAGCATGGGAGGGGAAGAGACAAGGAGACACAGAATCTGAAGCAGGCTCCAGGCTCTGAGCAGTCAGCACAGATGCGGGGCTCGAACCCACGAACCGTGAGATCATGACCTGAGCCAAAGTCGGACTCAACCAACTGAGCCACCCAGGCACTCCTACAATTTTTTAATCTTGATAAGAATATGCATTATCATATCAGTATCTTGGCAAAAAACTAGTCATAAAACAAACTTCATTCTTTCATTGAGAATGTACTATGACCTTAATTATGCAGATTCTGTGAAAGTTGTCAAAGAAGTATAATACATGGTTTTTGTCTTTGAGGAGCAAATTAGCTGTTAGATACCACAGAATTCACAAATGTTAAACTTTAAAACTATTAAATGTAAAACTGTATAAAAAGTCAACTTTGAAAAGTAGAAAGACTATGGAGTTAAGATCAAGAAAAGTAGAAAGACAACGGAGTTAACATCAATTCTTTAAGTCTTAACTGCATCATATACAATATGAGGATTTCCTCTTTTTGGGTTGATATAACAAGTCAAGACATAAAAATCAATTAATGTAGGTCTTCACATCAACAGGCTAAAAAATAAAAATCACATGATCACATCACTAGTTGCAGGAAATCATTTGACAAATTCAACATTTATTTATAGTAAAAACTCAGTAAATTAGGAACAGAGGAGAGCACCCTCAACTCATAAAGAATATCTACAAAAGCCCTATAACTAACATCATACTTAATGGTGAGAAACTTGAAGCTTTCCCACTAAGATCAGGAACAAGGCAAGAGGTCTCCTCTCACCCTGGCTTTTCATCATACTGGAAGTCCTAGCTAAGTCAGTATGACAAGAAAATGAAGTAAATGGTATACAGAATTGGAGGCAAGAAATAAAACCGTCTTTGTTCACAGACAATATGATTGTTGATGCAGAAAATCAAAAAGAACCAACAAAAAACTCTTGAACCAAATAAGTGAATATGTCACAGTTGATGGATAAAAGGTTAATATATTAAAGTCAATCCCTTTCCAACATACCAGCAGTGAACAGGTGAAATTTAAAAGCGAAACACCTGTCCTTCCCTGTTCCTGCTCAGTCTCTCTCTCTCTCAAAAAATAAACATTTAAAAAAGTGAAACACCATTTACATTAGCATACCTAAAAAGTAAATACCTTGATATATATCTAACGAAATATGTATAATGTCTGTACGAGAAAATATAAAATAGTTTGATAAAAGAAATCAAGGAAGAAATAAATGGAGATGTTCCATAGTCATGGAGTGGAAGATACAGTATTGTCAAGATGTTCCTTTGGATTCATTGCAATCCCAATCAAAATCCCAGCATGTATATTGACAAACTGACTCAAAAGTTTATATGAAGAGGGTCCTTGAGTGGCTCAGTCAATTAAGAGTCCAACTCTTTATTTAAAAAAAAAAATTTTTTAACATTTATTTATTTTTGAGACAGAGCATGAACAGGGGAGGGTCAGAGAAAGAGGGAGACACAGAATCCGAAACAGGCTCCAGGCTCTGAGCTGTCACCACAGAGCCCGATGCAGGGCTCGAACCCATGGACCGTGAGATCATGACCTGAGCTGAAGTCGGACGCCCAACTGACTGAGCCACCCAGGCACCCCTTAAGTGTCCAACTCTTGATCTCAGGTTCATGAGTTGGGCTCCATGTTGGGCATGGAGGCTACTTAAAAAATTAAAAAAAGGAGAGATGAGTAAATTCTAAAGTTTATATGAAAAAGCAAAGACCCAGATTGGTCAATACAGTATTGAAGGAGAAGAACAAGGTCAGAAGACTTAACACTACCTGATTTCAAGATTTACTATAAAGGTACAGTAATCAAGCCATGTGGTGGTAAAAGAATAGATAAATAGGCCAGTGGAATAGAACACATAGCCAGAAGTAGATCTACATAAATAGAGTCAATTGATCTTTGATAAAAAAGCAATCCAATGGAAATAAGACAGGCTTTCCAACAAATTGTGCTAGAACACTTGGATATCTATAGGAGAAAAAAAAAAAAAAAGAATCTAGACACAGACCTTATACCCTCACAAAAACTAATTCAAAATGGATCACAGACACAGGTGTAAAATGCAAAGCTAAAAAATTCGTAGAAGATAAAATAGGAGAACCTCTAAGTGATCTTGAGTGTGGAGATCACTTTTTAGATACAACACCAAAAGCATAATCCATGAAAAAAATAACTGATAAGCTAGACTTCATTAGGATTCAAAACTTCTGTTCTACAAAAGAAAATGTCGAGAGAATGAGAAGGCCCATACTGCTACAGACTGGAAGAAATATTTACAAAAGACACATCTGAAAAAGGACTGTTTTCCAAAATATACAAAGAATTCCTAAAACTCAGCAGTAAGAAAACAAACAACTGAATTAAAAAGTGGGCAAGAGACCCAGACACCTTACCAAAGAAGACAAACAGATGGCATATAAGCATAGAAAAAGATGGTTCACATAATATGTCATCAGGGAAATGCAAATTAAGACAACAATGAAATACCCCTACACACTTTTAGAATGATCAAAATCCACAACACTGTCAACAAATGCTGGTGAGAATGTGAAGCAATGGGGGTCTCATTCATTGCTGGTGGGAATCAATATGGTAAAGTACTTTGGAAGACAGTCTGGCAGTTTCTTACAAAACCAAACATATTTGGGGGGCCTGGGTGGCTCAGTCAGTTAATCTTTTGACTCTTGCTTTCGGCTCAGGTCATGATCTCATCATTTGTGAGTTCAAGCCCCACGTCAGGCTCTGTGCTGACAGCTGGGGATTCTCTCTCTCCTTCTCTCTCTGCCCCTCCTCTGCTGGCATGTGCTCTCCTTATCTCTCCAAATAAATAAATAAACTTAAAAAAAACACAAAAACAACAAAAACTAAACATATTCTTAACATATGATCCAGCAACCATGCTTCTTGGTATTTGCCCAAAGTCACTGAAAGCTTATATGCACATAAGAACCTCTATAGGGATGTTTATGGTGGCTTTATTCATAATTGCCAAAACATGGAAGCAATCAAGATGTCCTTCAGAAGCTGAGTGGATACATAAACTGGCACATCCAGACAATGGAATATTATTCAATGCTAAATAGAAATGAGCTATCAAGTCATGAAAAAACAGGGAGGATATTTAGGTGTATATTATTAAAAGAAAGAAGCCAATCTGAAAACCCTTTATATTGTATGATTCCAACTATATGACATTCTATAAAGGCAAAGCTATGGTGAGAGTAAAAAGACTTGTGGTTGCCAGGGATTGAGGCAAGGTGGGGGTGGCCAGCAGAGGATCAACAGGTGAAACATAGAGGAATTTTAGGGCAGTGAAAATGAATATATGAACAGAGATATATCATTATACATTTGTCCAAACCCAAACAATACCAAGAGTGAACTGTAAACTGTATACTTAGGGTAATTAGGATGTATCAAAGTAGGTTCAACAATTGTAATAAATGTACCTTTCTGGTGGGGATAGTGATAATGAGGGAGTCTATGCATGTGGGGGGCCATGGAGTATATGGGAAATCTCAGTACCTTCTTTTCAATTTTGCTCTGACCTAAAGCTACTCCCTCTAAAATAAAGTTTTAATAAAAGAACATACAATTTCATTGTTCTCAAATTCTACCTTCCACAAAACACTAGAACACAGTTCAGGCAAGTTCTCTGACACCAAGGATTGCCTCCCCTCCAGTTTCCAAAAGCATGTTCCTCATTTTCATTTGAAACCTCTCCAGAATATCCTTAATGTCCATATTTCTAGTATGAACCTCAAAACGCTTCCAGCATGTACTCATTACATAGTTCCAGAGCTGCTTCCACATTTTTAGATATTCGTTACAATAGCACCCAAAGCTAGCACCAAAATATGCATTACTATTCTTGGGTTGCTATAATAACAACAACCGAAACCCCATAGACTGGGTAGCTTAAAAAACAGACATTTAATATCTTACAGTTCTGGAGGCTGGAAGTATGAGATCAGAATGTCAGCATGATCAGGTTCTAGTGAGAGCTCTCTTTCTCTTCCTATAAGGGCACTAAACCCACCATGAGGGCCCTTCCCTCATGACCTCATCTAAACGTAATTACCTCACAAAAGCCCATCCCCAAATACCATAACATTGGGGGTTAGGGATTCAACACATGAATTTTGGGAGAACACAATGCAATCCACAGTGATAATAAGCCTCTTGAAATCCATGTTGTTATTTAAACAAATACAGAAAGGAAATTAATAAAATAATTCATCTATTCATATTTAAATGAATGACATGGAGTATTATACTTTCTTGAAACACATATTATTTCAGGGGAAAGCTTACCATAAAATAAATTTTCTAGTATGTAAAATACCACAAACATTTACATTTGATATCTGCCAGCTGGTATCTTATATATAATTATTTAACACCTACTACAAAACATTTAAAAGATATTCTAAAAGGTGTTTTTACAGGTAAAGCTGCATCTTTTTTTATAATATGGTTCTGGTAGTTTGCTTCTATGAAACAATGCTGTTTAAATCCACATGATGACACGTATGTGGCTATCAAGGAGTTTCCACAGTTATGATACAATTAAGTAATGTTACTAGAACAAAAGAGGTTAACATTTACACCTTGTTATTCTTAGGACTTGAGACTCATTTGTCACATGTTTCAGCTGAATTATGAGTAAGGCTCTTAGGTCAAAGAACTGAGCATTTAAACTGGAAAAGATAGTCTGTCAATATTATTAGCTTTAACAGTCTATTCCTTGATGCTTACTTTTGCAATACACAATGGAATATGTTAGAAAAAAGAAAACACAAGTTTTAATTAGAAGTTAATTTTAGGAAAATTAACTTTAACTATATTTTACTTTGTTGAATTTAATAATAATTGAAGTTAAGTGCTTTGTCTAACAGTAGGTTCTATACATCTAAAAGTGTTAGGGGTGCCTGGGTGGCTCAGTCAGTTAAGCATCTAACCCTTGATTTCAACTCAGGTCATGATCTCATGGTTCATGAGATTGAGCCCTCTGCCAGGCTTTGGAGACTGCTTAGGATTCTCTCTCCTTCTCTCTCTCTGCTCCTCCCCAGCTTGTACATGTGCTCTCTGTGTCCCTCAAAATAAATAAATAAACATAAAAAATGATTAAAATGTTATATAGCTATTACACTTTACCATTATTTATTACATAAATAATTGTTATGTTGGTAGTAGGTTTTATTAATTTGAATGGAGAATGATTTTTATTATATTATTCTGTCAACCATGAATGTATTGTTCAGTAAAAGCCATGCAGATACTACTATTTGTTGGTATATTTTCCCATTTAAAACTAACATTAAAAAGAGTTTTACTGATATATAATTCACATACCACATTATTCACCCATTTAAAGTGTAAAATTCAATGGTTTTCCAGTATATATTCACAGATACGTTCAACCACTATCATAGTCGATTTTAGAACATTTTCATCACTTTAAGAAGAAACCCACATACTTCAGCAATTGCTACCATATTCTTCTTTACCCCCAGCCCAAAGCAAACATGAATCTACTTTCTGTCTCTATAGATTTACCTATTCTGGGTATTTCATATATATGGAATCACAAAATATGTGGTCTTTTCTAACTTGCTTCTTTCACTAAATATGTTTTTAAGTTGCACCCATGTTGTAACACATATCAATACTCATTATTTTTTATGGTTTAATAATATTCCATTGTATGTATATACCACAATTTATACTTTCAACAACTAATGGACATTTAGGTTATATCTACCTTTTGCTTATTATTAGTAATGCTGCTATGAACAATACTGCCTTAATATTTACTATCTTCTTGTACAAAGCCTTATGTAAGACAGAGGCAAGTACTTAGGCTTTCTCATTTCTTACCTGAGTATTCACAAAGCTCTATGAATGTATGTGTCCTCCAGATTCCCAGGAAGATGTCATAGCCTTTTGAAACTTTTATGGACATCTCATTTCCCAGTTTTCCTTTTAAGCTATTTGGTTAATATACTGTTTGACCTTAACTGGAATCTATCACCTCAGGCAGCTTGAAGTTAAAACACTTGCCTGTAATTGTTTTGACAATCCCATACCCACCAAACCTGCTAAGAAGGCTGCTCACAATGACTGGGATCAGAGTCAGCTTTTCAACTGGGGTCTTCCAGGAAAGCATCAGACAGGTCAAATGATGACAACTATTTGGGAATCAGGCTTTGCAGGGGCTCTAGTTCCATTCCATTTCTTCTGGTAGTTGCCAGGCTGCATGGGGGACATGAACCATCTTTATTCCCAGGATACTGCTGAGCTAGGATAGCAGGGAATGGGACCAAAGCAAATTAAAATGCCACACAGTGTCCTGTTCTTATTTAGATTCAGCTGTTTTTCTTGAAGAACACTCCCTAGACTGTTGCAAGTCTTTGGTTAATTTCCAGAATTTCCTAGAGGCATTATAAGCGTTCCTCAATGTACATAGAAAGTCTCAAAAAATGCTTTGTAGTTTTCATGTAATATGCTTTTATTTGATCTCCAAGGAACATATGGCTTAGAAAATGATGAGGGAGCATGAGGCAGGCTGAGGGGTAAAGCACAAGCTAGCACCTCCTCCCCACCCCGCCACCCCAGGTGGGATCTGAGTGATATTCCTTGGACACTCCTGGCTGCCCAAGAACAAAGGAAAGGGGTTTAAGTACTTGCCATGGTGATATGGGAAACTAAGGCAAATTAAAAATTAAATTCCCTTACTGCCTACAGCCCATTGACAAGGCCTTGAACGGGGCAGAGTGACCGTCCTCCAGGAGCTCAGCTGCCTCGATGATGACAGTTTGCCAGGGACAAAAGAGAACCTTAGCTTAACATTATCCCAACCTCAAGGACCTTGTAAGTCAACTTCCATTATCTCAACTCCCCCAAGATATATGCTGACAATCATACTCCAAGCATATGGCCCCCAGATATGCATCTAAAGGGTCTCATGACTGAGGTTTTATTAAATGGTAATAAATGGCATTTTCCTAGCAACAGCTAGCCCCTGAAGGTCCTGGAAACCTTGCTCCCAAAATTCCTTAGAGACTTACCCTATCCTTGACCCCCTCCCAACCTGAGGGTATATAATGAGTTACTGTCACAACCCCATGCAGTTCTTCCTGCCCATGGGTCCTGTCCCCATGCTTTAGTAAAATCACCTTTTTGCATCAAAGATGTCTTCAAGAATTCTTGCTTGCTTGCTGGCTCCAGACCACCCCACCATCACCCCAAAACTTCATCAGAAAATTTGTGGCTCCCTTGATCCATCAAGTGTCTTAGAATTATTACATGGATCCTTACTTAGAAGATTAGGTTCTGCACAAAGTGCTATGAAGATGCTGATTCCCAATAATGTTTGCTTGTTTTTAAATTTCTTTTATGGAGGAATAATCATCAAAACCTTTATGCTAATAGTAATACATGTTACAACGTGGATGAATGTTTAAAACATTATGAGAAGCGAAAGATGCCAGACACCAAAAGCCACATATTCTAAGATTCCATCTGTATGAAATGTCTGGATAGGCAAATCTTGAAGGGAAGCAGATTCTGCCACCCCAAGTTATGTCTCTTTGGCATAAGGATTGTTTTGAGCTAAAGGCAACCAAAACCCAGCAGATTCAAGAAAAACTCTTTATCCATTCCTTTCAATTGCCTAAATTTACACTGGAAAGCAAGTCTTACCAGGAAGAGAAATATTATCAGAAATACTTTTTTACCTAAGAAATTTATTTACATAACAGAACAACCTTTGTTTTCCAAACATCTCCTCTAGATTTCCTGTGAAAGTCCTCCCTCCCTTTGTATCCCACACCTCCACCCCTTTCCTTAGCTCAGGATGTTATATAAACTTCAATTATCTAGCTGCCTTTTGGGTCTCATTTTTTTATGGGGCTTGCATATACATGAAGTTAATTTTTTTTCTTCTATTAATCTGTTTTATGACAATTTAATTTTTAGACAAGCCAAAGAACCTAGAAGGGAAGAAGGAAAATTTTTTCTGCCCATACAACTATATAGACAGAGTGTAGGTTAGTAGTTGCAGAGAGCTAGCAGAGATGGGAGAAGGATGATAGATAAAAGGTACAGGGTACCTTTATGAAGTTAGGAAAATGTTCTAAAATTGATTTTGGTAATAGTTGCACAATTTTGTCTATATTGTAACAACCACTGAATTAAATAAGAGAATTTTATGGTATGTGAATTATATGTCATTAAAGTTATTACAAAAAAAATTAATAGTGGGTGACTTAAATACTTCACTCTCCATAACTGACAGACCTAGACAGAAAATCAGCAAGAATATCGAAGAGTTGAACATCATTATTAACCAACTAGACTCAATAGATATATAGAGAACACTCAATCCAACAACAGCAGAATACACATTGTTTTCAAGTGCACATGGAATATTCTGCCATATCTACTATTTGTTAGGCCAGAAAATAAGTCTTAATAAATTTTTAAAATCCAGATGGTAGAAAGTAACTCTCCATGTAAGTTTGGAACATGGGTCAGATCTGGTTTATTAGGCTACTTTGGGAATGAAGCCAGAGACAGTTCTTATTAGTATAACTACTATAATAGTAATCCTTTATAATTAAAACATTTACTAAGTATTGCTTGAATCAAAACACTAGATATTAGAAGTAGAAAATTTAAGCATAACTTAAAATTATGTATGACAGTGATTTAAAAATTACTTTCTAGGGGCGCCTGGGTGGCTCAGTCGGTTAAGCAGCCGACTTTGGCTCAGGTCATGATCTCACGGTCCGTGAGTTCGAGCCCCACGTAGGGCTCTGTGCTGACAGCTCAGAGCCTGGAGCCTGTTTCAGATTCTGTGTCTCCCTCTCTCTGACCCTCCCCCGTTCATGCTCTGTCTCTCTCTGTCTCAAAAATAAATAAACGTTAAAAATAAATAAATAAAAATAAAAATTACTTTCTACATTGATGAATTCTGACAAATTTTCAACAAAACATTTTTTATACAAGCAAATACCTTTAAGAACGGAGACTTCAGGAACAATCTTTTCCTTTCCATGTGCTTTAAGATTAAATTATGATAACCAGCAGTAAGTTATAATGTGTCTACAAATTATTGCAGAAAACTCAATTCAAAAAGCATAGGTAAATTATAAGAACACATTAAAATAGATATTTATGTTAAATTCTTCACATTTTATGCTAGTATTTGTAAAGAGGAACTGAGGCAATTACTATTTAATAATTTGATTTATAATGATAAATTCTAAGTTTTAGACATGGGCAAATTAAGTGAGATAAATGCATTAATGAAGCCTGTCCTTAAAATGTTATAACACAACAATGAACAGGAACAACACATGTAAAACAAAATATCCACCTTGATAATATAGTCTATTATAATTGATTTTTAAGGTTCCTTTACCTTTATTGTCTGTCTGCTTGTCTGATATCGTTGATCAGATACTTGTTGCTGCTGAAGGAGTTTTTCATTTATTTCTTTATATTCTTTTACAGACAATTCCGCTGTTTTTTTGGCATTATGAAGTATGCTGTTTTGTTGTTGTAAAGATACAATACGTTCTCGTAATAAAATAATATTGCTACTTGACTTCTGGGAAGTTATATTTTTCCACTTTTCTCTGTTAACTATACAAAAAGAATGTTCATAATATTTTTAAAAATACATTAAATTAAAAAGACATTGTTAATTTCATATACATTCTTACCTCTGGTAGGAACTGTTGTATGAGAACTCTTTTGTATATTACCATTCTTCTTTTGAAAAGTTGGCTTTCTGGCATTCTTGGAATGAAAATAATCCTAAATTTGAAAGTTTTAATAAAAATTACATTATTACTCAATAACAACTTCAAGTGAATGAACATAGTAAATAATATTTCTTTACCTAAAAATATATTTATTAAAATATATATATATTTATTTATGCAAACTCAAAAAAATCTAAACAAATTCTATAATTGATACCAAGAACTTATAAATGAACATAAATGTGCATTAAAGTTGACTTATCAACTAGCAGGCAGAAGATACAAATACAATCAACCCTGAATTAGTAGGAATTTAACCTGTGGACAGTTTTAAAATCCAGGAGTAAATACAGTAAAAACAACAAAAATAAAATAAGAATAATTTAATATCTTATTCTCTGGGAACCTAGGTCCTTTTGTCAAATACTGTTATCTGTTGCATGGAGACTGATTAATCCCTTCTGACAAATAAAGCTGACAAATGCTGATGGTAATAAAGTAACTTTCCTTTAAATTGTATGTTTTCCTCAGGACATTCTAAAATGAAGACATGACTTTTGTTCCAAAATATTTCACCAATTTTAAAAAGGATTGGAGGCAGGGGAGAGGGTAAGAGAAATGAGGAAAGGGAGTCAAAGGTAAAAGAAAAAAATTAATTTACTTGTCACAGTCAGCATTCCATTCTGGGATATGGATAGAGTTTTATAGCCCATTTACACAAGGATTTATTGAATATTAGGACTCCTAGAAACCATCTAATGCTTTATATATTTTTAGTATTTTTCATTGTATGTGTATATGTAAAGCTCTATATACCATTATCCAAAATGATATGTGTTCTCTGGGGAAAAAAATATCCATAAATGCAGGAAAAGAAAATAAGTGACCAGAAAGCCTATTGCCTGGAAATAACCATGGTCAAAATTTTAGGATATTTTCATCTAGGTTATTCTGGAGAATGAAATGGAATTACACTATTCATATTATATTGAGTCTGCTTTTTACCTTTACTATACCAGAAACATAAGATAGTGTTTTGATATTTTGAAACACAAATTAAAAAAATTTTTTTTCTTATCATTGCCCCAGGAATTTCAGATTTGTAATTAGAGATGCCAGCAGATTAAAAAAATTTAAAAACGCTTCTCCAAAGCAAAAATTTAAATAGGAACATGTTTCTAAAGTATTATAAATCATACTACTAAAATATGTGGTCATATCTAAGAATTTATTGGCTGGGAAACAGGTACATTACCAATCTAGAAAATTCTTTTAAAAAAGGATTTTTTTTTTCAGAGATCCCAATTCCAGAAAAAATAATTATAATAAAAATGGTAGAAAAAAATAAATTTTATCCAGCGTTACTTTGGCAATGAGCCAAATATTTTATCTAAGATAGGGTTTTCCTTTAAACCAATTACTTTTCCTTTGAACTTGTTTCATTCTCAAAATGTTTGTTTTTGAAATGCCTCATTTGAACTTTTTTAGAACCAGTATATCAGATATATATTTTTTTAAATGTTTCATTGGTATATTAGGCCTTAAGAGCCAGTCATGACACTATAAAAATGTCCCAGACAGAACTACCAAATTACCAGTATTCGTCACCAGACCTGATATCAAGTTAACTGGATCTAAATTAAAAAGAACCATTTCTAGT
This sequence comes from Panthera onca, assembly GCF_046562875.1. NCBI lineage: Eukaryota > Metazoa > Chordata > Mammalia > Carnivora > Felidae > Panthera > Panthera onca. The sequence continues at coordinate 42,998,994 of NC_138351.1, read as the reverse complement.
ATTATTACTTACTAAAATTTCAGAAAAAATTTTAAAAATTTTAAACTTTGAAATCAGCACACTTAAAGTGTCTTTTTAATATGGAAAAATGTTAAAGGAAACTCAAGGAACTCAAGATGAGAAATTTGAAGAAGCAAACCTAGGATATAGTATGTATCAATAATTTGCATCTTTTTTTTTTTTTTTTTTTGCTGAGTAGTATTACATGGAATGGATGTATCACAATTTACCATTCAACTATGGAAGAAAATTTTGGTTGTTGTTAGTTTTTCAGGTATTAGAAATAAAGTTGTTATGACCATTCATATATAGGATTTTGGGGGTAAACGCAGATTTTCATTTCTCTGGGATAAGTGTCCAAGAGAGAAATAGTTGGGGTTGTATGATGTGTATGATTTGTTCTTTTTTTTTCTTTTACAGAAACTGCCAGTTGTTTCTCAGAGTGGGGTACCACTTTATATTATTATATGTGAGATCTAGTTTCTCTGCATCCTTGCCAGCATTCTGTTGTTTCCCAACAAAATCTTTATATATAAGAAGTATGAGTCATTTGTCACATATATGGTTTGTAATACTTCCTTCCAGTCTATAGCATGTCTTTATATCCTCTAAAGAGGTCCTTTCATGGAGCAAAATTTCTTAATTTTAATGATGTCTAACTTATTGATAATTTCTTTTAGGGATCATGCTTTTGATATCATCTCTAAAAATTATTCAGCAAGCCCAAAGTTCTGAATATTTTTCCTTATGTTTCCCTCTTAAATTTTTATGATTTAATGTTATACACTTATATCTGTGATCCATTGCAAGCTAATTTTTGCACAAGATGTGAGGTTCAGATATAGGTTCATTTTCTTGTCTAGGGATATCCAATTAATTACTCCAGCATTATTTATTGAAAAGACCATCCTTCCTCTATTGAATTGCTTTTGCCTCTCTGTCAAAAATCAGTTGTTTATACTTGTGAATTCATTCTAGATTCTGTATTCCATTATGTAAAAAATAAACCTTTCTTCCTCTCATGGTGGGCGTTTGTTGTAATCAGTCTTGACACTGAGTGGTAGGAATTGATGTCACAATCTTCACAAAATACTTATTTCTTATTAAAATTTCATTTGGTTCTTTTTTTATATCTTCTATTTCTTTGCTGAGACTTTCCATTGCATTCTTGAGATGTTCTATTTTTTCATTTGTTTCAAGTCTGTTTGTGACAGTTTGTTGAAGCATTTTTATAATGTCTTCTTTAAAATGCTTGTCATGTAGTTCCAACATCTGTGTCATCCTGTTACTGGCTTCTGTTGATTGTCTTTTCATTCAAGTTGAGGTTTTTCTGATTTCTTGCTATAATGAGTAATTTTCCATTGTATCCTGGACATTTTGCCTATTTTATTTTAAGACTCTGGATCTTATTTATTTCTTCTAGCAGGCCTCCTCTTATAGCACATTGGTGGAGCAAGGGAGCACCACCTCATTACTGCCAACTGGGAATGGGAAGTCCCCACCAAAGAGGTTGGGAGGAGCACCTCATTACTGCTTGGTGGAGGTGAAAGTTCAAATTCCCCAAAGGTTGATGCCATCCTGCCTGGGAGACGGAGCATGGACTTGTTTCTGCTCCTCACTTAGAGTCCAATGACAAAGTGGGGAGTGGGGAGTGAGAGGCTTTATAGATACAGGAGGTGTGACAGTCCCCATCTCTGCCCCAAGGAAGGGAGAGGGTCATCTTTTCACTGATGGATGAACTCAGATGTCTAGCTCCTTATATGGCCTCTGATGACAAGATGGCAGGGAGTCATTACCATTGGCTCCTCATTTTGTCTTCTCTAACACCACCCTGATGGGTGGAGGAGAAGTTGGGGGTGACTCCTTAGAGCCAGGTGAGAGTAAAAGCCTAGGTTCCCCACTAGGTCTTTATCAATGTGAGTAGAGGTAGGTTTGCAATTTTTTCTGTGGTATTTGGGTAGAGTAGGGTGATTACTGTGTAAAAATTTTCTATCTTGCTTGGCTGCCCCTTTCTTGGTCCTTTAACAAGAGAGAACAGGGTTTTATTGGGGCCTTTCATCATTTGATGAAAGTGTTTCCAGGTGGCAGGTTTATTCAGCATGCAGGCTGGGATATATGAGGCAGAATTAAAACTCATAAAACTCACCAATCATATTGTTCCTTGAGTCTTGTGATTCCTAACTAGTCTTCTTAAGAAATTATTAAAAAGTTGAGTATTTTCACCATATACTTCACAGAAAAAAAATTTTTTAAGGATGCAAATTAAATTATTAGCAACAAAAATAAGTTATGAAACATAAGATAAAATTAAAAACATAGCTTATAATCAAGGAACACTGTGTCATATACCTTTGGGGTCTTGCCATCTGTGTTTGAATATATTCGTACCATATCTTTTCCTTGCGTTTGGCTACCTTCTGTTTGGTCACTTTGTTTCTGGTCTCTTCCATCTTCTATAGCACTTATTTTCTGGGATGTTTCTACAATAATTGTTCCTAAATTTTGAGAGGTCTGCGCTTCGGGATCACTGCTTTTGGGAAAAAGTGGGGAATATGAAACGCAAGAAGAAGAGTTGTTAAATGTACCTATTTTAAGTTCAAGATCAAATACTGTTCTAGCACATATTGCACTTAAAGCTAGAAGTTTAATTTGAACATTTACTGGTCCTCTAAATTAAGAAAAAAATTAGTCTAAACATGTTTTACAGTCTGTGATTTCTGTTAATTCTGTACATGACCTCAAACTTACTAAGACGAATAAATAAGTAGGACTTCTTTAATTAACCTGATGGGACATCCACATTGGTGACTGAATTTGAACACCACTCACACAGAGACCTACTACTGCAGTAGAATGAACAGCCTTAAGCAAGCACTGGCCTGGGACTAGAGTTCTGACTATATGGCCCTTTCAGTTACTTACTGTCTCTGGACCATGTTTCTTCACCTGATAAATGTTATATTGCATCAGTGATCCTGATTTTTTTCACAACCAAATATCCTCTTTATTACAATTCCCTTAGGTATACCATATTTGAAAAGTGTATCTAGCAAAGAAAAAGAGTATGCCTATTGAAAAACAATTCAACGTCTTATTTACTTGCCATCTAAATGAAAAGAAATGCCAAAAGGAAGTGTTTTACAAAATTGTAAAATCTCATCAACAAATTAGAATATCTAGTACCAAATGCCTGGTAGTGCCACTTCTGTAGTATTTCCACTAAGCGCTAACTTGGGAAGCACATGTTTTAATGCTGCCAGGATTGGAGCACTTACTACTTTCTGGGCCAGGGCAGAAAGCTTTAACGTTTCTCACAGGAAAGTTTTCCCTGAGTCTGAGACAAGTTTTGAATCTCCGAGGCTTTCACCCACTGATCTCAGTTCCATCTCTTATGTCCACTCATCATTCAGTAAAATGTCCATTCATCATTCATTGCTAAGCACCAATTATGTGCCAGGCACTCTTCTAAGCACAAAGGATAAAGTACAAGGAATAAAGGAGACAGATATCTCTGCCCTTATGCAGCTTTCATCCTAAAGGGGTGGGTTCAGATAACAAGAAAATAAGTAAAATTATGTTAATAGTTTGTATTAATGAGAAGGAAGATTGATTGAAAGTGCTGAGGTTGAGTAGAACATTCAAATAAGTCTAATTCCTTTTCCACATGGATGATCTCTTAAATATTTGGATATGGTCATTTGATGCTTGAAACATCTCGTAAAAAAAACATCCCTAGCTTATTCAAACATTCTTATTATGTGTGCTTTTGAGATGTTTTTTCACCCTGGTCACTCCACCTTATCTTGATGGAGCATTATGTCCAGAATTCAATTTCATATTCCAAGGATACTATGTGAATTACTTAGTACAATTTCTGGTAGATGCAGACTAAAATTATGCAAGCTTTCTGGAATGTACATTGTACTGTAGACTCAAACAAGATTTAATTAAAACTTCCTAAAATATTTTTATGTATACTATTGCAAAGTCCCATATTTTCCCCATTGTATAGTTGAGCAACTGGCTTTTCCAGCTAAGTAATGGACCCTGTAGTCTTCTGTGTAACTCTATCTTCCCAGTCTATTGCTATCTTTGGGGATTTTTATTCTATTTTGTAAAGTACTTTTTACCCCTTTCTCATGTCATGTTATCCACAAGTTTGATAAACATGGTTTGTTGAAATTCTGTTTTTCAAGGTATGAACAACTCTTCCTGAAAATCACCCATCACTGAATTGGGCATTGATAAGTTATTTGTGTATCAGGACCCACAAAATGCAGGCTGTGCCAGTGGCCTGGCCTCTATCAGAAATCTGAACTAAGTGAGCTGCATTTATAGTAAACACCTGTTCTGAATAATAGTAATTTGCAATAGCTGAACTTTTTGTTTCATGGAAGAAAGCTTTATTAATTATAAGGGAAAGGAAATATAAGGAATTAAGCAACTATAGTAAACATAAAGAGGGAGAGAAGTATAGAGAAGAACAAAGAAGGCTTAATACATCAAATCATGTACTCACAATATCCAACTTTCTGGCTAGGGAAGCCCTGCAATGAACTGCCAGGTTGGAGGCTCAGTTGAGGGTCTTGGGTAATTGAGGGTCCTGGGCCAGCGTCCTCCCCTCAGGTAAGACTTCCAACTAGCTATTCCAGCCAGGGCAATATATATACTACCCATGTGTGATTTATGATTAGTCATTAAGTTTGCCTAAGTGCAGTCCAGAGCGAGCTGGTTTTTCTCTGTTTCTCTTATCATATCTCACAATCTTAGGAGGCTGGGTGTCTGCATAGTCCTCTTCCCTCCCTGATCCATTCCAGGGGGCCAGCATGGTCTGGCTCAAGGAGGAGAGGCAAGTTAATCCCTCCTGGCATCAGAAACAGAAGGGCCAGTTCCAATCCTGAGGCCAGATATGGAAAGCCAACAAAGCCCCCCATGATTGTGTATGTGCAGATCTGGGCAGAAATGCGTGACAGGTCACACAAAACAACGTCTATACAGAACTCCTCACTGTCGAGGAAACCTGATACACACCAATCACAACCCTCCAACACAGCTTTAGCTAACTTACTTTACTCTACAGACCAGGACATACTGGTCATATAAAAATCAATCAATCAATCAATCAATCAATCCCTAACCTCCCAGCCAACCAATCAATCCCTAACCTCCCAGCCAACTATGCCCTGTTTCTGCATTGCTTCTTCTATAAAACTCCTTCTTGCCCAAAACCCTTAGGAAGAGTGCACCATAGATTGCTAGGCAGTGTACTCCTTCATTCCATGGATTGTTTTCACTTGAATGAAGGACTTCACACTCATTTCTAAACTGTATTATTTTTGTCATTTGATAGCATGTTTTTGTAATACTGCTCAACTATGAAAGATAAATAGTCATAAATATATAAATACTAACAAGGTCATAATTATATAATAAAGTATTTTATATTCATATATTAAGGACAAAGTTCTGCTTTTCTCAGCATTCAAGTAAATTTCTTATATTTCAGACTATGAAAAGCTAAAAGAAATAGAATGTTCTAAAGTCCTGAAGGTCCACTGTGGGATTTCTAATTGTTTGAGTATTATTTGCAGCTGAGTGATTCCTGAGAGTGTTCTGTCAGGCAGGAAATATAACACTTAATCCTCACAATGTAAAATCAAGTTCACTGCTAAGCAACTTAAATGACAATCTTATGTTTTAAGAGATATTGTATGATTGATCTCCCAAAATATGTGACCATCTGCACGTGTACCAATACGATGAAATTAGAACTGTGTTACTTAGCTTTCATGTATCTATTCACACATACATACTCACGCATGAGTAAACTGCACCACTTCTATTATGAAGAGTGTGGTAGTATCAACTGGTGAGATATAATTAGCTGAAACTAGGATTTCCTTGAAGACAGATAAATGATTAGTGGGTTTTAAGCTGAGTAGGATTTTATCTCTAATGGCTTTTGAGAACAAGGAAGAAAACCTTAGGGGTCAAAAAGAAATGGGAATGCAGATTCATCCTTCTTCCTCACCTTCATCAATTTGTTTTCAAGGTTTTTTTTTTTTTTTTTTTTTTTTTTACCTGTCTGAAGACGAGGGCTTGACCCAATGATCATTTAAAACAGTGGCTCCTGGGGCACCTGGGTGGCTCAGTGGGTTGAAAGTCCAACTTTGGCTCTGGTCATGATCTCATGGTTTGTGAGTTCAAGCCCCTGCATGGGGCTCTCTGCTGTCAGTGCAGAGCCTACTTCAGTTTCTCTGTCTCCCTCTCTTTTTGCTCCTCCCCCACTTGCACTCACACATGCCCTTTCTCTCTCTCTCAAAAATAAACAAACAGTTGAAAAACAAAAACAAAAGAGTGGTCACCAAACTTGTCTACATATTGGAATCAGCTGGAGAGCTTAAAAAATAGTGAAGCTGTGGTAGAATCCCCTCCCTCAGGAATATGGTACGAAAAGACCTCAAGATAAGGGAAGGCAACCTGGCTGTGTGCATATGTGACGTCCCTCAGGTCCCTGTAACATGAGAGCACCCAATCAGCCTGTATGTTTATGCGTTACCCATATATGGGAGACAAAGAAATAGAAAATGCATAAAAGACTACACCACGTGGCATTCAGGGCTTAGCTTTTCAGGTACAAACTCTCTGAGCCCATGTCAGCACAAATAAACTCGCTTTCTGGTAAGAAAAGCCTCGGTGTCATGACTCTTTGTGCAAGAGTCCTTTTACAAAGCTTGCATCCCACCACAGAAGTTATGATTTAATTATTCTGGGGTGTGGCCTATGTAGAGGCTGCTTTCAGGCAACCAACCTGAACAAAAGAAATCTGAGTGAGGATGAAGGGCCCACAGTGACCCCCAAACCCCCGGCTGAATACAAATAGGCCCATTAGGCAACCCACCCAAGATATATGTAAGCCCTAGCTGACCAATGGGCTACTTACACTTGGACACGGGTACCAAAAAAGGAAAATTCCATACATTCCCATATCTCCTCACCTTCCCCATTTAACTACAGCCCCCCACCATTGTCTTGTGGGAGACAGTCTCTCCTTTGCTGTCCTGCCTGCTGCTCCCTTGTGGGGTATTCAGTAAACATCTCTCTCTTTTGTTCTGCCTTGAGTGAATTCTTTTACCACCTATACCCCCAGTTTCCACCCAATGGGGCTGCCCCACATTTGGTGGCCCCCATCCAATTGGAAAACCTCACATCTGAGCTTTGGAATCTTTATAAAATTCAGATAAATCTAATAGATGCAAACAAGTTTGAGAAAGACATTTTAAGATAAATTTCAGTTCTATGTCTCTGATTAAGCAATCTCCTAATTGTAAGGATGCCTTCCTCACTATACCAGCAAGAGATAGAGGACTCTAAATCCCTAGAAACTCTTACCAATGGCTAAGACAAGGGCTTAAATCTGCATAACAACTTTACCCTTGTATACTGTGCTTTTCCTGATAACCTCCTATGACAGACTCCTCACCCTCAACATCTTTTGTCTTTAGCTGAAGATAGTTTCAAGGTGATGGCATCAGTCATTTGGGGGAGTTACTCAGTTTTCCTGGGTCTCTCCCATATAAATAAGAGGTATACATGTTCTTAAACTTTTTCCTGTTAATCTGTCTTATATCAATTTCATTATTAGACCAAAGACTCTAGACTTAAGGAAGAAGGGAAAACATTTCTGCCCCTACAGTTTTGGCAACCTGTGAAGGGACCATCACGACTCACTCCAGGGATGCTGCAGCTGACAGATTCTGGATTCTGGGACACAAGCTGGCAGAAGTTAAGAATTCTTACCCATCAGTCTCCTGGATCTCTGCATGTAGAGTCTGATGGAAGTGAGAATGGTAAGAGTCCTTATCTAAATTTAGACTAGCAGGAGACAATATTTGTGGAGCTTTTTGGTAAAATTTGGTCCTTAGGTAAAAATTTGTTATGAGCACTCTTGTTTTCTATTGATCCCTTTCCTCTCAGACTTGATAATTGCTTTCTTTTGTCTCTGTCATCTTATACTGTGTCTTTAGAGCTTGGCTTTATGTCAGTGAGAATATTCTGTCTTTAAGTCTGTCAATGGCCAGACGAGAGATCCTTTGAATTGGAAAAACTTCTGTAATTGAATTTTTTTTAATTTTTTTTAACGTTCATTTATTTTTGAGACAGAGAGACAGAGTATGAATGGGGGAGGGTGAGAGAGGGGGAGACACAGAATCTGAAACAGGCTCCAGGCTCTGAGCTGTCAGCACAGAGCCCGACGCAGGGCTCGAACTCACTGGCCGCGAGATCATGACCTCAGCCGAAGTCGGATGCTCAACCAACTGAGCCACTCAGGTGCCCCGAATTTTTTTTTTTAGAAAGCCCTTATCTTAAACAATTGTCTTATTGGTACCTATGGAAAGACCAAATTAAAAAGTGGACACAAAGAAGTGTAACAGCTAGCCCTAAGGATTTCCTTGACAATATGAAAGAACAGAAATTATATTCAGAACGAAAATTAGAGTCCATATCTGTGAGAATGATTCATTTTTAGAAATACCAAATAAAAGTTGTGCTGTCTAGTTAACAAAAGGTTTACAACCTATTGGAAATATGTATGAACCCCCCCCCCCCCCCCCCCCCCCCCCCCCGACCAACAATTGAGTCCCAAGCCCTTAGACACTTCACTTCCTGGTTCTTCCCCACTCCATTTCATGGGCTTATTTTTCTCGGGCTTTGCCATGAGCATGCGCCAAAGAACTGAAGTCTCTGTGTCACCTCAAGAATGTACATTTGTTTCAATCAAACTACTTTTTGCCTTACACAGGCATAGGCAATGTCAGGGTAAGGCTATCATCTCTGTAGCGCTCAGCCAATGAGGAATCAGGGGAGGGACTTGCACACTAGGAGATAAATTGCCTTTCCAAGTGTGCTTGTCCATCAGACACCCGCTCTTGCAAGAACCTTGATTAAAGCCTTGCTTCACTGTGCTCCCAGTATCTGTGTCCCTCCTTTGATTGGGTCAGTGGGCTTATTTGTCACAATATCTAATATAAATTCCACGTTCTTCCACACCCATTTATCTCCAATTCCCTGTTCCTGGCCTTCTAGAATATCTTTTGGCTATCTGGGACTCTTGTTTAAATCTTCCCACCTCTCTGCAAGTTTCTACAAAACCAGAAATGTGGCTCTGGCAGCAATTGAAAGCTCACCAGTCACCAACCCTCAGACCTCACCTATTCAACTCAAACTGCTTGTAGTATTGGGACTCTGGAAACAGAATTGTCCTGCACTTAAGAAAAAGGAAAAACTTAAATTACCCTGGACCTCTAATAAGAAGCAAGTATGTCCCAAAAACTCCATCTTGGAGAAAACTTACTTTCTCTATGCCTTCGTGATAGAAGTTTTCTGCCCCCATCTTCTGTAGGACCTAAGAGCCATTCTTTAAAATGCAAACATTGGGGATAAGTTTCTCATCAAAAAAGAAAAGGGAGGTGGATATTTGGAAAATTGGGCAAATGAAATACTAAAGATCCAAGAGGTACCTAAAACAAAAATCATTAAGGCTGACATAACTCCTACTATTTCCCTCTATCAGTCTTTACCTGAATGCTCACATTTCACTAATTCTTTGTCTGAACTGCCTTTCCACTCTGAAGAGACTATTAAACAGTTACCTTTTAAAACAAAATCACTTGCGACTGGGGGCAATACTCCTCAGCTATCTTCCACTCCTTGGTCAAAGGCTGAATTAAGAGCCATAGTTAAAGAATTTCTTAAACTAAGGGAGAACCCTCAAAAGTTGTTGTAAATGGGTTACTTCCTGTGGTTGGTGGAAAGATTAAAAAAGCAGAATATTAGGGGCATCTGTGTGGTTCAGTTGGTTAAGCATCCGACTTCAGCTCAGGTCATGATCTCATGATTTGTGAGCTTGAGTCCCATGTCAGGCTCTGTGCTGACAGCTCAGAGCCTGAAGCCTGCTTCGGATTCTGTGTCTCCCTCTCTGCCCCTCCTCCCAGTCCTGCTTGCGTGTGCTCTCTCTCTCTTTCTCTCAGAAAAATAAACATTAAAAAAAATTTTTAAAAAGCAGAATATTAGATCCGCAAAAGTTTTCATAAATGGATTACCTCCTGTGATTTGGTGGGTAGATTAAAAAAATAGAAATTAGATGGGAAGCTATGAGTCTGACTGAATTTGTGAATAAAGCTGATATTCCGTGCTTGACAGGAATTTTTTTTTAGGGCTTCTCTCCTAAACTAAATATACCCAGAGGGGAAGAAAAACATTCAACATAGTTGGATGGGTGTGACAGTTCTTAGATACCTTGTAGCAATTCTTTGAGGAATTCAAACAGCTGTCTTTGTTTTAAACATCTAGTCTTTATAGGACCTTAGGTAAGTTTCCAGAAACAATTAAAAGTCCACCAATCCTTTTCACCATTCCCAAAACCTCTGCTATTTATTTCAAAAGGCTTGTAAACATTGGCCTTGGGAAACCAAAGTTCTTCTTAAAGGAACTTGCATTCCTTCCCTGTGCCTTTGAGATGTAAATGTTCTACAAACTTCAAGGAGGTAATTCTTAACAGAAGAACAAAAGGGGAAAAGGTCATTTGAAATTTAGGCAAATAAAAAATCAATGTCTTCTCCACAAATATTAGTAAAAACAAAAAAAATCTTTAGCCATCTGAACAGATAAATTTAACTCATTTCTACTGTTCTTTTAATAGTAAGTTCTACATTTTCATACCTGTCTCATGTCTAAAATTTTAAGGTCTCTGTATGTCCGTATATGTATGCTGTAGATTTGTGATATTTTTCTGCCTCCAGATTATATTACCAAAATTAACTTGAAAAATAGCTCTATTTAATTCACATAAAGAAAATTAAACACTTATATAAATTGAATTCTCAGAAATTAACAAAAATGGACCCATATGTTTCTCAAGTTCACATGACTTGGTATAATCTTTGGTAAATAAAAACTAGTTTAAGTTTGTTGGTTTCATTAAAATAGGTATGTCTTTAGATTTATCAACATTGAATATAATGCAGAGATACAAATTTTATTCTGCCTTGGTTTACTAGTCAAATAACTTCATGTTGTATCTCTTACGAGATTTATCAGCAAGGATAACTTAGGGTGATGGCTGGCTGTGTCTAATGTCTCATGAAGCTTTCAGTAGTAGTCTAAACATAATTATTGGAAGCCAGTGATTAAGATAGACATTAGTAGTGGTAAGAGTTTTTAGGTAAACTTTTTAACAGAGATTACGTTTAACAGTATGTGTTCTTAAAAACAGTTCCCCAAATATCTTAGGTAAGTTGAAACTTTAAAGTTTTGCTAACTTAAATTCAGAGAAATTCACTGAATATCTAGATCATTTCCAAATAAGATAATATAATTACTAAACATGGGCCTATCTACTTCTGGTTGTTACAGAGGAATTAAAGAACTATTTGGGTCTCTTAGTAAACATGTCTTGTTGCATATTGAAAGACTGTACATTATGGAATGTACTCATAAATTTGGCAATCTAAAGAATGCTGTTGCAACACACAGTTCACAATTGCTTCCTTAGTTTTCACTAGAAATTAAGGTTTCTAAGGGTTAGGAATTCTAATTAATAAATGTAACTAAAACTGTTAGAAATAATATGAAAAACATCTCTAAATGCAAGAAAAGTAAGATATATGTTTCCAGTAAAAAAAAAAAAAAAAAGGAATAGAAATGCATTTTGTTGAATGAAAATAAAGTGAATATCTCAACATAAAACTGGTTATTTAAAAATGGAAAAGAGGAAAATCAAGACAAAATCTGAAACTTGTAGAAAGTCTGCGGAAAGGAATCTTTAGAAAGGAATTTTATGGATGGACAGGACTGGCTAAGATAAAAATTAATTTAATTGAGTGCATTTTAATATCAAAAGGCAGCTGCTACAATTTTACAAATTGATTCTGTCTATGGTAAAAGGATAACGTTTTCTTGACTATCTGTGTATTCTTCATAAGAGACTGTGAAAGGTTCTTCTTTACCTTTTAAACTAATCTACATTGAAGGCAAAGATTTTGTGTTTTTATCAAAATAATTCCCTGTGCTTTGTTATTTTTATGATCAGGTTTTTGATTATTTAAATAAACCTAGTCCTCTTGATACAAAGAAAGAAGTTTTGCTGAGAAGTATGTAAACTTCTGTATTTGCCTGTGAAGTTTTGGTCTTGTCCCTTAAACAGATAACTAAGTATTATCTCACAGTGACCCATGATCAAGTGGCCAAAACGTTTTGATATTCTTGACAAACTTCCCCAAATCATATTCTAAATGAAGTCTTTCTGACCTGGAAGAAGCTCAGATATTTCAGAAGGTCCCTGGAACATTTCAAAAAATGTATTAAGCTAATTAGGCTGATTTGATATGTTAAATTATATGGGAAGTGTTGTCAAATTGAGAGGCTAAGAGAAAAATTACCAGGTGTACTCACAACCGCAAAGAAAAGACCCCCCCCCCCCCCCCCCCCCCCGCCGTTCCCGAAACCAGCCAGGGCGTGCCCGGTTGTAGTCTGACATAAAGGCGGGAACCAATCAAGTTCTGCTGAATGGTTTAAAATAAAGGCAGGAACCAATCGAGTTCTGCTGAGCGTTCAAATTTAAATGTTAACCAACAACAGCTCTGTAACCTCTAAAAAAGGCCCTAACTTGTTTGTGCGGGGCTATAAAAGAAGCTGTAAGACCCTTACTCGGGGCCTCTTAGCGCCACTGGCAACGAGTGCGCGGAGGACCAGGTTCGAACCTGCAATAAACGACCCTTGCGGCTTGGCTTTGATTCTGGACTCTGGTGGTTTGTTTTCGGGGGGGGGGGGGGGGTCTCTCGAATTGGGGCATATCAAAATAAGTGATGCTAAACTTTTTTGGTTATATTTGTGTAGATATATGTTATTAATTTAAGTGTACTGGAATTTGCGTGAAATTCCTAAAAATCTGATTTGTCCTGACATAATGTTATCATTTATAATTCGAGTTGTTATCTTGAAATATTATATATCACAGAAATAACCAAATTTCCTTGTTAACTGCATTTTTAAAAAATGTTTATTTATTTGAGAGAGTGTGAGCAGGGAAGGGGCAGAAAGAGGGGGAGAGAGAGTCAGTCCCAAGCAGGCTCTGCTCTGTGAGCGCAGAGCCTAACGTGGGGCTCAATCCCATGAACTATGAGATCATGACGTGAGCTGAAACCGAGCCTGAGGCATACAAGAATGAGCCACTCAGGCACCCCTCCTGTCAACTGCATTGTAAGGAACTCTCACCAGATCTTTAACCATGGCCGTTTTTTTAACTCTTTGTCATTTACAGACTTATTGTTTTACACTGAAACTTTTGCAAAAATGTTTGGAAAATGCTTGATCTCCAAGGAGACTCATGAAAAATATTCCAAAATACAAGTTTCTAATACCTTTAAGATCATAAAACTGGATAAGAGTTTCCAGAACATAAGGGGAAAACTGGATTCAAGCAGAACAAAAATTAGTAACATGGGACTTAATGAACTCGTAAGGATGATTATAAGTTTTGTGACTTTGTTTTATTGCTAATTTTTTAAATGTTGTGTTTTTCCAGATTTAAGAAAACTTTTCCTCTTAAGTTAGCAAGGACTTACAGCAATTTGGTAAAATGGACCTGTGTAAACAATTGAAACATCTTTTTCTCCTTAAATGATCCCTCCAGAATTTGGAAACTCTTAGTGAACATTCTTATATTTTCATGGCAATCTATTTTTTTTTTTTTAGCATAAATTCAATAAGAATCTGTTCTCTTGGTAACATGACATAATTGGAAACAATGAGTATATTACCAAAGTTTTGACTGGAATGTCATATTTTAGAGAGGTATGCATAGACTCAGATTATGACCAGACAGCTTTAAGGAAGAAAGGTGACTTTATGGAGTCAATAAAACTTCTTGAAAAAACATCCTGGTAGCTTGTTTACAGGGTTCCCGGCAGCCATACCAGGTAAGCAAGGATGGTTACTTCCCAGCAGGTGAAGAAACCTCAGGATATTTGAAGGACTTCAAGAAGAGAGAAATTTACCCCAATCTATTGCTATTGCAAGCAATTCCAGTGGCAAATTCTTGGATTGGCATCTTGGCCTTGAGAAGCTTTGGAAAAGTTCAGTCTGAAACTCCTTATGAAAAGTTTCAGCAAAACAGATTTAAGAAGAGTCTATACAGTCAACCACTATCTTTGTTGGACTTATGTAAATAATCAGGCCAAGTTTATTGAAACTAGGTTTGTTCTGCAAACAAATTAATCTTAATTTGGCTGTCTTTAGTAGAAATTAAGGTGATTTAAAAGAGAATAATTATGTTTCAATAACACACCTTTGTGAATATTAGATTCTAGTTCTGATTAATTACCTTGAGGGTTTGTTGTTTACCTATAAACTAGATGGAATCCTGAATTCTTCTGGTTTCCTCAAATATCTGGCTATGACTCTCCAAACTAATGTTTCCACTTGGAATCAAACTAATCACTGAGAACTAAAACTGCCTTTTTCCCCCCACAAAGCTCTGCAAAATGAAGCTAGATCACTTCATATACACTTCAGAGAAACCACCACAATAGCTCATGTTTAGATAATCTTCATGCCTATTGCTGTGTGGGCCACTCAGAAAGTTTACCTAGGGGCGCCTGGGTGGCTCAGTCGGTTAAGCGGCCGACTTCGGCTCAGGTCATGATCTCGCGGTCCGTGAGTTCGAGCCCCGCGTTGGGCTCTGTGCTGACAGCTCAGAGCCTGGAGCCTGTTTCAGATTCTGTGTCTCCCTCTCTCTCTGACCCTCCCCCGTTCATGCTTTGTCTCTCTCTGTCTCAAAAATAAATAAACGTTAAAAAAAAAAAAAAAATTAAAGAAAGTTTACCTAAACAACCAATGACATCACTGGAGATATTCAAACTGCAAAGATGCTTCAGCCCCTACCTCTAGAAATGTCTTCTCTCCACTGGCTGCCTTCAGGATTCAAGATTGATTTTATAGTCTGCTCCAATCATTAACCTCTGTTTTTATTTCACTTCCATAGAAATGCCTTTTTAAATGCCTCATTTCTCACACAAAATAGGCCTAACTTTGGGAGCCCACCTGCAAGACCCACCTGCTGAAATAAGACACAACTGTTTAACTAAACTGACCTATTCTCAGGACTGTGACACTGGTTCTGTGAGATATGAAGCAATCAATCTGTCAGCTTAGCTTCTGGACTGTGAAACTTCTCGGGGAATTTTCAAAGGTGTGATAGTAGGGGAACAGAATTTGCCACCCGCAAATATGTCTCTTTGGCATATGAATTACTTTTAGGAAACAACAGACATAGGACAAGTTCTGAGAATCAAGTAGAAGTTACCCTTTTTTAAGAGACACTGGCATGCATAAGGAAAATCTCCATTTGTAAGTGTGTAGGCTTCCTTATACCAGGAAGCGATGGATGAGTCTAAATCTGTAAAAATTCTTCCCAATGAAGAAGACAAGGGCTTAACTCTGCATAAGAACCTTACCCTTGTTTATTATGCTTTTCCTGATAACCTCCCATAACTGACACTTTGACCTCATCTTCTTTTGTCTTTAGCTGAAGGTGGTATTGAAAGTGATGGTTTTGGCTGTTTTGGGGGGAGTTACTCAGTTTTCTTGGGCCTCTACCATGTATACAGGAGGTATGCATATTATTAAACTTCTGATACTTTTTCTCTTGTTAATCTTTCTTAAATCAATTTCATTATGAGACCAGCCAAAGAACCTAGAAGGGAAGAAGGGAAAACTCTTCCACCCCTACACCATCCAGGGACATCCCAAATCTGAAACACATGTCTTTTGGGGATTAAAAAAAAAAAAAACAAAACTTAGACAAATAAAAGGAAATACATGCCACTATAAAACAAGACAGAATTATGAAAATAGTTCTATTTGTCTGTTGGCAACTCTGGCAACACTGAACTTCCCTATTACATAGATATAAAAAGAGGTGTTCTACTATCCACCTGCCTTTGTGGTTTTACTGATGTGCTTCAAGTACATATACGAATGTATAGCCAGGGGTAAGGAAAAGAAATATTATAGATTTTTAGTATTCTCCTGTTGCTATTCACTAGGTGTTATATAACTTAGGACCAGGAATTTATAGAGCTTTAACTTTAAAGAACTGATTTTTAACCACCATTCAATTAAAGTTAGTACAATGACTTTGCATAATACATACATGAAATAATTAGTGAAGATGGTTCTTAATTTAAAGGATGTTAAACAGCTTGTAGACATCTGGTAACAAGCTGAAATGGGTCATTCAAAATTTATCTAACTAAATTAAGGGGGAAAAATGTTTCTCCTCCCAGGTTGGCATGTCACAAGATAACTAAACCGACTTAGTAGGCTTGCCTGGGAATCCTTAGCTGTCAGTGGTGAATATGCAAAGGGCCAGCAAATTAAATCAACCTGCCAAACTGTCAATTTCAAGCCTCATGACTGCATGAAAATAGCATCACTGGAAGAAATCAAGCATTGCCTTCTTTTGGGTTTCCTGGCACCTATTCAAATACTCATGCAGTTGTGGCTAATTTTGCATGCAAATTTCAGTCAATAAGCTCAGAACAAGACCTCCCAAGATATTTCAAAGGATCTGACAGTATTTTTTCTGAATACCAAATCGACAGTAGTTGAAATTCAATCTCCATTTGCTGGTGCTTTACATATGCACAGTGTCCCCACCACAGAGCTAAGTTAATGAGAGCCTTACCTGCTTTCACTCACATCCTCCCAGCCATCCTTGCTGAGGTTCTCAAACACATTGCTCATAACCTTGATGGAGTGATTGAGAACAGTGTGGTAACGGCCCACAGGGCACTTTTTCTTGGCGGCTTTAAATTTAACCTTGGTAGTGGTTGTCTTACAATCATATTGTCCAGATCTCACTTCCGTGGTGGCCATCTCAGATTTAGCTTTGTCTGCTAATTGCTGCAGTTTCTCCATTGAATTCTTCAGCTCTTCATTTTCATTTCTCAAACCATTAGCTTCTGCCACTTGTCTCCTTAGGGAAGTGACTTCTCTCTCCAGCTCACTGATTTTTACTTGAAGTCCAGCTTTATCTTTTTCTACTTCTTTACTCCCCCTTTGTAGCTGTTCTAGCTCTTTTTCCCTGTCCTCTGCATCTTCCTGTTGCTGCTTTAAGAGTGATTGCAGGAAGTCATTTTCTTTCATTAATTTTTTATTCCCTTCTTTTAATTTTCTTGACCTTTTCTCAAAAGATTTTAGCCGACTTTCCAATTCAATGACCTAAACATTAGAGTTTAATTTATTCTTTTAAAAGTCCAAAAACCATAATCTGCTGTATATTTTTTATCATTTCTAACTTATGAAAATAAAATTACACTTAGCACAAGGACAAAATAAATCTAAAGTACTTAATTTCTAAATAATTCTAAGGTGGTGTAGATAAATACATTATAAAATGCAATAATACATCTGTTAAATAAAGGACAGATGGTAAAAGAAGTTAAAATTCTACACAAAGTGACACAGAACTAAGTATGCTAATAAACTTTGCAGTTTTCTGAGATAAGCACTTTAGCTATGTAGTCTAATTATTGTGAAAACATATTTTCAGAGAAAAAAACAATTTATACAAAATCTAAAAATAGATACATAGAGAAACTTTATTAATAAAATAACAATTTTCTTCAATATCTAACAATCATATGAAAAAATGGTTACCTAGTTAAAAAAATGATCTACCAAGTCTACTTTATTCTAAGTGAGAAAAATGTAATTTTAGCAGTCATGAGGTCCTTAGTTTATACAATAAGGAAACATTTACCAAAAAAAGTCTAACAACTTAAAATTACAATTATTCCAATATTGCATTAATTTATTTCAACAAACAATGTTCATGTTGTAGGACAAAGAAATGAAAACACACAATTTCTGACCTTAAGAGATTTCAAAAACTATTTGGAAAGAAAGGCACATGCGTAAATAAAACTGATTAAGGACAGGATCTAAGTGCCGTAAGTCTGGGCAAAAAGGACAAAGTAATTAATTCTAAGCCATGAATATGAAACTTTCAAAGAGTTGATTTCAGTTTAAATCTTGAAAAACAAATAATCACTATTGTTTGTAAAGTACAGTTTACGGAATGGCTTCATAAACATGATCTCTCTAGATCATCCCAAAACCATGTGAGGTAAGTAGAGCGAACAATTATCTTCCCAGAAGAGGATACAGAGGGTCTGAAAACTTAAATAATACAGAGAGGTAAACATTCTTTGAACTGGGATTCAAATTCAAGATTTTGCGCCCCTCACAGTATTCTACAAGCTATGTGGGGAAGAAGAGTCGCCCAGATACACATGGGAAATGAACAAAGGACTGGAGTCAAGCAAGAAATCTAAATGATTGGGAAACTATATAGACTCATTTTTACTTTTAAAACAATTCTTCAAAGGTGAAAACATATTTGATGTATTGAAAACCAAGGATATAAAATATTCCAGAAATCTGCAAGATGAAAATATGCACATATTTACCACTTTCCAGTTTACTGGATTTAGTTAAGGTGGTGAAGATGTAAGCTGTTTCCTAAACATTACTTTCAGTCATTTCTGATTTACCTGTACTTCTACACCCCCTACTTTTCTTGTGAGGTCGACCTTCTTCATTTAATTCAACAGATTTTACTGATTAGTTATCCTGTCCCAGGACATGGATATTTCCCAACACAATATTAAGAATCTCATCTAATTTAAATTTGCTTTTCTGTAATATGATACATTCCCTTACTGTTAGATCTATGTCTTTATAGGGCTTACTCTTGACCTGGAGTAGAGGTATATGAAAGAGCTTGTATCAGACTATTGCAGACCTCTGTGCATATATGCAAGAGAAATTCTATTGTTCCTTTTCAATGCAAATACTTCACTGAAGAGCTGGATAAAGTGACAAAAAATACAGTGTTCAAGAACACATGAACTCTGGTTAAAAATCATTTACTTTTTCAAAATCATTGTATGCCAAATTTTATTCTCCATTTAGTAAACACTACTACCAGATAGGGAATATCACCTTTTTACAACCTCTTCAGTTTCTTAGTGGTTTTAATCACTGCAAACAATAGTATAGTTTTCATATATATATTTTAAAATATTTTAACAGGTTAATTCCATGGTGGAGTAAATAGAATAAACTGTATTTTTTAAAATCTATTTTGTGGAAGTAAGCAATTATACTGTTTTTAAAAAAATTGATTTTGACAGTAGTGATACAAAAATATTAAGAAACAGTATGGTCTTGGGGATATTGAATATTTTCTGTGCTATATCTTACTTCCAGCTCAGGTTACTTTAACCTGGTAAAATATTTAACCTATTTTAAAGTTTCCTTATCTGTGAAATGGGATTAGTAACATCTGTCTTGTAGATTATAAGTATTGAACATGATCATACACCACAATTCCTCATAGACAGTGAGTTCTAAACAGTTTATCATCACCATTACCACCTCATTATTGTCTCTATTATTATTATTAATCATAACAGCTACTTAATAAAATTACTTGAGCTGAAATATAATTACTTGCATTAAATATTGCTGAATTAGATCAAATTAAATCAACTTTGTACTTTTGATTAAAATATGTTATGAACAAATGTAACAAACACCTTAAGTATGAGATTTCAATTCTGGAAATTAGCATTATCTTTTTCTTTTGACTAAAATCCATTTATGTTAGGTACAACTCATGAAAATTTTATATAACACTGGAAAAATGTCTGTTTAAAGTCTGTTACATTTAAAATGTTTAAGTATGTTAACTGCCTAAAGTGAATCTATGTTTACTCATAAGAACTGGTCAAAATTAAGCTCATTTAAGTTTAAAATGGAGGACAAATAACAAAACAGAGACACTACTTCCCATAGTCCATAGCACATATTAAAGTGTTGTTCAAAGTACACTCTTAAAATTGTTGTTAACCTGATGTTAAGCCTCCAGAAATAGAAAAGAAAATTTCAATATATATTTGAAAATGAAAGCCTAGGGATTTGTTAAAGGTATTTGATTTTTCTGTAAATCAGCTCAAGTGCATACTTTTCCTCCAGTACTGATCATTTAAATAATTTACCAGAAAGGTAGTTCCTTTCAAAACTGAAATAAAACACTTGACTTTGTAAAGTGTCTATAATACTTTGCTAGGGCTGCCATAAAAAAATACCATATTGGGTAGCTTAAACCCTAATAATCATTTTAACTTAACTGACTCTTTGAAGACCTCATTTCCAAATATAGTCACATGCTTAGATGCTGGTGATTAGGACTTTGACAGGATAACATTGGTCGGGGGACTCAACTCATACCATAATAGTGTGAAATATTAATATATTATTAAAAAATCATCTTATATGTTTCATTTCTACTATGTAAGTAAATACCGTTTTCAAGTTGTTACTATCTTTTAATCCTATTTTGAATGAGTTTACAATACATCCTTTTAAAATAAGGAAACCCAACTAAAAATAGTTAAATCATGACTCATACAATTACATTAGGTTAATATAAAAAAAAAAGTGGCAAATTAGTATGGTCCAATGCAAATAATTCCTGTTGGGTTTTAAAGACTTAAAATGGATTTCTGGATCCACTATGGTAGTAGCCATAGGTGGAAAGAAATAACAGATTTCCTCAGGGTTCCTACCCTAAGATAGTGGTAGATAGTAGCACAGTATTATATAGCCAGATTAAATTATACAAACCCCAGCAAACAAAAATATTGTTCTGAAACAAAGAAGCTATTCAAACTATATGAC
The DNA here is from genome assembly GCF_046562875.1 of Panthera onca. Taxonomy (NCBI): domain Eukaryota; kingdom Metazoa; phylum Chordata; class Mammalia; order Carnivora; family Felidae; genus Panthera; species Panthera onca. The sequence continues at coordinate 42,978,186 of NC_138351.1, read as the reverse complement.
ATTCCAGTTGATAATGTGTAATTTCAATTATATATTTACCTTAAGATAAATGAATGTGAGCATTTCTTGTTCTGTATGTTATTGTGGTAACCTGATATGTGTTACTCAGTATTGAGATGACAGCCTTTGTTACCTGACATATGGCAAGTGTTAGAAGTATAAGGGATCACATCAACTGTTGTAAATTCCTAGATTTCCTATAAGTCAAGTCACAGATGAAACAAATATAAGTAGCAGCATTAATATTTCTGTTTATATATTTGTGTATTTCCAGCTTTATCTAAGTATCTAGTGTAGCAAATGACAAACCAGTTATAGGATGAAAACATTTAAAGAAAATTTTGGGGGTTCCTGAGTGGCTCAGTTGATTAAGCATCCAACTTTGGCTCAGGTCACGATCTCACCATTCGTGAGTTCGAGCCCCACATCGGGTTCTGTGCTGACAGCTCAGAGCTTGAAGCCTGCTTCAGATTCTGTGTCTCCTTCTCTCTCTGCCCCTCCCCCACTCACATTCTGTCTGTCTGTCTGTCTCTCTCTCTCAAAACTAAATAAACACTAAAACAAATTTTTAAAGAATATTTTCCTTTATAACAATAACAAAGAGGCTAAAATGCAACCAAGCCAACTTAATGGATCTTGATAATAATATGTTTATATACAAAAATATGAATTAAGTATAAAATTGTAAAGATCAATGTTAAGATTTAAAGAACATTTTATTATTAATTACAGACATGATGTAAAGTGACTACAGGGTTTATACAAGTGGGTCTATTAAAGCAGGGAGTGCTATCCAAAATTATATGGTCATAAATTTCTATCTAAAATGAGATGGGTCATGTATATTTTTAAGTTTAAAATTAAATGATAAACATGTTACCATTTTACTTTACCGAAGTTAAAACTATGCTCAGTTTTAATCATTTAAATATTTTAAACCTGTATGCCTTTTGAAGTATAACAGAGTCTTATCATGTTCCATTTTAAAGTTAAATTGCTAAATTATAATTAATAAGCACATATAGTATACATCTTTTTAATTTCCATTGTCATTCTCTTCATTTCATCTTTGAGATATTTTTAATCTATGTCAACAGAAGCACAAGTGTTTGCACATTTATTTCACTAACATTGATTTTTTTAACCCATTTTGGCAAGCCAATGATTTTGAATTATGAATTTAAATTAAGGATGCACACAAGGTTTAAGTTCATGAGCCCTCGTTTTAAACTATAATCCTTTATGTTAAAATTCAGATTTAACTTCCTCAGCTCAATATCTTAAAGATTGCACTACCTTCTGCCATGTCTGCTCCGACATTTCTTTCCCATTCTTCTCTGGAGTACTCTTCTTGACCCCATCATCTTCACCATATCCACAGAGTTGTTCTGGTGGAGAATAAATAATGTATTATGGTAACTCATATAATGCTGAAACACTGTCCTGTCATTTTAAGGAAAAAGGTTCTGCTTCCTCAATTATGAATACTCTAGCCTATTTTATTGTCAAGTATTTGGCTAGAAACTAAATGGTGACCTTTTCCAAGATTTTCAGTCACATAATTACGTATCTTTGTAGCGTCTTTTTTTTCCCCCAGTGTAAGATTTTCAAAGGTACAACAGATCTTCAGGTTAACAATGCTATACTTTTATTCCTATTTTCATTCTTTTGTAGACTATTCCCCCTTTGCCTTAAAAGCAGAATTCACTGCCTTCTTATCTACACAGTCACTACTAGTTTTGTTCTCTGGATCTTGTTCCCTGCCAGGAGGATCAGAGTGATTGCTGAACAAAGCAAACAGTACCCGAATTAGGGTGGACTGAAACTGTAACAGCCCCTACCATCCCCTTTTCTTCAGGTAAAAGATCACACAGTAGGCAGAGTAAACCATAAAAATCTAATTTCCAGGAAAACTGTCACTGTATAACACACAAAAACCCAGATAACAGGTGAAGTTGTTTCTATAAATGATTCCTATATACTGACGATGCATTTGACTACCACAACCTTTCAACCAAGCAAAAATGTACAAGCAAGATATCAAAATTAAAGGAAAAAAATAATCATAAAATTTCAGTTAACATTATTAAAATTTAAATACACTAAAACTTATAACAAATGTTTGCTAATCAGATAAATTATTGTGACAAATTTAATATTTTATTATTGAATTATTTTTAGGATACAACATTTCTTAAAGAATTAATAGAAGGGCAAAAAGAATACACAAAGCTAAAAGGATGCATATCTGTGTTAGACTGAGGTGATTTTGCTTTAAAGTATGCTTGGCTGCTGTAGGTCAGTGTAAAACTTTGATTTATCAACAAAGGAAAAAGAAAACAATATTATTCTCAGTAGAGTAGAAATCCTCTTGGTATAAACAGTGACTAACAAGTTTGTTAGAGTGAATTAGGCATTTCTTTTGTCTTTGAAACATGACATATCCAATTAAAACTTCTGTACTCATGAAATAAATAGAACACTATCCTAAGGATAATAAAAGCTAGAATAGGTAGAATTTGCCACCTGGGGAATATGTACCTTTACCTTGATAATAATCTGTTGGTTCCCAAGTTTCTTTTTCTAGTCCCCTAACACCATGGTGCTGAATTCATTTACAACACTCTTTCAGCAATATAGAAATAATATGCAAATACAATTCAGCTGTTCAAGTCATTTAAATATCTGCTATAGTTCTAAGTGAAATATTTACTCTTAAAAATAAGAGGAAAATAGTTCTATGCTCAAAGAGCATAGAATGCTAAAAATAGCTAAATAATTCCAATAAAATAAATGCTGAAGACTGATTTAAAAATGAATTGGATTGCTGCTTTGTGCTCCCGTGTGTGAGCAAAGTCCACTGGTGGACTGGTTGACCATGCTCACGTGTGGTTTTCTGTCAAAAACTTTAGTTTCTCACCTTCACAGGATTTATAAAGAGTATTCAAATAGCTAGGCCCAGGTGATGGGGAAGAACAAGGAGCCCCCTTTGCCCCTTGATTCTCCTCCCCTTCGAGGATCTCAGGATTTGAGAAATGAACCAAGAGGACCTAGTTAGAAATATGCATTTCTATTTTTGTCCTATGGTAGATGTATGAGCATGTTTCACCTTGCTGGAGATTTATCTTTAATGTTTTAGTTTATAAAATTCATTCTGATTCATATTCTTTCCCAGGAGTTTCTTCCCTCTCCACTTTTTAACATTTAATACTGTTTATTCATAATTGTTTAAACTTATCCTATCTTCCATGTTTTTCTCTTCTCTTAATTCTCTTAGATTACATTAACAAATTAAATTCTTCTGCAATGTTTTCTCTTTGTAGATTCTTTTAGCTATTTTATCAAATTATTTTTAAAACTTATTATCATTATGAAGGATTGCAGAATATGACTTAAAATATGCCACTTCAGTATAGTGATTCTTTTGAGCAGTAGGTACTTGAAAAACAGCAAATGCTTTTGGTTAATACTTTCATATCACACTATAGTAGATTATTAGTCAGCAAATGCTTACTCCATCATCCTCTACCTTCATGGGTGGAGTACAGATCTCTACTCCACTGATGTTGAGGTTGGCCATATGAATTACTTTGCCTAAAGGAATGTGGGAATAAATAAGAATGTGCCTGTTATAAGCCTAGAACTTAGGTATTTCTGAACCTCTCCCCTTGGAAGCTTCCAGTGTCTGCTTTGAAAAGAACATGCCAGAGAGTCCCTGCCCTGCTCAGCCTGGGCCCAAGACTGAGACATGTGGAATCATGTGAACTCAGTATGCTTCAGACAAACAACAGAACTGCAGCCTGAAGCACATCTGCCCAGCTGATCTGCAGAAACCATAAACAAGAAAAATCCTGTGTATTGTTGCAAGTCATTGAAATTTTGTGGTCATTTATGCCGTAGCAAAAGCTGTCAGGTACAGAAACTGATAACTATAAGTGAATGCTGCTATAATAAAAATCTAAATTATGTGGCATTGACTTGGGGATGGGTAATGGGTGCCAAAGAACATGTTTCAGAAGGCTGAGAAAACGGTGCTTGTGTTATGCAGTGGCCAACATTTGGCAAAATGCCATTTGACAAAACACAGAAGACAAAAAATGTAGCTAATAAATTTATAACAGTAAGTGAGGAATATCCAGGGTAGAATGCTGATAGCATGAGTTGGTTGTTACTGGCTGCACTTGACTAGGTTTCAAGAAAAGAACTGAGTTCAAAAAGGAAGCAGCCACAGGCATATAGAAGTGCATACCTTCCATTACTTTCAGGATTGGAAATGAAGGTGTTTCTCACCATATCAAAGGAGCAGCCACTGACACATTGGCAGGATAAAGGCCAAATCTAAGATGTTGATATTGAGACATGGCCTCTGGGTTTGACTGTCATGCCTGTTACTGACAATCTCTGAAAGTAATGGGATGCTTAGTAGATCCTTTCAGCTGGACAAAGGACTTCTAGGAAGTTTATGGGTAAGGGCCTAAAAAGTCTAAAAGTGCTCCCCAATCCTCCACAGGAACTCATACAGAGAAGACATATGAATTGTTGGTAGCTGTATTTAATAAAATGACTTATTTTAGCCAAAGAATGTGGATAAAAGTCACAACGTGCCAGTTCTAAATCAAGGCTTAAAAGGCTCTGCATGTTTATACTTGTCCTTTTGTGGCCAAGAAGCAGAAATAAACTCCACTTGTAGCCTAAAAAAGAGCTGGACCAGATGAGCTGGACCAGATTGTTTCAGCCAATCCACAGACCCACATAACAACAACAACAAAAAATTATATGTGTGTGTGTGTGTGTGTGTGTGTACGTGGACTTGCTATAGTTTCTGAGCTTTCACATTTGTTTGTTTCATCCTTTTATTAATAAACAGCTCTTCAGCTTTCAATGAAAAATACCATAAACAGTGGTTTTATGAACATACTCTTGTATTTGTAAAGATTGAGGATTCCTGCTCCAAGCCTAATCCTATAGGTGATTTCTTAGGCCTGAACATAGGTATTATATGCTTTACCTGGCAGGCCCTATGAGGGAAAGCTGCCCCCCCCCCCCCCCAACCAGACCTGGCACACAGCCAATAGACTGCGGTCCCTGAAGGGAGTTTATAGTCAAGGGCTCAGGTTCCCCCTGCCAACCACATTCTTATGCATGTCTCTGTTCCTGCCTTGTGTACCTCCACTAGGCCTCCAGGTGAACACCTCCTGACTGGCAGCCCTTTGGCTGAGGCCTTCCTCAAGTGCCTCTGTTGAGATGTCCTTATTTGTTTGCTGGGGTGGGGGGTAACCTTAAAGACATTTTTCTTGCATCTGACTCAATACCCAATACTTTTCTTCTCCCAGCCCTCCCTTCCTTTCTCCCCCAAGACTCAGGTCAATAAAAATGCAGGAGACTTTTGCTCAGAGCTCCTTTGGCTGTAAGACAACCCCTCTGTCTGTGCTGATCCATCTGATCCTCAACTAGCAGGCAGTTCCAGGGGGAAGATGGAACAGAGAGAGTTGATGCTTTCTCCACTTTAGCCTCTTGCTTATATAGTAAGTGATTAAAGGCTTGACTGTTACTTTCATTTGGCTTATTATCTTAAATCAGCTACATAGACACCTGGCAGCTCAGATCTCTCCAGCTTCTAACAGAGATATTGTGGGATTGTAGCAGATTCATTACACTATGAATTGTAATTTTCAGTAAAGAGAAATTTAGTGTGACAGCGGTTAAGGTGCTTGTGTGGGAAGTTAGAGGAGACAGAACTGATTTGAGAGGAAAGGTAATGAGTATTTTAAAAAAAAACATGCAAAACTTCTGAAATCTTTATAAAAATAGGCAGGGGAAAACAGGTAGCAGGAAATAAGAAAATACACCTGGTACATGGAGAAAGGTTACTATCCCTATAGATTTGGGATTTTAATCCAGGGAAATATGTTCAATGACAATAAAAGTAAGTACCAGAGACACTAGATTTACCTGTCCATGTGGAACAACTAAAACTAGAGAATAAGAGATGAAAAAAATGGATCTCAGACATTGGGTGTCTAAGACACTGCAAAGTAGTCAGCCCTAAGGGCAAACAAATGAAGTGAATCCAATCCTTTTTCCCACTTATTGCCTGGAGCACTTCCAGGCTACAGCACAGAAATGGGGCACTAAATGGGTCTGGTATTCTTCCTAAATTGAAGTGACAGATCCCAGAGTCCAGGCAGACCAAGGAAGCTGGACTTTGCAGGATACAGTGCCAAGGAACAGAAATCTGCTCGGACACAGGGAGAGCTTCGAAGGTCTACAGGGGGTCCCCCTCAAGTCTTCAGCTAAGTACAGATCAGCACAGGCATGTGTGTAAACAGCCCAAAGAAAGAACCACCTAAAAGGATTAAAGGAAATAATCTCCAAAAGTCACACAGGCCCAAGAATAGTTCATTCTCCCAATAGGAGAGAGTAGAAAAAAAAAAAAAAAAAAAAAAGACATGTTATGTATTGTTTTAAAAAAGATAAGAATGACAGGTGAATTCTCACTGAAAACACTTTAAGCCAGAAGATAATAGAGTAAATTTGTTTTTTAGTATCAAAAGAAAAAAAAAACCCTGCCAATGCAGAATTCTATACTTAGTGAAAAGATCTTTCAAAAATAAAGACAAAATAAAGGTTGCTTTTTCAGGTATAAAAAAGCTGAAAGAAGTCATCACCAGCAGATGTGCGCTATAATAAATATTAAAGGGAGTCCTTTAGGAAAACAGAAAATAATATCAACTGTAAGTCTGGATCTACAGGATTCCCAGGAAGGGAATGAAGAGCAGCAGAAATAGTTCTTAGTAAAGATAAGAACCACCAGACTGGTGACAGCTAAAGCCAGATATTTAAAATCTCTGAGATCACCCCTTGCAGGACAGGAAACACTCTCCAGCAGGTGGAGTGAAATGGACATTTAACAAAATACAGATTTAGGATCCAGTCTGGAAAAAAACACAATTAAAGAAAGAAAAGAACTTGCCAAAAACCTGAATTTAATAAAATACGAGCTCAGAAAAGAAATAATAAGACATCCAAAATTAGTGGGAATTTGAAGAGTTGTAGATTTAATATAAATACTAGAAAGAACAAAGGAAAGAATATACATATAATATATAAACTCTCTCTCTCTCTCCATATATACGGGGAGAGGGAGAGGAAAAGTAAGAGAAAAAGTAAGCAAATACAAAGATTACTGACATCCTTGAACTGCAGTATTAAAAATGCAATATGCAAAAACACATTTCCTTGTAATGCAGGAAGATCTTAATTGACAAATAATAAATTACATGGATAATCCAAAAATATGATTTAGAACAAAGTATATCAAGACATCTTCTATTTAAGTTTTGGAACATCAGATTGAAAAAAGTAAAAATTCAGGCATTCACAAAGCAAAAGGAAGTCATATCCAAAGAAAGGAGTGAGGAACTGGAGGAAGGGCAAACCTGACACCTCTCCATAATATATCTCCACAACAAGCTTTCATTCTAAAAAGTGAATAATATCTAGAAAGTTCTGAGGGGAAAAAAAAGTGTGACATGATACAATTATACCCAGCCAATTTATCCATTGACTGTAAAAACTGTTGAAACATATTTTCAAACATCTAAGATCTTACAAATATAGCTACTTTGATCCCTTCTTGAAGTTTCAGTTATATCTGGTGAACCAAAAAAATAAATCATAATAAAGAATTCGTGAATAGAAAGATGATGGTTTTAAAACTGTGATGAGTACTGAGCACATTGCATATAAAAATAAGACTTTAAACCTGGGGAAATTATTGTTGCAATATGTTAAATTATAGACTTTGATAAAATTAAAAGTTTATTTAATGAACAAGACTCAAGCTGTGGGGGAAATAAAATAAAACTTTTTGTTTTTATTTCCATTTTTTTAAATGTTTATTTTTGAGAGAGAGAGAACAAGCATTGAGTAGGGAAAGGGCAGAGAGACAGGAGGACATAGGATCCAAGCACCAACAGGGCAGAGCCTGATGTGGGGCTCGAACTCATGAACCATGAGAAAAATAAAATGTATTTTAAAAATAACTTGTTTTCATTTTGCATGACAAGATATTAATTTTTAATATGCCCTGAAACTGAAATACATGCTTTAAAAAATACAAAGTAATTCATCTTCAATATTTTTAGGATCTTTCTTTTTAATCTTAGAGGGAAGTTTTAGAAATTAACATCTATTGACGTAATGAAACATTTACCTAAAGTTCAACAGTTCTTTTATGATTATATCTGTTTCTTTTTATTTGGATTGTTCCAAATAAAGTAATATGTAATTATCTTTTTTTTAAAAAAAAATGTTTATTATTTATCTTTGAGAGAGAGAGACAGAACATAAGCAGGGAAGAAGCAGAGAGAGAGAGGGAGACACAGAATGTGAAGCAGGCTCCAGGCTCCTAGCTGTCAGCACAGAGCCTGATGTAGGGCTTGAACCCACAAACAGTGAGATCACGACCTGAGCTAAAGTCAGACACTCAGCCAGTTGAGCCACCCAGATGCCCCTATGTAATTATCTTTTTAAAAAATAGCATATATTATGTTTTTCTGTTTGCACAATTTATCTAACTAGTCTTCTTTATATGTAAGTATTAAGAGATATTTGATTTGATAATTATTTAAGATTGAAATTTTGATTTTTAAATGATGGAATTAAGATGTTTTGTCTTCTTTTATTCTTTCTTATTGCTTGAATATTTATAAGTATGCATACTTTTTCCAGAAACAATAAAGTTATTACTTTTTATAATTTTATTTACTTATTTTGAGACAGAAGGAGAGAGAGAGAGAGAGAGAGAGAGAGAACGAACAGGGGAATGGCAGAGAGAGGGGGACAGAGAATCCGAAGCAGGCTCCATGTTGACAGCAGAGAGCCTAATGAGGGCCTTGAATTCACAAACTGTGAGATCATGACCTGAGCCGAAGTTGGATGCTTAACCAACTGAGCCACCCAGGCAACCCAATAAAGTTATTTTTAAAAAGTAAACTGAGGATAAAATCTTAGAGAACCCCAAAAGGTAAGGAATAAGTGGAAGGAAATTCCAGTGGAAGAAACAAAGAAAATACAGGGAAGTACAGTATGAAGGTAAAACAAAGGAAAACCAGTGTTTCAGTGGTGTAAAATAGATATCTCAAATGCTGTCTTTGACAAGGCACCAGTGACCTAAGAGCAACTGGAACAACAACAGTAATTGGGACAATAGAAAGATGAGTGGTATATGAAAACCTGTTAAGTATAAATTATTAAATTAATTGTTAATTATAAATTGTCAACACCTAAAAAGCATAGCAGTAACAACAAAGCTGTAGTTAAATTAAACAAGGAGAAATCCTTCATATCAATCTTATTTACTTTTTTTTTAATGAGATACCACAGTATGGACTGAAGTCATATAGTAAATACAGTTATCCTGATTTTAACAAAGGAACAATACTTCAACTGGAGCAGATACATTTGCTCTTACTAAACAGTTTTAGGCTAGTGGTCAATCAGGTGGCAGATCTGCAGACCTCCAAGTTTCTTTTTAACTCTATTATTTTGATTCCAGGACAACAGAGGAGCACTAAATGAGTTCCAGAAAAATGTAATGTCAAACAAAAATATAAATGAATTATTGAGGATAATAACTCTATATAATCTATAAAACTTTGAACAAACATAAATAGTAAAACTTTACTGATGAACCAAAGAATGAACATCTCTTCTCCTTATCAAATATCTCTTTAGAATTTTTAATGAATTATAAAGCTGACTTTTAGGTGTTCTATTTGATTTTCTTGTGAAAGGTAAAAATGTTAATGACATATCAGAAAGTAAAGCAGTGGAAAGAGGGGGAACAAGGATAAGATTCTTACAAGAAATTGAAAATAAAACATCAAGTACTGGATAATTTAAAAATGCCTGCATTAAATATTTAGTCTTACAAAAAAATGTACCTTCTCTTTTCTCTCCCATACATGTGTTCAATTCTCGTATTGTTGCCTTATCAATAGATATACGTACTTTAAGTTTATCCAATTCTTCTTGAAGATTCATCCTATGAAAATTAACACAATAAATGATTATTTGAAACATGTAAGTTACTGAATAGTGTAGCAAACAGATAAAGGTAGTAAAGATATTTAACAAAATATGAATTAGGCAATAGTGAAAAAAGAAAAATATATCATTATTAATAAATCCTAACAATTAAAATTGAATTTTAGTGAGAATCTGGAAAAAATGTTTTAAGTAAGTGATTTTTAGATTTATCTAAATAAACATGCTAAATACTTAAAAACATAGCTGTATTTTTAAAAAATGAGTTACCCAATCATTTTTTTTCTAAGATTTTATTTTTAAGTAATATCTACACCCAATGTGGAGCTCAAACTTACAACCCCAAGATCAAGAGGTGCATGCTCTACTTAGTGAGCCAGCCAGATAATACACTTTGTACCAAACACTTTTTAACAAACAGATATACTATGCAAATCATAATACAAATATTAATACATACACTGAAGGCAAAGTTAGTATATTTCTAGATGCCAAGAAAAGACAAAGAACTCTTACTAGTAAAATGGAATTGAGCTACCCTGGTGAGAGACTGGATCAAATACCACCCATGGAGACCTCAGACCTTCAGACCTGAATGGAGATGGAAGTTTATGCCCAAGGTCCTTCATGGCTGAGAGACAAAACTGGGCTAACTGTAGTAAGCTTGCAAACAAAAATTTTCTGAGTGAAACATGAATATCTGAGCTTATTTTGTTCCATTAAAACAGGTAAGCCTGGGGTGCCTGGGTGGCTCAGTTGGTTAAATGTCCAACTCTTCTCTTGATATCGGCTCAGGTCATGACATGAATGACAGTCTACATATCACCCCACCCAATAAAGGAGAATGCACAATAAGGAAAATGAAACAACAGAACAATTTAAAATGAGTTTTTATAAAATTAGAGTTTTTAAAATGTTGATAAAAAGGAAAAAGAGGTGACAAACGTTTATTTTAAAAAACATAACTCATTACAAACTAAGGAATGTGTTAAATAGCACACAAAGCTAATGAAAGCTGATAAAATTATAGACAACACAAAGAAACAAAAAGGAGGAAAAGAGTAACAATATATAAAGTGTGTTTGAATAAGAAGCCCAAAAAGCATCTAATAGAAATTTTCAAGGAGAGAATTGAGAAAGAGTGAAATTAATATTCAAAATACAATGGCTGAAAATTGAGAGCTGATGAAAAATGTGAATTAGTAGATTAAGAGAGTATCACAAATTTCAAACAATAAATAAAACTATACTCATGGTTAGAAACACAGGAACACTGTAGGATACCAAAGAAAAAGACAATCTTAAAATCAACCATATTGAGAAGAAATGTTAATTAACAACTAAAGAACTTTGGAGTGACAACAGACTTCTCACAGAAACAAACAAAAAAAGCAGAGGAAAAATAAGTAATATTTTCAACGTTCAAAGGCTTACTACTCATAGATCCTAGATGAAAGAACTATTTCATTTAGGTGGAAAAAGACCCTTCAAAGTCAACATATGAATCAAAATAGGCAGTGATGATTAAAAACATTTGTAAATGTGTACATGGAAGTAAATATTTATCATGTGAAGCCATCATAACAATAGCTAAGTGAAGGTAGAAATAGAATATGGTAGAACTAAAATCTGAAAAATAAAATGATATAAGATCAAGAGAAGGGTCAGTGTTAAAGTATTTTAAGAACCCTGTACTGTTGGTGAGGATATAAGTACTAATGAACTTTAGTTTGTCAAATAAACAGTGTATAATTTCAGGGCACCTGGGTGGATCAGTTGGTTGAGCGTCCAACTCTTAATTTCAGCTCAGGTCATGATCTCAGGGTTGTGGGATCGAGCCCCAGGTCAGGCTCCAAGCTGAGTGTGGAGCCTGCTTGGGATTTTCTTTTCCTCTGGCCCTTCTCTGTTTGTGCATGCAGCTCTCTCTCTCTCTCTCTCTCTCTCTCTCTCTCCCTCCCTCCCTCCCTCGCTCCCTCCCTCCCTTCCTCCCTCAAATAAAATAAATAAATAAATAAAAATTTAAAAATAAAAACCAATTTTTTTAAGAGATATATAATTTCAAGAAAAAGCATTTAAAGAATGGAAAACATAAAATGTATAAATCAGAAGAAGTCAAAAAAGAAATGAACATGTATTCAAATCTAAGGGAAGAAAAGGATTAAAAAATGTTTGTTTATTTATTTTGAGAGAGCACAAGCAGAGGAGGAACAGAGAGAGAATCCCAAGCAGGCTCCATGCTATCAGTGCAGAGCCCAAGGCAGGGCTCAATCTCACAAACCAGGGGATCATGACCTGAGCCAAAATCAAGAGTTGGATGCTCAACTGACTGCATCACCCAGGCGCCCCAAGAAAAGGATTTTTAAAAGGAGCATAAAAAATAAAATACAGACTAAGAAAAAAAAGTAATATTAAAGATAAAGATTGTTATTACATAATGATCAAAGAAATGACTTACTAGGAAGACACAGCAGCTTAAAATGTTATATATTCAACAATATATTTATAATTTATTATAATTTATATTTTATTTTATTAAAAGATTTAAAATATAACATTAAAAAATAAATATAATATCTATATATTAAAAATACATTTTACATTTATACTTTATGTAACTATTAAAAAAATACTCCCTGCTTTCCTCACTAAGATTATTTATTAAAAAATTGATGTTTACAGTTTGATGGGTATACTTACATATTTTTTAATATAAGAACTTTAAAAATTACGATCCTAGGATTACATTTGTAGCTTCTCAGGTAGGTTACAGATTGATGGGAGGGGCACACACACATACACTCATCCACACAGTAATTACTGTACCCCATGTAACTGGAGGAAATCTGTATATGAAACTTAAGATTGTTTCTTTCTTTCTTCTTTCCTTCCTTCCTTCCTTCCTTCCTTCCTTCCTTCCTTCCCTTTCCTTCCTTTCTATTTATCTTTGAGAGAGAGAGAGAGAGAGAAAGACCGAGCACAAGTGGGGCAGGGGCAGAAAGAGAGGGAGACACAGAATCCAAAGCAGGCTCCAGGGTCAGAACTGTCAGCATAGAGCCCAAAACAGGGCTTTGTGACCCACAAAGCACAAGATCATGACCTGAGCCAATGTTGGATGCTCAACCGACTGAGCCACCCAGGTACTCCAATACTATTTATTTCTTATAAATACTAAAAAGCAACTGATCTACAATGAAAACAAACCATTCAAAAGCCTGAGATAGTTTTAAGAAGGGGTAAACACTTTGTATTAGTTATCTGTATCATTCAAAATAAAAAATGATATTTATATGGGCGCCTGAGTGGATCAGTTGGTTAAGTGCCTGACTCTTGGTTTGGGCTCAGGTCATGATCTCATGGTTTGTGGAATCAAGCCCCATGTTGGGCTCTGCACTGATAGCACAGAACCTGCTTTGGATTCTCTCTCTCCTCTCTCTCTGCCTCTCCCTGCTTGCATGCCTGCTCTATTCAAAATAAATAAATTTTTAAAAATTGGTACCTATATATGGTCATTACCATTTAATTCAGATGTTCAAACTCAACATACTTGATGAAACTATTTGCCCTAAAGAAAGGATTTTGTTTGTTTGTTTGTTTGGTTGGTTTTTAGATTTTTTATTGTAATTCCAGTGTAGTTAACATACAGTGTTATATTAGTTTCAGTTGTACAATATACTGATTCTGCAATTCTATACATTATTCAGTGCTCATCAGGATCAAGTGTACTCTTTAATCCCCATCCCCTATTTCACCCATCCCATGACCCATCTCTCTTCTGGTAACCATCAGTTTGTTCTCTATAGTTAAGTTTTCTTGTTCTCTCTTTTTTTTCCCTTTTGCTCATTTGTTTTGTTTCTTAAATTCCACATGAGTGAAATTATATGGTATTTGTCTTTCTCTAACTGACTTATTTCACTTAGCATTATACTCTCTAGCTCTATCCATGTCGTTGCAAATGGCAAGATTTTTTAACTTTTATTTTTTTTTTAACTTTTATTTATTTATTTTGAGACAGAGAGAGGGAGAGAGAGGGGGGTGCGGGGAGGGGCAGAGAGAGAGAGGGAGAGAGAGGGAGGGGGGGGGAGAGAGAGAGAGAGAGAGAGAGAGAGAGAGAGAGAGAGAGAATATACCAAGCAGGCTCCGTACTGTCAGTGGAGAGCCCGATGTGAGGCTTGAACCCACAAACCACGGGATCATGACCTGAGCTGAAGTCAAACACTTAACCAACTGAACCACCCAGGCCCCCTCATTAGTTTTTTTTTTTTTTTTAATTTTTTAAGTTTATTTATTTATTTGAGAGGGAGAGAGAAAGAACAAGCAGTGGAGGGGCAGAGAGAAGGAGAGACAGAATCCCAAGCAGGCTCCACACCATCAGTGCAGAACTGGATGTGGGACTCAAACTCATGAACTGTGAGATCATGACCTGAGTTGAGATCAAGAGTCAGACGCTAAACTGACTTTGCCACCTACATGCACCTTCATTCTTTTTTTTTACAGCTGAATAATATTCCATTGTGTGTGTGTATGTACATATAAATATACACACACCAATCCTCTTTGCCCATTCATCTATCAGTGGACACGCTTCCATATCTTGGTTACTGTAAATAATGCTATAATAAACACAGAGGTGCATGTATCACTTTGAATTAGTGTTTTTGTATGTTTTGGGTAAATACCTAGTAGTAATTACTGAATCATATGGTAATTCTATTTTTAACTTTTTGAAGACTTTCCATACTGTTTTCCACACTGGTTGCACCAGTTTGCATTCCTATCAACAGTGCATGAGGGTTACTTTTTCTCCACATCCTCCCCAACACCTGTTGTTTCTTGGGTTTTTGACTTTAGCCATTCTGACAGGTATCTTATTGTAGTTTTGTTTTGCATTTCCTTGATGATGAGTGATGTTCAGCATCTTTTCATATGTCCACTGGCCATCTGTACATCTTCTTTGGAGAAATGCCTGTTCATGTCTTCGGCCCATTTTTTAATTGGGTTATTTTTTGGGTGAGTTGTATCAACTCTTTATATATTTTAGATACTAACCCTTTATCAGATAGGTCATTTGCAAATATCTTCTTCCATTCTGTAGATTGCCTTTTAGTTTTGTTTGCTTCCTTTGCTGTGCAGAAGATTTTTATTTTTATGTAGTCCCAATAGTTTACTTTCACTTTTGTTTCTCTTGCCTCAAGAGATGTACCTAGAAAAATGTTGCTATTGGCTGATGTCACAGTAATTACTGCCAGTGCTCTTTTCGATGATTTTTATGGTTTCAGGTCTCACATTTAGGTTTTTAGTCCATTTTGAGTTTATTTTTGTGTATGGCGTAAGAAATTGGTCCAGTTTTATTCTTTTGCATGTTGATGCCCTGTTTTCTCTACACCATTTGTTGAAGAGACTGTCTTTTTCCCATTGTATATCCATTCCTCCTTTGTCAAAGATTAACTGACCATATAACTTTGGGTTTATTTCTGGGTTTTCTATTCTATCTATTTCTATTCTATTATGTCTGCATTTTTCTTTCTTAGTAGG
Source organism: Panthera onca (assembly GCF_046562875.1). Classification (NCBI taxonomy): domain Eukaryota; kingdom Metazoa; phylum Chordata; class Mammalia; order Carnivora; family Felidae; genus Panthera; species Panthera onca. Next base: position 42,962,604 of record NC_138351.1, on the reverse strand, counting down.
TATTTTTTAAGATTACTTATTTATTGGGGCGCCTGGGTGGCTCAGTCAGTTAAGTGGCCGACTTCGGCTCAGGTCATGATCTCGTGGTCTGTGAGTTTGAGCCCCATGTCGGGCTCTGTGCTGATAGTTCAGAGCCTGGAGCCTGTTTCAGATTCTGTGTCTCCCTCTCTCTGACCCTCCCCCGTTCATGCTCTGTCTCTCTCTGTCTCAAAAATAAATAAACGTTAAAAAAAAATTTAAAAAAAAAAGGATTACTTATTTATTAAGAGAGAGAGAGAGAGATAATGAGTGGGGGAAGGGCAGAGAGAAAGAAGGGGACAGAGGATCTGAAGTAGGCTTCATGCCAACAGCAGAGAGCCCCATGTGGGGCTTGAACTTCACGCACCATGAGATCATGAACTGATTCGAAGTCAGATGCTTAACCAATTGAGCTGCCCAAGCGCTCCTCTTTTTTTTCTTTTTAAGTAATCTCTACATCCAATGTGAGGCTCAAACCTTAGGACCCAAGATCAAGAGTCACATGATCTACTGACTGAGCCAGCCAGATGCCCCAATCTATGTGTCTATTTTTATGCCTCTACCATACTGTTTAGATTGCTATAGCTTTCTAATATAACTGGAAGTCTGGAATTGTGATACTTCCAGTTTTGTTGTTTAAAGAACATAAACTGTTAGTATGACAAAATACATTTAAAGAGAGTAATTTTTATGGTTTTTTTTTCAGAAAAATCAAATGATTATTCACTAAACACTTAAGATACACTATGTGATCTTTTAGTAAATACTATTAATTCTTTAGGTAATTTTAAAAACATTATATATATTGTGCCTAAAATGTATGAAAATTAAGGTAACAATCAAATTAAAAATACTATATGTATCATACTATGACCTGAATGTTTGTGTTCCTCTAAAATTCATGTTGAAATTCTAACCTCCAAAGATGATGGTGTTAGGAGGTCAGAACTTTGGGATGTTCTTAGGTCATGTGAAACCCTCATGAATGGGATTAGTGCCTCTAAAAAAGAACCCCCAGAGAGCTCCCTCACCTCTTCAGTCATATAAGGATAAGACAAGATATCTGCAACATGAAAGAAGGCCCTTGCCAGACCATGCTGGCACCCTGATCCAGACTTCCAGCCTCTAGAACTATGAGAAATAAATCTCTGTTGCTTATAAGCTATACAGTCTGCATTATTTTGTAATAGCAGCCAAAATGGACTAAAACAGATGACCTCAAAGAACAAATACCATGTGTATACAGTCTCAAATATGAAAATAGTTTAAGGTATCAATATTAAAAGTTAATCTCAAGAGTAAGAAAATAAAACTCCAAAATATACTTGCCACTTACATCAGTGAATATCTGCCAACGGACACAAAATATTTTCTCTTAACTAACATTCTTGCTAATTGTACAGTAAAATACAATGACAATACAAGAAAAATATAATTGCTGAAAGATGTAAAAAAAACACAAATATCTATCAGTGGATGAATGGATGAACACAATATGGTATATATATACCATAGTATTATTCGGCCTTAAAAAAGGAAAGAAATTGTGACACATACTACAACATGGAAAAACTTGGAAGACATTATGACAAATGAAATAAACCAGACACAAAAAGAAAAACATATGATTCCATTTTCTATAGGATACCTAGAATAGGCAAATTCATAGAGACAAAAGGAGAAAAAGATAAGAGCTGAGAGAAGGGGGAATGGGGAGCTATTATTTAATGGGTACAGTTTCATTTTGAGAAAATGAAAAGTCCTAAACATGGATGGTGGTGGTGGCAGGACAACAATGTGAGCATATTTAATGGGACTTAACTGTACACCTAAAAATGGTTATAATGGTATGTTTCATGTGATGTAAATTTTGCCACAATAAAAAATATATATCCCCCAATTTAGGTTGGTAACACCGCAAACAAAAGTACAGTAAAACCTGGGTTTGCGAGCATAATTCGTTCCGGAAACATGCTTGTAATCCAAAGCACTTGTATATCAAAGCAAATTTACCCGTAAGAAATAATGGAAACTCAGAAGATTCGTTCTACAACCCAAAAATATTCATATAAAAATGATTACAATACTGTCTTATCATACAAAATAATAAAGAAAATACAAAATATAAAGAAAAATAAACAAATTAACCTGTACTTACTTTTGAAAACCTTCATGGTTAGTGTGGGGGAGACAAGAGAGAGGAGGGTTATTGTATAGGACAACTTTCACTATCACTGATGGAATCACTGCTATCTATTGGCTCAATGGAATCTTCCTCTTTTCGTGCAACTTTAACAAGGAACCTATCCAATGACACTTACTTTTGACTCCTTTTGAGGATTTCATGGAAATGTGACATTGTATTATCATTAAACAGATTCATCGCTCGCACTGCTACAGACTTATTTGGGTAGTGCTTTTTTACAAAATTTTGCACTGTTTCCCACATTTTACACATTGCCTTAATCTCATTTGAAGTAAATGGATCCTTCCACCTTTTTCTCTTCCTCCTCTGCAGACAAGATGCAGACATAGACTTATAAAACCTTGCAATTTTGGGGCGCCTGGGTGGCGCAGTCGGTTAAGCGTCTGACTTCAGCCAGGTCACGATCTCGCGGTCCGTGAGTTCGAGCCCCGCGTCAGGCTCTGGGCTGATGGCTCAGAGCCTGGAGCCTGTTTCCGATTCTGTGTCTCCCTCTCTCTCTGCCCCTCCTCCGTTCATGCTCTGTCTCTCTCTGTCCCAAAAATAAATAAAAAACGCTGAAAAAAAAAAATTTAAAAAACCTTGCAATTTCAGCCACTTGCATACCTCAATAGTACTTCTCAATGATTTCCTTCTTAACTTCCATCATAATCATCTCCTTCTTCTTACCGCCTTTCTTTTCAACCTTTTTCTACATGGGAGCCATTGTGTATGTTCGCATGGATGTTGACTACAGTACAGTATTAATAAACTCTTGTCATATACTATATTTAATGTAATTGGCAATAAGGCAGCAGAGGAATGGGTCTATGTCTGCAGGCAGCCTGACCTAGAATGAAGCAAAGCATTCCTAAGCTTACTTTTGTATGGAAAAGCAAAGGACTGTCCATAGGTGCTTTGAAGTGACAAAAAATATACTAGCACCAGTTGTGGACACTTGAAAAACCACTGATTTCTGCCAAACACCGTGGCCTGAGATTGAGCATCAGAGCATGGGAGACAATCACCCCCAATCCCACAGAGAGAGAGAGAAGAACCATTGTCTCAGTTGTGATTATGTGACATTTGGTGTCACGTATTACTCGTATTACAAGACATCAGTCATTTATCAAGTTAAAATTTATTAGAAATGTTTGCTGATCTTATGGAACACTCACAGAACAAGTTACTCGCAATCCAAGGTTTTACTGTATATTTTAGCCAGATCCATCTGGCTAAAGACAAAGGGGAAAAATGGAAAGAATCAGGGAAGATGCAAACACAGAAAGGCACAGCAAAGCTTTATCTTCATATCAATCAAATTTGTAATTATATATTTGTGTGTTTATTGATTATTATTTATGTTCTCCAATAAACCGAAGGCCTGTGAGGCCACAATGTTCGTGTTCTGCTCAATATTTTACTTCCAGTGCCCAGCAAATTTATTGAATTAATGACTGAAAGCACCACAATACAAAAGGTCACAGATTCAGTACTATGTAACTAATATTATAAAACTCCATAGTTTAAAAATCCTTTATTTTTCCCATTTTATTTACTTAGCTATAATGTTTACTTGCTTCCAGACCCCAGTACTTTAACAGAATCATGAGTGTTTTTAAAGCCTATCTATAGGCCTCAAGTTGCATCATGTACTAGTAACATACTAGAGATCAGGTCGATGAGGGACCCTAGGCTTCGGTGCTCTAACAGCAATGAATTAGGTTTCATGCTGATCTTGTTCTGAAACTTCTCACTCTTACTTATGAAGACTTAATATGTAAATGAGTTTCCTTCCTTATGTATCCAACATCAGTGGCTGAATTTCTTGTCTCCAATACTCAGTCTTAAAGTAAGTGAGATTCAAAACTTGTTTCCACATAGCCTTGAAATCTGTTGCCTTCCAACAGACACCGATAACTTGTACAAGCCTTGATTATACTAATACACCAGAACTCATATTCTCATTTGCACTTGGCTTATGATAGCCTGTACTGTTTGATGTTGAATTGATTTCTCAAGGACTGATACATTTAAATTCTTATCTTATTAATTCACCACATTATAACTTTTACATGTGATCATATAGCCTGTTTGTCAAAGCAGTAATATGGACCAAAGATCTAAGTATGAGTTAAAACTATAAACACATAGTAGAAAACATGGAGGTAAATCTTTATGACCTTGGATTCGGTGATAGCTAGATATGTATATGAGTATGACACCAAAAGCATAAGCAAATAATAGTAATAATAATAATAATCAAGCTTCATAGAATTAAAAACCTTTGTATATCAAAGGAAACTATTATGAAAGTAAAAAGACAACCTACAGAATGGGAGAAAATATTTGTAAGTGTCTAGTAACCACAACATGCAAAGAGCTCTTGTAACTCAAAAACAAAAAGAGAACCCAATTTTTTTAAATGGCAAAAGACTTATATAGATATTTATCCAAAGCAACACAAATGGCAAAAAAACACATGCAAAGATGTGCAAAGAAAGACTAAGTGTTAACTAGAATGGAGGGCAAATGGAATCTTTGTAGATTGCTGGTGAAAATACAGAATGATGTAGCCACTACGAAGTCAGGCAGTTCCTCAAAAAGTTAGACATATACTTACTATATGACCTAGCAATTCTGCTCACAGGTTTATATCCCAAAGAACTGGAAATAAGTATTCAAACCAATAGTTGTACATAAATGTTCATAGTAGCACTATTCATAATAGCAAAAAAGTAGAAGCAACCCAATTAGCCAACAAGAGATGAATGAATAAGGGGAACCTGGGTGGCTCAGTCGGTTGAGCGTCCCACTTTGGCTCAGGTCATGATCTCACAGTCCATGGGTTCGAGCCCCATGTTGAGTTCTGTGCTGACAGCTCAGAGCCAAGAGCCTGCTTCAGATTCTGCATCTTCCTCTCTTTTGCCCCTCCCCTGCTCATACTTTGTCTCTTTCTCTCTCAAAAATAAATAAACATTAACAAAAAAAAATTAAAAAGAGATGAATGAATAAATATATATTTATTGTATACAGTGGGATATTATTCAGCTGTAAAAAGGAATGATGTATTGAGACATACTACAATGTGGATGATTCTTGAAAACCTTATACTAGGCGAAAGAAGCCATATGCAAAAGGTCAGATATTATATGATTCCATTTATATAAAATATTCAGAATAGGTAAATCTACAGGGATAGAAAACAGATTAGTGGTTGCCAGGAACTGAAGGAAGGCAGAAATGGGCAGATTGGGAGTGACTGCTAAATGGATATGGGGTCTCTTTTGAGGGTGATTAAAATGCTTTGGATTAGATAAAGATCATGTCTATACAACACTATAAATACACTAAATGTCACTAAGTTGTATGCTTTAAAATAAAACTAATGTGTAATTCTTACAGTGCTAACAGTTATCCAAAAATACATGTGTTTGCAAAATATGTCATGATTTAGCAGACATTTTTTTTGAGAATTTTATTTCCAACTCATGTTAGAGAAATTCAGTTCCTAATCCTCATTTCTATATATGGAAAAATAATATTTGCACTGAAAGAAAACAGGGAGTCTTGCTTTGCTAAAGGAAAAAAAATAACTGAACTTTTCCTACCATAATATTTTGATTTTAGCTCCTTAAAAATTATTACTATTGTATTTTATAAAATATTCTTTGACATCATGGCCAGCATACATTTAATGTTTAAACCGAAAGGAGATGGTATTCCATTGACCTATAGCTTATCTACTTTTTATCATTAAGGAAAAATGATCAAAAGATAATTGAATTGAAGAAGACTTTAGTTATGATATATGGGGTAGAATTCCCTACTTCTATAAAATAAAATTGAATTTTTAAATTATGAATTCTAAACCCCTTTACTACTGGCCCCAACTCTACCCACCTTCACTGACAAATTCACCAGCCAAGATTCTCAGCATCAAATAGGAAAAGCATCAGTAATTCTTTGCAAATATTTTACATTCTCATACTGATTTTCAGATAAGAAACAAAAAAGTGAAACAGAAATGATAAGAAGGGGGTCAAGATGTTCAAGTGTGCTATATGAAGAATTTAGTTTTTATTTTAAGAGCAATGGAAAGATGCTAAAGGGTTTTAAACAAGGGAAAGTTATGTTCTTATATGTATTTTTAAAAGATCACCCTGCAGCATTAGGGGGAAAATGGATTCAAGGGTATAACAGTGGATGTAGGGAGATATTTACAAGTTTATTCTACATGAGCAGGAAAGATATGATGGTAGTTTTTGGACAAGGGCATTGATAGTAAGAGTGGAAAAACAGATATATTTTAGAGATATTTGTGATATGGAATCATTAAGACTCTTAGAAGGAGGTCAGATAGAGGGATAAATCAGTTATAACCCACTAGGTTTCTGGTTTGGACAAATGGACAAATCATAATGCTATTTTCCCTACTTTATGCCACTACTATTCCCTTATAGCTCTTATCGCCCTTTTGCTTGTTTTTGCTGTTAAGCTGTATGAGGTCCTGATAAAAAAAAAAGGGTGGCATATTATTTTTCTGTGTTTACCTGGACCTAGCAGAGTACTCAGATGTAGCATTTTTATATAGGCTATGGATTAGTACAAAAAGACCAAAATTACCCACCCACTGCAAGTTCCTGATTTATTTAGCCAAAGATGCAGATAAACATCCAGTGAATGTCAGTATACCTTCCCTTGACTTCAAGGACATGTTGAATTTGCAATATAAGAAAAGCTAAATATCCTGTGGCAACTGCACCTCTTTTTATAGTTTTATATCACTACTCAGAAATAAAGTACACAAATATTTTTGTCTTTAGGAAAATGTTAACTTCTTCATTTAGGAGAATGTTAATATGACTTTGTTGGTTCATAAATCTAACTCAGTTATAGTAAGGCAACATCCTCAACTAAGTGGAAAAGCTGAGTAAGCCTGGCATTTCTGCAAGCTTTCCTTGCCTCTCACTACCTCGCATCCCAAAGAATGGTTTCACCTCACTGGCACATGGCAGATGGCCCTAAAATAAATCTCCTTAAGAGTTTGCAATTATTATTCTTCAATACACCACTGTATATTCAATATACATAGCTTATGTGTAGCTCTGAATTATATTGTTTAAATAGTGAATAAATGAAAATATATGAATATTTGTTAGATAAATACTGAGGGAACAAGCCAATTTATTAGCTCATAGATTTTGAAGTTCTTGGTCTTTTATAATAACATCATTATGATCTAATAAGTACATATATTTTATGAATATAGGAACTATATTCCATGCAAATTTCTCAAGTCCTCACATTCTTATACTACAGCAGCAACATACTTCTGACCATATTCAATGGTAGAAACACTATAGTATGGGTCAGTGGTAGCATCATTTCCTTTAACGTATTTTATAAACTGACTTAGAGCTGCCACACAATTTTTTATTAGGATCTTCAAAAGTTAACTCAACTTTTAAGACTGAATTTGGAAGTACTATTCAAATTTGGTTGGAAGTAGTTTTAGTAGGACATCTTCTTTTATATGTTCTAGTCTTAAATAGTCAGGGCTAAGTATTAAACTAGATGCCACATGTATGACACAAAAATAATACTGCCTGGTCCACAGAAAAATAAGCTAATACTTCTAGTCCCTGACAAAAAGAAGTAGACATGTCTATCCCTATTCATCCCACTAGTTAAATATAAAAACCCTGAATGTGATAACACAAAACAAATATTAGAAAACTCGGAAAGGCAGGGAAAAGAAGAAGGACACGAGAGGGACCATAGGAGTAGAAGAACAACCCACAGTGATAAATTCTCTGGCTTTCTTCTTTCCTCCCAAATATCTCAAAGTAGGTACTAGAGAAATCCACAACCTCAAAATGCTAATGGACACAAATAAAAAACAGTCTCAAGCAAATTCTGCCCTCCCTAGCCAAGGAACTGAGAAATGGGCAAACAAGTAGGACAGAAATCATACTGACAATAACCACTCTATTCCCGCCATATACCACTGGAAAAAGGAATTAAAAAAAAAATTCTTGCTATTTCTGTCAATAAAGGAAGGTCAAACGAGAAGCCTGAAGTTCTACCCTCATCAAGTACACTGAGGCACCCCTTCACACATCCTTTAATGCAGTGTCAGCAGGGGTCAAGTTAGGAGCTAAGACTGCCATCACTTCTCCCAGTATTGATAGGACCCTCTCCCTTAGACACAATTATCATCAGAGATCTATTAAAATAAAAGATTTAAATAAGATCTAAAGTCTCAAACATAAAACACTCTCAATGGAGACAAGTGAAAATCACTCATCATACCAAGAACAAAAAAATCTCAACTTGAAGGAGAAATTGTAATTAAGAAATACCACCACCAAGATAATAATGCACATGTTAGAATTACTTGGCAAGGATTTTTTTTAAAGTAATCTCTACACCCAACGTGGGGCTTGAACTCATGACCCTGAGAACAAGAGTCACATGCTCTACCAACTGAGCCAGCCAGGTGCTCCTTGACAAAGATTTTAAAGTAGCCATGATTAAAATGCTCCAATAAACAATTATGAATGATCTTGAGACAAATAAAATAGGAAGTCTCAGCAAATAAATCAGTGATATAAGAATCAAATGGAAATTTTAAAACTGAAAGTTATAAAAACCAAAGTAAAAAACTCAATGCATGGGTTCAACAGCAGATGAAAGAGGAAAAAAATCAGTGAACTTGAAGACAGAACAATAGAAATTACCCAGCTTTAATGACACTGATAAAATAGGCTTAAAAATAAAATGAACAAAGATTCAGGGACCTGTAGGTTAATACTAAAAAATCTAACATTCATGAAAATAGAGTTCCGAAAGGAGAGGAAAAAGAATGTGGGCCTGAAAAAAGTATTTAAAGAAATAAAGAGGAAAATTTCCCAATTTGACAAGGAACACAAACCTAGAGTTTCAAGAAGCTTAGAAAATCCCAAACAGGATAAACCAAAAGAAATCCATGCCAACACAGGTCATAATTAAACTTCTGAAAAGTAAAGACAAATGAAAATGATTGGAAGTAGTTAAAGAGAATGATGCACTCCCTTTAGAGGAATAATTAAAACAACAGTGTATTTTTCATCAGAAAACATGGAAGTGCCAGATTTTTCAAGTCCTAAAGAAAAAAAATGCTAAACTAGAATTCTCTAATCAGTGAAAATATCCTTCTGGAATGAAGCTGACATGAAGACATTTTAAATAAAGGAAATATTAGAGAATTTGTTGCTAGCCAACTTACCCTAAATGAAAATCTAAAGGGAAGCTCTTCAAACAGAAATAAAATGATAAAAGAAGAGAACCTGGAAGGTCAGAAATGAAAAAATAACGGTGGAAAGGCTAAAAACATCCTTCTTTTGAAGTTTTAAAATTGTGTTTGATAGTTGAAGCAAAAGCTATAACACCATCTAATGAGGTTCTCAATGCCCCAAGTAGGTAAACCTATAGACACAGAAAGTAGATTACTGGTTACCTAAAAGGTGTGGTGGTGGTAGAGGAATTGGGGAAGTAACAGCTAAGTGGTGTGCAGTGTGGGGGAGGGGATAAATGAGAATGTTCTAAAATTTATTGCAATGGTGGATGTATAACTCTTTGAATGCACCAAAAGCCATGGAATTATTCACTCTCTATGGCAAATCACATGGCTTGTGAATTATATTTCATTAAAGCTATTAAAAATTGTCAGGGACTATTTCTGGATAAATCTATAAATAATTTTCAAGATAAGAAACTTTCTTATCAGCATAAGACTTTAGCACTAACAGAGTGTAGTGTACTTTAAGAGGTCATTGGAAGTACACATTTTAGTCTGACATATCATTTCCTTAAAAGTTTATCATCATATGGAAAAGGTGTAATCTAAAGTTACATGTGTTATCATATAATATATAAAGTATGAGTCCGATTTTCAGCTAAAAAAATTCAATGATATTTAATTGCATTATGCCACATGATGCTAAATTCTAGTAATCTAAAAGACATCAGGCTTTCAAAAAAACTGCATGCTCTTGATGTCAAAAATTAGCTCTTAATGAAAAAATAGTTAAGTAGCAGAAGAGGCTAATTATGTTGGTTTAAGTCCTTTAAATTTCAAAATAAAAAGTGTTCTGTCTTTGCCAAGCTGAATATAATAGCCTGTGAATTATAAGATCAAGCAAGAAAACTGTATGTTTTCTAAAATATGAGTATCCTTCATCAAGTTTTATACTTAGGGCAGCTAAAAGACCTATGTGGAGGGATCAGCATTAAGCCCAAAGGACAGGCAGTGCACAGCAAGAAAGAAAGCAATTCCCTCGTGTCTTTTGCAGGTCACTACCAAGGACCATGTTAGCAGATCCATACCAGACCCTTAACAGGCAGTTCTGCTGCTACCAGTAATTAGCTTGGACAGCTCTGGCTCCAAGAGTAGCAGCAAGGCTACACCATAATGAGCTCAGCTGGGATTAGCAGGACAGGGCAGGGAACCAAGAGAGCTCAGGCATTCTGCATTGCGTATGTATCTAGGAGATCAAACAAGGATGGCTGGCTAGGTTATCCCCTCTCCACCTCATTCCAAAAATGAAGCACGGCAGTGTCTAAAATACAAGCTAATGAAGAGCGACACCTCCAACAGATGAGAGCCACATTAATTAACACAATCCCTAGATCATATTATACAGTTTCGGCTAGAGCTAGCAAATGTGCAACTTGTTATTGCATTATACATATATATATATTTAAAAAGCTATTCTTTTTTTTTCTTTATTTTTATTAACAAAAACCAGATTATTTCATTTTCAAATTTTATAAGGTATTTCTCTCACGACCTTTAAGCCACAAAAAATTTCTCCCAAATGTTTATCTAAGTCCATGTTGTTAAAAAAGAAACTCACTTTTCAATCATTAGCTCCTGGTTCTCCCTTTTGAAATAGGCCAGTTCATTCCACACAGCATCAGAATCTTCTTGGCGAAGTTGTTGGGGATCTGCTCTCTTTATTTTTCTGATAGGAGTCCTATTTTTAAAATGAAGTTGTTTTCTTCCTTAATATGTTCAAAATGCAATGTAAATTTATTTATACACTCCCTAAAATTTAAAAACATATATTGACCAAATTTCTAAATTCAAGCTATTTATGGAATGAATTTCCTCAAACCTAAGTATGTAGAAATTAAAATCCTGTGTGAAAATTTCCAAAAGACTAACCTGCTACTACAGAAAGCAAACATTTAAGCAGAAATATGACAGTCTTAGGTCTATTTCTCTCTATTCATTCTAGTAATAATAAAACATATATTGCAGGATGGTCACTTTCTAAAAAAGGATTATAAGCAATCAACTCATCTAGAATTTTTTGCCAACCAATCTGAATGCCATATATGCACTTTCTCTTAAAACAAGCTATCATCAGTAAATATGTCAGAAAGTAGTTTTCACACTTCTAGTGACTACTAAAGTTAGGTGAGCAGAGGCTAAATGCAGGACAAATTGCTTTATCACTACTTTACTGACAAGTGATATGAAATATTTTCCATTCTTCAAAAGAAAAAATTAGATGTGACAATTACCTACAAAACATGCCAAATGCCCTTTATGTTTTCAATTTCTGTACATAAAACAAACTCTTCGTTTTTATTTTGTAAAAGTGCTGTACTGGCCAATTTAGAAACAGTATTTCTCTACAGAACAGACCAATGTGTATCATCAACATTGCCCTAAAGGATCCATCTCAAAAGATGAGAGGGTAGTAGATTTTCTGTACTCATTCAGTCCTTTGCCCTCTGTTGATACTGTTAACAGGGGAGCCACTTACGACTAACCAAGATCTGAACACCTGTTCAGAGCAATTGAACTGAGACCGCCAATTCATTCAGATAAGCTGCAGAACAAACTGATGGATAGTAAAGATTTTCAAATTACATACTAGGTTGAAGTAGTTTTAAGATAGTTAACTATATATGTGAATTTCATATTTCTCTGGTCTTTCAATTAAAGAGTTATAAACTTTGTATTACCATTATTTTATTTATTTACTTTTTCAATCATTTGGGTATGAACTAATTTTGCATTAAGTTATCTACTTTACTAATCTACTCTATTGATATTTAAGTGTATACAATAATTCATCATCACCTACATTATGAAATCTGCAAATGATAGGAATATCTATAGTTATTGCTAGCATATTTATCTGCTTTCATTTATTGTATTATCTATTCAAAACTTCACAAGAAAGATTTGAATACCACGTAATTTCTTTAAAATCAAACAAAAGCCATTAAAACACCTATACGATGCTACTCGATTCCATTTAATATTTAGGGAAATGCCTTTATGAGCTATGTAACTCACATGCCACTGCCTTCTTCCCACTGTTTTAATTGCTCTTTTACTGCTCTGTAGTTGGTCTGTAACATCTGTAGCCTTTCCTTGCGTTTTTCATGGGCATCTCTTAGCTCATCATTTTCTTGGCTCTGTAGAACACAAAAAAGCAAGTACACAAGTTTTAAAAAGTATGAGTATAATGTTGCAAATAAAAGGTTCCCATCTAAATATGAAATTTGAAAGTAAACAGTAAATATAAATTAATTTGTAATACTTATTTAAACAGAAAAAAGGGAAGGATTCTTAAAGTCACAAAATAGGTTTGCTTGGTAAATTCAACAGATGCACTGCATTTTTTTTAAGCTTAGTAATTTCAAAATTTTGCTGTCAAATTAGTTCCATTCCTTTCCCTGTAGTCAATTAGTACACATACAAATATTTGAGTCAATTTTACAGAATTTTAATTTCTTTTTCAACAAAAGGATTAGTCTGTATATAACAAAATTTTATTTTCGTAATTATAAATGCATAGAATTAGTGTAAAAACACTAATCGTAGTAAGATCAATGCTTCTGCCCATGGATTTATGATTCGCTTAATACAAAGCATAGGGATTACACAGGAGGAAAAAAATCAGTTTGGACCTATGTCTGAAGTAGCATAGTGTAACATTCTGGGCTGCATTGTACAGAATCGAAATGGAAGAACTGGGCTTTGTACTCTTGAAGAGGTCATAGAAACATTACTGGGTTATACCATTAAAGTCAACAACTTCTAAGTGTTCAAAATAGAGTACATGAAATATGTCTTCATTTAGATATACCCACAAAAAGGAACTTATCAAGGCCAAATTTTCAGTTCCTAGAGGATGTATTTATGTTACATATGCACTGTTTCTCAAAGTAAAGTAACTCCTTGAATTTAACCATGTGAATTTCAAATTTGTTTTTTAAACTTTTTCATATTTCTATATGAAGGAACCTGTATAGTTATTTAGTGGAGGCAACAGGTACTCTCTAACATTACGGTGAGGTGAAATGAGTAGGCACATGGCAGTCAGAAAAATCTGAAATTTATTCTTAGAGCTTTCTCATGTTGGCTGAATAGTCTTAAGAATACTATTTAAATTAATTCAATTTCTTTTTCTGTAAAATACTGAAAAGAGCACAGAGATTTAAATAATGATGACTAAATTAAATGAGCAAATATGCAGGTAAAGCCACTGGCACTATGCTTGCCCGGTAGAGGCACAAAGCAGAAGTTAGCTTTCTTCCCTTTCATTTTCCCAGGTATTAACTGATGTCCTTATCATGAAGAAGCCAAATTCATGGATTCCTGAACCATCTACCTCTCATCTCAACAGTGAGATAATACTTACAGAGTTTGCATTATTTTACTGCAATTCTACCTGTCTCAACAGTATGGATATTTTGTCATTCCACTTTGAATGTAGGTCTAGTAGGATAACTTCAATAAATCTCTCAAGTAGTTATTAGGAAGTATCTGAGTCCTGTGTGCACCAAGCCTCTGTATGCCATCTGGAAATGGAAGTGCTTGATGAAAACGCACGAGAATGGTATCACTTGAAAGGGGCAATCAGAATAAACGTTATCCTGAAGAGCTTTAGAAGATAAACAGATTACAGATACTGCAAACTTGCTAAAGAGTAGCATGGTTTAATACCATGGTTAAAAATTCAGGATACTGAATTGAATTTTGCTCATTTCAACTGAAGAACCATATATTAAGAGTCTATTACATGCAGAGTGTTAAGTGCTGATAAGAGTTCAACTCTTCCTGCTCACAGTTAGTATATTTTATCTTGACATAGTTACTAAAATTCAGTGTGTCCCAGTTTCTCCATCTTTAAAATAAAAGCTATTTATATCTCTCCTATTCTAAGACAAAAGAATGATTTACCCCTTTTAAGAAAAAATTTTTAATGTTTATTTATTAACAGAGTGTGAGTGGTGGAGGGGCAGAGAGAGAGGGAGACACAGAATCCAAAGCAGGCTCCAGGCTCCAAGGTGTCAGCACAAAGACCAATGCTGGGCTCGAACTCACAGACCACAAGATCATGAACTTAGCTCAAGTCTGATGCTTAACTGAGCCACCCAGGCACCCCAGGATGATTTACCCTTGACCTTAAGTTTTCCCTACTGTTGGTAAACAATCCAAACATCACTTTACTTCTGTAAATGATAAGCTTTCTAAACTTAGGTGAAATAATTTAAATTAACCAAATAGAAAAGTAATAATTAATAATGTTACTTCCTCATAAATGAAGATAAGTTCATTGTGTTTATTAGAATTCTTTAAGAACTAATCAGATTTATTAGGATTTTAAACAGGATATACTATAAACTTATTAATAAAATAATTATAAGAAATGTATAGGTATTAAAAAGATTCATGTCAAAACACAATTTTCTTTTCTTTTCTTTTTTAAAGTTTACTTCTTTATTTTGAGAGAGGGAGGGAGACAGAGCATACACACAAAAGAGAGAGAGCGAGCACGAACAGGGGAAGGGTAGAGAGAGGGAGAGAGGGACTCTGAAGCAGGTCCTGCACTGTCAACACAGCCCGACATGGAGCTTGAACTCATAAACCAAATTTACAAACCAAACCTTGGCTGCTTAAACTGACTGAGCCTCCCAAGTGCCCCCAAAACACAATTTTCAAATGAACATAGTTAAGCTGAATATTTTGTTAAATTCTAAAATAGCTTTCTCTAATTACTCTTCATTGAATCAAAATCCTTCCCCACAAACTCTTATTTTACAATGAATTTCTTAGAAATGATTACATACAAACCCAGTGTTTTGGAATCATTAAAAGTCTGTGTTGAGAGTCCCTAGAAGCTCTGAGTAAAAAGAATTTAAAAGACTGCCCAACAACAAAAGACGTGAATAGACACTTCTCCAAAGAAGACATCCAGATGGCCAACCGACACATGAAAAAATGCTCAACATCACTCATCATCAGGGAGATACAAATCAAAACCACAATGAGATACCACCTCACACGTGTCAGAATGGCTAACATTAACCACTCAGGCAACAACTGTTGCAAGGATGTTGGAGAGGATGCGGAGAAAGAGGATCTCTTTTGCATTGTTGGTGGGAATGCAAGCTGGTGCAGCCACTCTGGAAAACAGTATGGAGGTTCCTCAAAAAATTAAAAATAGAACAACCCTATGACCCAGCAATTGCACTACTAGGCATTTATCCACAGGACACAGGTGTGCTGTTTCAAAGGGACACATGCACCCCCATGTTTATAGCAGCACTATGAACAATAGCCAAAGTATGGAAAGAGCCCAAATGTCCATCGGTGGATGAATGGATAAAGAAAATGTGGTGTGTATATATACAATGGAGTATTACTTGGCAGTCAAAAAGAATGAAATCTTGCCATTCGCAACTACGTGGATGGAACTGGGGGTATTATGCTAAGTGAAATTAGTCAGAGAAAGACAAAAATCATATGACTTAACTCATATGAGGACTTTAAGAGATAAAACAGATGAACATAGGGAAGGGAAACAAAAATAATATAAAAACAGGGAGGAGGACAAAACAGGAAAGACTCATAAATATGGAGAACAAACTGAGGGTTATTGGAGGGGTTGTGGGAGGGGGGATGGGCTAAATGGGTAAGGGGCACTAAGGAGTCTATTCCTGAAATCATTGTTGCACTATATGCTAACTAATTTGGATGTAAATTTATTTATTTATTTATTTATTTATTTATTTTTTATTTTTTTTTAACGTTTATTTATTTTTGGGACAGAGAGAGACAGAGCATGAACGGGGGAGGGGCAGAGAGAGAGGGAGACACAGAATTAGAAGCAGGCTCCAGGCTCTGAGCCATCAGCCCAGAGCCTGACGCGGGGCTCGAACTCACGAACCGCGAGATCGTGACCTAAGCCGAAGTCGGACGCTCAACCGACTGAGCCACCCAGGCGCCCCTAATTTGGATGTAAATTTAAAAAAATAAAAAAAAATAAATTACATAAAGCTACAAAAATAATTAAATAAAAATAAAAATAAAAATGATGTTAAAACATTCAATTATAGTGGTGCCCACTGACCACCTGCATCAAAATTACCTGTGATGGTTATTAAAAGTGTTTTAGCCCACCCCCAAAAAAATTTTTAAAAAATAAATAAAAGACTGCCCAACAAGTAAAAATTAATCAAATGGGATATCCAGATTTTTTGTGTTGTCTTTCACAAAAAATCTTCTGTTAAGTCTATGGAACAAATGGAGTTTCTTATTGTTAGTACTATCATTATTTTAGCATTTTACAGTACTGTCTCAGCTTCCACTAATCACTGAATTTATACCCAATATTTTCCCTAGTTCTTATAGAGAAATCAACTATCTTAGGCTATTAAACCGAAGATTAAGACTCAATAAAAATTTCCTGAGTCCTAAATGTCACCCACAATATGCCAGACTCTGTCTTAGGCATAATACTTAAACAAAGCACTCACCGTAGCCACCTCTGTAAAACTTTGGTGTAATGTATTTCATATTAGCAAAAAGTTTTTATTTTTCTATAGTAATTGAAATAGGGGGCTCCCTCCATTAAGTAGTGATTATGGGAAAGTAGTTTTATAGAGGAGCTTTCTCCTTTAATAACGCATGCTTCATAATTTACTACAACTAATGCTGGAGTATTTACATATTCCTTATAAAATTACTAAGATCTAAATTATTACAAATGAAAGTAAACTAGGGATTATTTCACAAATCAATTTGATAGGCATAATTTATAACAATTATTATTTTTAAATGCAGTTTCATCCATAGATTTGTCCTTTGAGAATGCTACTAACAAATTTTAACACATGGGTTAAATAAGTCCTAGAGACTATTGTTCCTTTGGCCTACTTTACAAATAGACAGAATTATAGAGATATGTAAATATAGGATAGATAAATAGATACATAGATAGATAATATATATCCAAAGAAAAACATTTTTCCCTATTTTAGTGCAAGAACAGATTTAGCTGAAGTCTTCAGGCAAAAGTTAACTATCTCAAAAGAAATATTTAATGTGTAGAAAGAATAATCAAAATATTTTTTTTATAATATTATAACAAATACAAATTAACCATAGTTTGGATTATGATTCTTTAAGTCTCATTTGACTATAATTGCCTAAGTCAAAACCATAGTACTTCATTTGGGAAATACTGTACCCAAAGATCTTATAACAAAATCAAATGTAAAGACTGAAAGATATATTTAATATCACTAATCGCTACACTTTCCCAAGAGGATACACTCAAAAATATCCCAAGGGCAGTCACTGAATTAGGTCCATTTATTAATTAGATCACTCAATAAAACACTTACTGACCACCTTCACTATATTTTGCAATTAAACTAGCCAAACTAGAGGCTCTAATTTCTATATACAAACAAGTGTGAAGGACTAAAACATTAGAAAATAGAAAGATTGTAACAAGGGACTTTGTTTCATGGTATCTGCAATTTTACTTTTTTTTAAAATATATTTTTTAACGTTTATTTATTTTTGAGACAGAGAGAGACAGAGCATGAACGGGGGAGGGTCAGAGAGAGAGGGAAACACAGAATCTGAAACAGGCTCCAGGCTCTGAGCGGTCAGCACAGAGCCCGATGCGGGGCTCAAACTCACGAACCGCGAGATCATGACCTGAGCCGAAGTCGGCCGCTTAACTGACTGAGCCGCCCAGGCGCCCCTGCAATTTTACTTTTGAGTTCATAAGAATAAAAATGAGTCTTGATCTAATCTACTAATTTGGTCAAAGGCTCCATGACAGGCATGAGGCAAACTAAGAATATGAGTACTGTTAATAAAACAGTGGCTCAATCTTCATAGAATAATAGCAAGGTTTTTAAAAAGTTAAAAAAAGAAAAACCTTTCATAAAATACCAAGGATTCCACGGATGATTAATTTTAGCAAAGTGTATAAAGTTGAATGTATAAAGAATGCATATTAGAGCATTGAAAAATAAAAAGACATATAAACTATATTCAAAGGACACACTGATGTTATTAAATGGTATAGAAAAGTGAGAATAGAATCAAGTTATCAAATGCATTAAAGTCCATAAAACAGAGATTCATGGCATTAGTGATCCCAAGAATAGTAAAGATTTCATAAAACTCAGATGCATTGCTTTCCAAATTATAGTTTATACATTGTTAGATAACTACACTTAGGAAGTCAGGATTTGGAAATGGTTGGGATGTTTAGAATAACAGTTTTCAACTCTTTTATTACTATTGGTTCTTTTATTTACAACTTTGGTCACTCATCTTGAAAATATGTACAACAATTCACAGAAATAAGCTAAACAAGATAATGTACAAATATTTTTACATAATTCATTACTAGTATCAGAATAATATGCATGACTTACTACTGATACAGTAAGGAGCATTTCAATATATCAAAGTGCACATACATTGTTCCATGGTAGAGGTTATCTGGAGAAGCTTATTTGTCCTGCTTTCCCTACAGTCCACCTTGGTGATCAACTTGGGACCTAAATGTATCTACTGCAGGGGACCTAGGTGGCTCAGTCAGTTAAGCATCTGATTCTTGATTTTGGCTCAGGCATGATCTCACAGTTCATGGAATCAAACCCCGTGTCAGCCTCAGTGCTCACAGCTATCTACTGTGCCATGGAGCATGTGTTTAGTTTAGTAGTTCCAACAGGTATCTTCCATGGACAATAGTTTTTTGTGAAATATTAATAGGTATATTAATATACCTATTATTAATATAATCAAGTAGATCTGGGAAATAAATTATACCTTTCTATAGATTCACAGTACACATTGAGATCTTAACAGCTCACAGAAAAAAAAGAGATTTTAATCCACTGCTTATGATAATTGAGCACAGAACATTTTTCTCTGTCATATTCCCATTAGCTTCTGGCAGAGCAGTATTCAGTAGAATACTAATATGGGAAGGCCATGATAAATATCAATAGGTATTAATGGGTAATGGTCTACAAAAGGAGCACCATGACCAAAAAATGCATATTAAAAACCATAAGACACTGTTGGGGGTTGAAATAAATCCCCTTCAGAAAGGTATGTTCGAGTACTAACTCCTTGGTATACATCTTTACAGAGGTAATTAAGTTAAAATGAGATCCTTAGGATAGGATAGGTCCTAATCCAATTGACTGGTGTCTTTATAACAAGGAGAAATTTAGACACACAGAGAGACACACACATTGAGGGAAGATGGTGTGAAGTATGAAGACACAGGGAGAGTGCCATCTATACATGGAGGAACACCTGAGACTATTAGAAACTAGAAGAGAGAAATGGATTCTCTCCCTCACAGGCTTCAGAAGGAACTAACCCTATGGACATCTTGATTTTGGAACTTTGTGGCCTCCAGGACTTTGAGTCAATAAATTTCTGTTCTTGTAAGCCAGGCAGGTTGTGGTAGTTTGCCATGGCAGCCCCAAGAAACTATTACAGACACATCATTACTTCTTATCTTACCTTATATTCACATGCACTTGAGCAACAGTAATAATATTAATACTAAAGCCTAATTAAGAGAAATACAGGAAGAAGTTTCGTGTCTTCACTAAATATGATAGGTATACTTACTAAAATAAGGCTGTAAATTAAAAAGTATCCTGGACCCAATCACTCTCTTTGGAATTGCTTTTACTTTACAGGTTTTGTTTACCTACTTCTTTGGATAAACGGTCTTGATTATAGTGCTTTTTTCATTCAACTATTTTGCTCTTTCAAAACAAGAAATCCTTTCCTACTAAATGACAAAATACAGTGAAAAACATCTACTCGCATTTTCCCCTTATCTTGCAAATCTATAGAAGAAAACATACATTTGAAACTCATAATTATCACTAACCAACTTCAAAAAGGAATACAGAAGAAGTATAAATGAACAAGAAATTGTGTGAAGAAAGAATTGTACTCTGAAAATAAGCTTGAAGCCTCATCCAAAAGTGTAGTTGTTAGGAAAAAGCAGTAAGAAATTAGTACAATGCTTCTGAGACTCTTTTTCAAGCAAGAAATTCAAGAGGTAGAAGAGGATAGATCTAAAAATATCTTAATTGCTCTATTCCTTCCTGCCATGTCCAAGACTCAGAGAGTTTGGGGGCAAGTACGTGGAGATCTGTTACTATTGAGTGGGATATGTGAGTTAATTTTAACATTTATTTATTTTTGAGACAGAGAGAGACAGAGCATGAACGGGGGAGGGTCAGAGAGAGGGAGACACAGAATCTGAAACAGGCTCCAGGCTCTGAGCTGTCAACACAGAGCCTGACGCGGGGCTCGAACTCACGGACGGCAAGATCATGACCTGAGCCGAAGTCGGCCACATAACCGACTGAGCCACCCAGGCGCCCCTATGTGAGTTAATTTTATGTGTCAACTTGACTGATCAGATATTAGGTTAATCATTTTTCCTGGGTGTATCTGTGAGGGTGTTTTTGTACAAAAGGAACATGTGAATCAGAAGACTGAGTAAAGCATACTGTCCTTCCCAAAGTGATAGGATTCATCCAAATCACCAAAGGCCTGAGTTGAATAAAAGGCTGCATAAGAAAGAATGCTTTTATTTTATTTTTATTTTTTTTGCTTTTTAGCTGAGACATTGGTTTTGTCCCTTTGGACTCAGATTCAGATTGGGACTGGAACTTATACCATCAGCTTCCTGGTTTTCAGGCCTTTGGACCCAGGCTGAAACCATACCACTGGCTCTCCAGCTTTCCAGTTTGACAACTGTAGATCTTAGACTTCTCAGACTCCATAATTGTATGACCCAATTCCTTACAGTAAATCAATCTATCTATGTCTGTTTCTCTCTTTCTCTCTCTTGAGATAGACAGATAGATGGATATAGATATATAGATATAGATTAGATATAGATCTTTTTCAGAATAATGACACCTCATTAGGAAAACTGAAAGGGTTCTATCCTACTGGTTCTGTTTCTCTGAAGAACCCAGATTAATACAGGATAGAAGCCTTGGTATGTGAATTTCAAGAATTATGCAAAAGGAGGAAGATGATAACATGGCTTCCTAAACATGCCCTTAATATCCTGTGTGTACTCCCATGTTTACACTAATGTACTAGATTCAAACTGCTCATATAGCATCTTCTTAACTAGAGAAAGGGTCTTGAATGATAGTTATCTAAGAGTCTCCTTTTTTACAAGTGACTTGTTTGGCTAGTTGCACTGCTCAGTAAGTTGTTATTGAGTAAACAAACACATTAGCAAGTAACTCCAGGTGTGGGACACCTAGCTGGTTCAGTTGGAAGACCATGTGACTCTTGACCTCGGGGTTGTGACTTCAAGCCTCATGATGGGTATAGAGATTACAAAAAATAGTAATAATAAATGAACCAAGTAAACAAATCAGTAACTCCAGGTGTATAAATTTCAAGTAGGTTAAATACTAGCAAGTTGATGTCATCTGATCATTTTATTTTTTGTAGAAAAAGAGATGATAATTTTCCTTTCTTTTAGAACTAAAGTTTAACTCTATAAATATAAATTATTGTTTAGTGGAAAGGCAGAAAAAAGTATTAATTGTAGCTTAGGTTAACTATACCTCAAAACCACATCTTATTCCACAGCACACATAATATAAGACAAACTTTTTTCTCCCTAAGGATAACCTATATTATATGACAAAGAATCTGAGCTTTAAATGTATTGGATTCTAATCATGTGTTAAACAATGGTCTTGTCATAAAATGTCTTAAAACTATTTGAGATTCAATTAAATGGCTACTTCTCAAATAGTATAGGCCTTTGGGTAGTCGTGCATAAAGAATCACAAGTTTAGCCATATTAAATTCAGAAAAAATAAAAACCCTCAATATAGTCAAATGGAAAAAATAACATATTTGCCATTTTAACTATGTAATTTGTCTTTAAAGGACAATTGTAAGTGACTTGAGCTAGGTGAGTATAGTTTTTAACTCACTTTTCTTTTTATATGCTTATCACATATAGAGAACTATGAAAAATTCTCTACTTGCTATAGTTCTATTTTTTTTTTGTCTCTGAGGAGCTATAAGAAATTTATTCCCAATATTAAGCCAAAATCTTCCCAAATAATTTTATTTTTTTACAATTTTATTTTTTTCCAAACAATTTTATTTTTTTTCCAAACAATTTTAAAGTAGTGGATAAATATTTACTTACAAGCAGCAAATTTTTTTTGTTACTTTATTATCTAAGACGCAAGACCAAACGATGATACATTTTTATACATGTAATTAAATTCAGGAAAGATAAATGATAAGCAGTGATTTGTAAAGGGAATGTTTACTTTGGTATATCTTTATCTTTGCAAGGTTATTACTAAAGAAATGATTTAATGTTCACCTTTAGTTGTAGCGCCTTCTCTAAGTTTTCAATCTTTCTTTCAGCTTTCCTCAGCTTCCTCAGCTCCTCTGAGTCTGTGAAAGAACTCTTTGGGGACAAAGACCTTGAACGTTTCACAGGTGGTTCCTCGAGAATAAAACAAGGACATGGTTGAACTAGTTGGAACACTGGATTATGAAAGACATGCAAAATTAAAGAACAAGTAATTTTGAATACTAATAATGAATTATAAAAAAAATCCTGCATGGAATACCAGAGAAATAACAAGCGGAATTACCACAGTGCTACCGCTAAAGGTTTCTCTGTGACTCGTTAATGAGAATATTCATTTACATTTACATTGTTTCTTTCAGAATAATGATGTCCCATTAGGGAAGACTAAAGGGTTATAGACTCAGAAATGCAAGAAACCTCATTACAAAGGAGGGGATAGAGGCTGGTCTAATTGCTCTATAAGGGTCCAAGGTTACACTTGATAGGACAACCAGAAACAAGAGGGAAAGGATTTTTTTCCCTTTGAAATAGTTTAACACACTGTGAAGTTGAAGGAACAATATGCTTGAGGAATATAAATACAACAGACAGTAGATCTTATACCATAATGACCATATGGTCATTAACTATAATGTGGCTAACTAGAGACAAGAATGTGTGTTTATATTATGTACAGCTTCATATACCAATCTGGAGAAGGAATATGTGAGAGCAACTATTAAGCTGGGCAACATATTGTTCATACTTACTGCATGTCCTTATGAAAAAGAAAGAAAATTTTGTTCCAAATATCCCTCTCATTTTCTTGACTTTTGTTAAAAGCAACGAAACATCAAAGTGTTTCATTTTTTAAGTTCAGCAATGTAGCAAGCAACCAAATTAGACCTATAATGTATCTCCATTTTAGGAATGTTTTCTTTCATTTAAATAAAGCTCAATACTCTGAAACTACTCCAAAATGGCAAGAAATGTTTAATGCAGTTATGTTTAAATAAATAAATACATATGTACATATATAAAGCTCACTCTTCTGAAAACTACTAATAATATTACAGGGAGTAAATAAGACTGTAATAGTAACTTGGATCTTTTCAAATACTTCCTTTATTAAGACAGTTCTATTCATAGAAAAAAATGTAAAGAATTAAAAACAATTATCTTGGAAAACACAGTATTCTGTTTATAAAAAAATTTTCTATGCTGAAGTAACAAGTGTGAGAAAAATATGTCTAAATTTTCTTACTTTTCTATGTATCTAGAATTTACATATTTACAATGTTATACAATAACATATTTATAACGTGATATTATAAAATTTTTATATTGGTCAATGTTCATAGACTCTCTTGCAGCCTAACAGGAATACATACTATAGTGTATATATACTGTAATACAAATACTACAAAAAGGGAAAGTTAGACACTAATAAATGAGAAACATGCTATGGAAAATTTGCTTATTTTCTGTGTTGCTACATGTTTAAATATGAAATTATAAAATTCCATAAATTGATGTCAAATTCCACTTTATAATTTATATCTACATGGGCAGTATTTTAAATATCATATCTGAATGAAATAGAAACATTAAGATATATTTTTCTTTTAACAACTAATACTACTTTAAAATGATTTTTTACCTAGATTAGCTTAGCTATAAATTAAATACATGAGGCATATACTTAGCAAAACTTTTTAACCTAAGAATGTTAATCTACTGCAAACAGCTATACTACTGCTAATATATTTAATTAAATTAGGGATATATTATTTAGTTTTTAAAAGGGGAAAACTCTCTACTCACAACAATTTTTTATCAAGCATTTGGCATATAACATTTTTCAAGCTTCCAGAAATATAAGCAGAGAAGTAAATGCTGCTGTTTTTTAACTTCATTGCTTGTCTTGCCAGCCTCATCCTGACAAATTCACAAAATGACAAAATGTCCCTACCTTATGTTTTCCTTCAGTACTTGTCCAGATGCCCTTCTCTGAGGAATCCTTGTTGGTAGATTTGTTCTCTGAGAGTTTTTCATTTGCTATTTTTAGTTTTTCCTGTAAATACTCGATTTCAGACTTCTGTGAGACCATTAAAGTTTCTAAGCTCGATAAAGATGGCCGTTGAGATACCTATTAAAAAAAAGCGTAACTGCAAATATATATGCATGTTTGTATATTATTTATATATGTGCAAACACTTATCCATAATATTACATTATATAAATAAGTATTCAGAGAGGGACAATTTCATTTCAATAATGAACTATAAATTAGAATTAGCTAAACTTCTATTATCCTAATAGAATGGCATTTTCCAATAAAATAGCCAAGAGTCTGTATAAATATTTTCCCAAATAATATTGCCATACAGATTTGCAGAAGAAAAAATTTAAAGCATGGTTGCATGAAATATACCACTCATAAGTAAATTAATTATTTCAAAAATACAATTATACACATATGTATTTCTTCACAAAATACTCCAGCCACCATTTGATCATCATGAGTCATATAATACCACTGAATATAAACCTGGTAAAAGGAAACCAACAGCACTATAGGTCTAATTGTCTTTCAGTGTATCATAATTTAATAACATCAACACAAAAGACTCTGATATTTTCAGTCAATACAGCCCATTATATTCTCTCTTGAAATTTATTACTATGTCAGATAATCTGTTAACAGTAAGCATCACATTGTAATTATAAGAAAAAATCACAGAAAAATTAAGTATGTAGGATATCTTTTAGAAATGTCAGTTCAAAAAAACCAGCATTCTATAAAATTCTACTACCATCTCAACTGAATATATTTGAGACCATTAAAATCCATGCACATACTGTATTTCAAATTAAGCACTCCACTTACAAAAAACAAAAACACTAAATCATAGTGCAAACAAAGTTTTTGTTGATTTCCAGCAAAGAAAGTCAAGATTACAATCACAAGATTCTCATATTGGATATAGAGCAAGCAGCCCTGAAAATAGTTTCATTTAAAATGTGGAAACCTTATCCATCCTAAATGATATTCCTAAGGGCTATCAGAAGAATACACATGTTTAACTTTTTTGAATCAATGTTGGAAAATTTTACCCTTTTCTGGTTTTAACTTTTTCTTTTTTTAGGGAATAGGGAAAAAAACTGCCCTAATTCAAACTTCTAATTATTTATGAGAGAGGTCATCTTTGATTTATTTACATTGTTACACTTTTGTCTATTTAAATCACTTGATTTGTTTTCCAACCGTCATTCTATTATATTGCTAAATATTTTTCTCAGTGTTGTTTATGTTGTAGTTACCACATTTACAATATATTAAATACTTACTCCAGTACCGTTCTTTAAATATCAAATTAAAATACTTCAAGCACTTTTATTTCAAACTCTAAATGATTTTTCCCTATTCTTTCCTCCCACCTGTAATCACCATATGATTATTATTTATTTTATTTTCTCTTCCTATCGTGTAAGCAAATTTACAATGTTTATAACTATTCCGTTTGATTGGGCTGGCAATCTGAACAGTTTTCAAAAGCTACCTGCTCTTATCCAGGTTCCTTTAAATAAAATTATGAAGAATATATTAATATCCTATCATTTACCAAAGGTATTTTTAAAGAAGTTGTTCAAGGTGAAACAAAAATTTAGAATAAAATGGAAATAACATAACTTTAGTTTTATTGGTGTATCCAGTAAGAAATCCCATGTTCTTTAAATGAGTTTAAATAGTTTATTTATTTAATAATGAATTATATGTAGTAGATATGAATATAAAAATAAAAATATCCAGTCAAGAAGCTGCAATGATAAATTCAAATATTCATGAAGACACTAAAAATGCTCCAACAGTGGATACTATCATCATCATAAATGATTTCATATTTAAGGAGCAGTCCTTCAGAATTCTTCAACAAACAATAACAGAACTTCAAAAACTGTAATAATGATTAACTCAAATTCACATAGAAGCTGGGAAGATAATGTAAGTAAATAAGTAAAATGGGTTGTTTTCGGTTTGTTTTAAAATTATAGCTTTAGAATTCATTCAACAGAGATGCTTTATAGACGTATTAAACACGTATATACATTCTTTACATCCACAAAACAACTTCTACATTCTCCCGGGTTGTTTTTTCTTTAATCTTATCCTCTCCCCCTCTTTCCTTTTATCACTTTTGCTAGAGATATATGCACAATAAGTATTTTCATATTTCTCTTAATATGACCACTTTTAAAAGTATAAGTAAAATGAAATGTCAAATGACACTCTGCCTCACCTCAGGTCATAACAAGGGTATATGGCAACAGCAACTCAGCTCCAACCAACCGTTTCCCTAGAGGAATGAATGTGGCCCACTACTGCCAGAGCTGCTGATTTTTCAAAAGAAGGAATCAGGACTTCTAACAGAAATCTCCTAATTTTAAGATGTTGGCCACACTCAGTTTATGACTTCTGTATTTTGAGAACATGGTTGTGGGAGTTATAAACCCCTACAAATTTTCTAGAGAAATTTTGAAATATGCATCAAAGCCATCAAAGCACATAAAAGCATATCAAGCTTTTGGCTTAGCATTCTAGTCATGCTGAGGGTTGATACAGAAAGATATCCATGACAAAATGTTAAATGAGAAAAGCAAGTTACCAACGAATATATTATATAGAAACAGATTTCATCAAACGTGCATAGGAAAAAAATAAACCTTAAAATGTTTTACTTAGTGCTTTTTCTTAGTGGAAAAATTATATGTGCATTATTTTTTTCACATGTATTTGAATTAATAAATTTTAATAAATTTTAAATTTTATTAAAAGTAATAAATTTTACAATGAACACATCACTAAAAGTTTTTCAAAATGTAAATTTTTTCTTCAAATAAAAGGAATAAAAGTTGACTATAAAATTTTCAGGTTAGATAAGAGAAATATAAATGGGAAATCTTTCTATAATTTCATCCCTTACAGTTCACTAGTGGTAACTTTGCGCTATACTACTCAGATGTTAAAAAGAAAAGGAAAACCATTGTAATTCTGCCCTTTAATCTGCTTTTTAAAATAGGCTTAATTTTTTAGAGCAGTTTTACACTTATAGAAAATCTAAGCAGACGTTACAGAGAGTCCTGTACCTCCCACTCTCACCCATCCAGGTTCCCTATTATTAACAT